>NC_135233.1:1011904055-1012213259 GCF_051348905.1 Ranitomeya variabilis | reverse complement strand
AATATTATTGGGTTTCTAAAGTCTCCCTTAAAAAACAAAAAATACATAAAAAAACAGTGGGAGAGTAATATTGCCCTTTCAGCTTGTGTGCCAGGCTTGACTCCTGGGTGTGCCACCTCTCTCCCTCTCATTCAGTGGGCCATAGAAAGCCTATTTATTTTTTTTTTTAAATATTATTGGGTTTCTAAAGTCTCCCTTAAAAAACAAAAAATACATAAAAAAACAGTGGGAGAGTAATATTGCCCTTTCAGCTTGTGTGCCAGTCTTGACTCCTGGGTGTGCCACCTCTCTCCCTCTCATTCAGTGGGCCATAGAAAGCCTATTTATTTTTTTTTAAAAATATTATTGGGTTTCTAAAGTCTCCCTTAAAAAACAAAAAATACATAAAAAAACAGTGGGAGAGTAATATTGCCCTTTCAGCTTGTGTGCCAGGCTTGACTCCTGGGTGTGCCACCTCTCTCCCTCTCATTCAGTGGGCCATAGAAAGCCTATTTATTTTTTTTTTTAAATATTATTGGGTTTCTAAAGTCTCCCTTAAAAAACAAAAAATACATAAAAAAACAGTGGGAGAGTAATATTGCCCTTTCAGCTTGTGTGCCAGGCTTGACTCCTGGGTGTGCCACCTCTCTCCCTCTCATTCAGTGGGCCATAGAAAGCCTATTTATTTATTTTTTTAAATATTATTGGGTTTCTAAAGTCTCCCTTAAAAAACAAAAAATACATAAAAAAACAGTGGGAGAGTAATATTGCCCTTTCAGCTTGTGTGCCAGTCTTGACTCCTGGGTGTGCCACCTCTCTCCCTCTCATTCAGTGGGCCATAGAAATCCTATTTATTTTTTTTTTAAAATATTATTGGGTTTCTAAAGTCTCCCTTAAAAAACAAAAAATACATAAAAAAACAGTGGGAGAGTAATATTGCCCTTTCAGCTTGTGTGCCAGTCTTGACTCCTGGGTGTGCCACCTCTCTCCCTCTCATTCAGTGGGCCATAGAAAGCCTATTTATTTTTTTTTTAAAATATTATTGGGTTTCTAAAGTCTCCCTTAAAAAACAAAAAATACATAAAAAAACAGTGGGAGAGTAATATTGCCCTTTCAGCTTGTGTGCCAGGCTTGACTCCTGGGTGTGCCACCTCTCTCCCTCTCATTCAGTGGGCCATAGAAAGCCTATTTATTTTTTTAAAAAAATATTATTGGGTTTCTAAAGTCTCCCTTAAAAAACAAAAAATACATAAAAAAAACAGTGGGAGAGTAATATTGCCCTTTCAGCTTGTGTGCCAGGCTTGACTCCTGGGTGTGCCACCTCTCTCCCTCTCATTCAGTGGGCCATAGAAAGCCTATTTATTTATTTTTTTAAATATTATTGGGTTTCTAAAGTCTCCCTTAAAAAACAAAAAATACATAAAAAAACAGTGGGAGAGTAATATTGCCCTTTCAGCTTGTGTGCCAGTCTTGACTCCTGGGTGTGCCACCTCTCTCCCTCTCATTCAGTGGGCCATAGAAAGCCTATTTTTTTTTTTTTTAAATATTATTGGGTTTCTGAAGTCTCCCTTAAAAAACAAAAAATACATAAAAAAACAGTGGGAGAGTAATATTGCCCTTTCAGCTTGTGTGCCAGTCTTGACTCCTGGGTGTGCCACCTCTCTCTCTCATTCAGTGGGCTATAGAAAGCCTATTTTTATTTATTTTTTTTTTAATATTATTTGGTTTCTAAAGTCTCCCTGAAATTAAAAAAAAACTTAAAAAAACAGTGGGAGAGTAATATTGCCCTTTCAGCTTGTGCGCCAGTCTTGACTCCTGGGTGTGCCACCTCTCTCTCTCTAATTGTGGGCCATAGAAAGCCTTTTTTTTTTTTTTTTTTTTTTAATATTATTTGGTTTCTAAAGTCTCCCTGAGAAAAAAAAATAAATAAATTAGGTGGGAGATTAATATTGACATTAGTGCTTGAGTGACAGTCCTGCGTGTGTGTCATCTCTGTGATTTTGTGCCACAGAAAACAGAGTGTGTAACATTGTGCCTGATTTTCCTTGTGGTCTCACCAACCTGTTAAGGGATATTGAAATCATACTGAAGTTATAGCTCACCGTGTAAGTTGTTTGACAGCAACAAATAAAGTTACTTTGGTTAAGATTTTAAAACAATGAGGAAGTCTGGTGCAAGAGGTCGTCGTGGGCGTTCATTGTCAGCTGGTAATGATGGTAGTGGTAGTGGAGCATCAGGTGGTCGTGGGGATAAAAATATTCCACCTAAGTCTGGAGCTGTGGAGCCAGTTTCGTCGTCAGGCTACACAAGGCCTCGAACGCTCTCTTTTCTGGGAGTAGGAAAACCGCTTTTAAAGGCGGAGCAGCAACAGCAAGTTTTGGCTTACATTGCAGACTCAGCCTCTAGCTCTTTTGCCTCCTCTTCCGAAACTGGTAAATGTAAAAGCAGCGCGTCGCTTGTGGATGTTCACGGTCAGGGACAAGTCGCTTCCTTGTCCTCCTCAGCAAAAACTACAACAAGAGAGAAGGATGCAGCAGGCGACACAACGGGTCACTCCATGGAGCTCTTTACACATACCGTCCCTGGCTTAGAAAGTGAAACATTTAACAGGCCATGCCCATTACAAGTATATTCTGACATGGAGTGCACTGATGCACAGCCACAGCCAGAGTACTATGCTGCTCCTTTGACTCAGACCACCACATTGCCCTCTCAGGGTACAGATCCACAATCAGACCCTGATGAGACTATGTTGCCCCGCCACGAACGCTATACCACCGACCGACACAGTGACACAGACGAAGTTGCACACGAGCTCGAAGAGGAGGTAATAGATGACCCAGTTATTGACCCCGATTGGCAGCCATTGGGGGAACAGGGTGCAGGCGGCAGTAGTTCAGAAGCGGAGGTGGAGGAGGGGCCGCAGCAGGCATCAACATCGCAACAGGTTCCATCTGCCGGGCCCGTATCTGGCCCAAAACGCGTGTCAAAGCCAAAACCTGTTGGAGCACAGCGTTGCCATCCGGTTAAAGCTCAGTCTGCAATCCCTGAAAAGGGATCCGAGTCTAGGAAGAGTGCAGTCTGGCATTTTTTTAAACAACATCCAACTGATCAGCGCAAAGTCATCTGTCAAAAATGTTCAACTAGCTTAAGCAGAGGTCAGAATCTGAAAAGTCTAAATACTAGTTGCATGCATAGACACTTAACCACCATGCATTTTCAAGCCTGGACTAACTACCAAACGTCCCTCAAGGTTGTAGCACCCTCGGCCAATGAAGCTAGTCAGCAACGCAACATCCCTTCCGTCACTGTAAGGCCACCATTTTCCGCACCACCGGCAGTATCTGTGCAGGTTTCTTTGCCAGCCAAAAGCAGTCAGGGTCAGGGAATCACCAGTTTTGTAGGAGGAAATATTGCATCTAGGGCACCGGCGGAAACAATACCGTCTCCAACCGTCTCTCAGTCTGCCATGTACACCGGCACACCCGAAAGTTCCACGATCTCCAGCTCTCCAGTCCAGCTCACCCTACATGAGACTCTGGTTAGAAAAAGGAAGTACTTATCCTCGCATCCGCGTACACAGTGTTTTAACGCCCACATAGCTAGACTAATCTCGTTAGAGATGATGCCCTACCGGTTAGTTGAAAGCGAAGCTTTCAAAGCCCTGATGGAGTACGCTGAACCACGATACGAGCTACCCAGTCGACACTTTTTTTCCAGAAAAGCCATCCCAGCCCTGCACCAGCATGTTAAACAGCGCATCGTCCATGCACTCAGGCAATCTGTGAGTACAAAGGTGCACCTGACTACAGATGCATGGACCAGTAGGCATGGCCAGGGACGTTATGTGTCCATCACGGCACACTGGGTGAATGTGGTGGATGCAGGGTCCACAGGCGACATCAATTTAGGGACAGTTGTGCCTAGCCCACGGTCTAGGAAACAGTTGGCTGTAGGCGTTCGCACCCCCTCCTCCTCCTCCTCCTCGTCCTCCTGCAGAAGCTACAGCTCTTCCACAGAACGCAGTCTGCCAACCACTCCATCGGCAGATGACACTGTTGCACACCAGTTGTCCCATTATGGGCCAGCTACTGCCAAGCGTCAGCAGGCTGTATTGGCTATGAAGTGCTTGGGCGACAACAGACACACCGCGGAAGTTCTGTCCGAGTTCTTGCAACAAGAAACGCAGTCGTGGCTGGGCACAGTAGATCTTGAGGCAGGCAAGGTAGTGAGTGATAACGGAAGGAATTTCATGGCTGCCATCTCCCTTTCCCAACTGAAACACATTCCTTGCCTGGCTCACACCTTAAACCTGGTGGTGCAGTGCTTATTGAAAACTTATCCTGGGTTCTCCGACCTGCTCCTCAAAGTGCGTGCACTTTGCTCACATATCCGACGTTCGCCTGTACACGCCAGCCGTATGCAGACCTATCAGCGGTCTTTGAACCTTCCCCAGCATCGCCTAATCATAGACGTTGCAACAAGGTGGAACTCAACACTGCACATGCTTCAGAGACTGTGCGAACAGAGGCGTGCTGTTATTTATTTGTGGGAGGATACACGGGCAGGCAGTAGGATGGCAGACATGGAGTTGTCAGGTGTGCAGTGGTCTAAGATACAAGACATGTGTCAAGTCCTTCAGTGTTTTGAGGAATGCACACGGCTGGTTAGTGCAGACAACGCCGTAATAAGCATGAGCATCCCCCTAATGCGTCTGCTGATGCAAAGTTTGACGCACATAAAGGAGCAGGCGTCTGCACCAGAGGAAGAGGAAAGCCTTGATGACAGTCAGCCATTGTCTGGTCAGGGCAGTGTACAGGACGAGGTAGCGGGCGAAGAGGAGGTGGAGGACGAGGAGGATGATGGGGATGAGTATATTTTTAATGCCGAACCTTTCCCGGGGGCACAGGAAATTGGTTGCGTGTCACGGCCGGGTTCTGGTTTTTTGAGGGACACAAGTGACGTAGATTTGCCTGCAACTGCCCCTCAACCAATCACAACCGGAGATTTGACAACTGGAACTTTGGCCCACATGGCGGATTATGCCTTACGTATCCTAAAAAGGGACACACGCATTACGAAAATGATGAACGATGACGATTACTGGTTGGCCTGCCTCCTTGATCCACGCTATAAAGGCAAATTGCAAAATATTATGCCACATGAGAACTTGGAACTAATATTAGCAACCAAACAATCAACTCTTGTTGACCGTTTGCTTCAGGCATTCCCAGCACACAGCGCACGTGATCGTTCTCACACGAGCTCCAGGGGGCAGCAGACTAGGAGTGTTAGGGGTGCACACATCAGAAGTGGCGTTGGACAGAGGGGTTTTCTGACCAGGTTGTGGAGTGATTTTGCTATGACCGCAGACAGGACAGGTACTGCTGCATCAATTGAAAGTGACAGGAGACAACATTTGTCCAGTATGGTTACTAACTATTTTTCATCCCTTATCGATGTTCTCCCTCAACCGTCATTCCCATTTGATTACTGGGCCTCCAAATTAGACACCTGGCCAGAATTGGCAGAATATGCATTGCAGGAGCTTGCTTGCCCGGCAGCAAGTGTCCTATCAGAAAGAGTATTCAGTGCTGCAGGTTCAATATTAACCGAAAAAAGGACTCGTCTGGCTACCCAAAATGTTGACGATCTAACATTCATTAAAATGAACCACAACTGGATTTCGAAATCTTTTGCCCCACCTTGCCCGGCCGACACCTAGCTTTCCTATGAAAGGCTCTTGCCTGTGAATTACTTTTCTAATGTCTAATTTGCTGCAGCTGATTGTACAGCATACGACATGTTTACACCTCCCTAAATGGCCAAACTCCCCACACGGGGCCGTGGTATCGCGACTTGGCGCAAGCACCCGTGAGACTGCTGTTTGTCTGAAGAGGTGGGTGTGCTCGCTTTTGGTTGACGGCATTGCTACTGGGTCCCTCATAGTACAATGTAGTGTCTCTGGCGGTGGTGGTGCGCACCCAACGTCAGACACACCGTTGTAACATGAGGGGCCCTGGGGCGGTCCCGCCGGCCTCTAGAGAGTTCCCCCCGTACCCCAGCTCAAAATGTGCTCTACCACATGCAAAATTATGTCGCACAGCTCCACCAATCTTTAGTCTATTCGCTGACATCATTCAATGTCTGGCACTGACAATACAAATTTGTAGACATCTATGATGCAACTTAAAGTAGTCTGTGTCTGTGTCCTATATTGGCACCATTAAATAGTTACTGCCAAATTACTATGTCAGAAACTCAGCAGATGAGCCCACCCCTGTACCTAAGTATGCCACCTTTTTTTTTGTTTTGGTTGTTTTGCGAGACATTAACATCTATTTATATTTTGGGAGTACTGGGACAGACACTCCTTGCACTACTCCTCCACTCACCACCAAGCTGCCCGTGTATCCATGTAACCGCTGTAAAACTGCCATGAGCCTATTGTTTGTTATTTTAGGCCTTTGAAGCCTGTCTGCGGTCCCTCCTTCCACTAGTCCTCCACTGGCCAGACCACTGCTGCCCGTGTACCCCTGGAACCAATTATAAAGTGCCTACAGCCAGCCCATTTTTTTATGTTAGGCCTTTGAAGCCTGTCTGCGGTCCCTCCTTCCACTAGTCCTCCACTGGCCAGACCACTGCTGCCCGTGTACCCCTGGAACCAATTATAAAGTGCCTACAGCCAGCCCATTTTTTTATGTTAGGCCTTTGAAGCCTGTCTGCGGTCCCTCCTTCCACTAGTCCTCCACTGGCCAGACCACTGCTGCCCGTGTACCCCTGGAACCAATTATAAAGTGCCTACAGCCAGCCCATTTTTTTATGTTAGGCCTTTGAAGCCTGTCTGTGGTCCCTCCTTCCACTAGTCCTCCACTGGCCAGACCACTGCTGCCCGTGTACTTCTGGAACCAATTATAAAGTGCCTACAGCCAGCCCATTTTTTTATGTTAGGCCTTTGAAGCCTGTCTGCGGTCCCTCCTTCCACTAGTCCTCCACTGGCCAGACCACTGCTAACCGTGTACCCCTGGAACCAATTATAAAGTGCCTACAGCCAGCCCATTTTCTTATGTTAGGCCTTTGAAGCCTGTCTGCGGTCCCTACTTTAAATACTCCTCCACTGACCACCAAGCTGCCTGCCCGTGTATCCATGTAACCGCTGTAAAACTGCCATGAGCCTATTGTTTGTTATGTTAGGCCTTTGATAGCCTGTCTGCGGTCCCTACTTTAAATACTCCTCCACTCACCACCAAGCTGCCTGCCCGTCTATCCATGTAACCGCTGTAAAACTGCAATGAGCCTATTGTTTGTTATTTTAGGCCTTTGATAGCCTGTCTGTGGCCCCTACTTGCAATACTCCTCCACTGACCACAATGCTGCCTGGAGTGCCTGCCTGTGTATCCACGTAACCGATGTAAAACTGCCATGACTGCCTACTGTTTGTTATTTTAGGCCTTTGATAGCCTGTCTGCAGCCCCTACTTGCAATACTCCTCCACTGACCACACCAATGCTGCCCGTGTACCCCTGGAACCTATTTAAAAGTTCATAGAGCCTAGTTATATATTTTATTTACTATTAATAAGGCCATGATGGACTACGCTGTACCACGCTACAAGCTAACCAGTCGACACTTCTTTTGCGAGAAAAGCCATCCCAACCCTCCACCAGCATGTAGAAGACCGCATTGTCCATGCACTCTGGCAATCTGTGAGTACAAAGGTGCACCTGACAACAGACGCATGGACCTGTAGGCATGGCCACGGAAGATTACGTGTCCATTACGGCGCAATGGGTTAATGTGGTGGATGCATGGTCCACAGGGGACAGCCTACTAAGTCTGTCTGCAGTCCCTAATTCAAATTGTCCTCCACTGTCTAAATCGGAGCTTCCACCTTCTGGCTTTCGGCCTATAGTATCAGAAATTAAACTGCATTTGGCCTTCAACTTTGGTTAGGGCCTACTAACGGCTTCTGCCCCTCCCTGGTGTTGTCCTCAACTAAATAAAGCTGAGCTTCAACCTTCTGCTCCAAATTACCATTTTAAAAAATGCAATAGGCTTTTCCGGCCTACTAAAGGTGTCTGTCTGTGTGCCCCTGCCTGGTGTTGTCCTCAACTAAATAAAGCTGAGCTTCAACCTTCCGGCTCTCATTAAGTGGTTTTAAAAAAAAAAAATGGTGGTTAGGGCCTACTAACGGCTTCTGCCCCTCCCTGGTGTTGTCCTCAACTAAATAAAGCTGAGCTTCAACCTTCTGCTCCAAATTACCATTTTAAAAAATGCAATAGGCTTTTCCGGCCTACTAAAGGTGTCTGTCTGTGTGCCCCTGCCTGGTGTTGTCCTCAACTAAATAAAGCTGAGCTTCAACCTTCCGGCTCTCATTAAGTGGTTTTAAAAAAAAAAAATGGTGGTTAGGGCCTACTAACGGCTTCTGCCCCTCCCTGGTGTTGCCCTCAACTAAATAAAGCTGAGCTTCAACCTTCTGCTCCAAATTACCATTTTAAAAAATGCAATAGGCTTTTCCGGCCTACTAAAGGTGTCTGTCTGTGTGCCCCTGCCTGGTGTTGTCCTCAACTAAATAAAGCTGAGCTTCAACCTTCCGGCTCTCATTAAGTGGTTTTAAAAAAAAAAAATGGTGGTTAGGGCCTACTAACGGCTTCTGCCCCTCCCTGGTGTTGTCCTCAACTAAATAAAGCTGAGCTTCAACCTTCCGGCTCTCATTAAGTGGTTTTAAAAAAAAAAAATGGTGGTTAGGGCCTACTAACGGCTTCTGCCCCTCCTTGGTGTTGTCCTCAACTAAATAAAGCTGAGCTTCAACCTTCTGCTCCAAATTACCATTTTAAAAAATGCAATAGGCTTTTCCGGCCTACTAAAGGTGTCTGTCTGTGTGCCCCTGCCTGGTGTTGTCCTCAACTAAATAAAGCTGAGCTTCAACCTTCCGGCTCTCATTAAGTGGTTTAAAAAAAAAAAATGGTGGTTAGGGCCTACTAACGGCTTCTGCCCCTCCCTGGTGTTGCCCTCAACTAAATAAAGCTGAGCTTCAACCTTCTGCTCCAAATTACCATTTTAAAAAATGCAATAGGCTTTTCCGGCCTACTAAAGGTGTCTGTCTGTGTGCCCCTGCCTGGTGTTGTCCTCAACTAAATAAAGCTGAGCTTCAACCTTCCGGCTCTCATTAAGTGGTTTTAAAAAAAAAAAATGGTGGTTAGGGCCTACTAACGGCTTCTGCCCCTCCCTGGTGTTGCCCTCAACTAAATAAAGCTGAGCTTCAACCTTCTGCTCCAAATTACCATTTTAAAAAATGCAATAGGCTTTTCCGGCCTACTAAAGGTGTCTGTCTGTGTGCCCCTGCCTGGTGTTGTCCTCAACTAAATAAAGCTGAGCTTCAACCTTCTGCTCCAAATTACCATTTTAAAAAATGCAATAGGCTTTTCCGGCCTACTAAAGGTGTCTGCCCCTCCCTGGTGTTGTCCTCAACTGAACAAAGCTGAGCTTCCACATTCTGGCTTTCGCCCTATACTATCAGATATTAAACTGCATTTGGCCTACTAGTGTGGTTAGGCCCTTGAAACAGTGTCTGCTGCTCTTGGGTTTGCTACTCCACTGAACAAAGCAATGCCGCCTGTTTAGTCCTGTTACCAATTTTGAACTGCATGTAGCCTACTTTATTCTTTGGCCCTATATCTGTTTCCTCCTCATCCTGCCCATTGCCCAGCCACTGCTAAATGAGTCTGCTGGTACATTGACCTAGACCACTACATTCCCCTTGTACTCTACACAGCCAGAATCTGACCCTGCTGAAAGTAAGGTTCCCCTTCCCGCATGTTATACCACCTTACACAGGGACAAAGAGGAAGTTGCAGATGAAAGTGCAGGTTCCTTCATCAGGTGGGGGGGCATACTCGTTGGCGACGTCACTGGCACAGGGCCCCTCAGAGTACGCAAAAGTGTCGCTGCTGGTGGGAGGCGCCCCCGCCATGCAAACACACCGCCGTACTTTGAGGGGCCCTGTGCCAGTGGCAATGCGAACGAGTGGGCCCCCCCCTGCTTGCTCAGGATCACAGCACTTGCAACGTTTAAATACTTACCTTTCCCTGCAACACCGCCGTGACGTAGTCCGCATTTCCTGGGCCCACGAAAAACTTGAGCCAGCCCTACTCCCCCCACAACTTTCCCCCAATTCCCTATGCCCAACTATTATTATACAGTTAATTAAGATTGGCAAGCTTCAGAAACAAGAATGGATGTTTTTGGCATTAAAATGGGCACTGTAGGTGTTTTCCTGGCCTCCACTCACTGCCGACTATGCTTCCCCATTGACTTGCATTGGGTTTCGTGTTTCGGTCGATCCCCGACTTTTAGCGATAATCGGCCGACTGCACTCGACTCGACTCTGGACAAAATCGGGTTTCCCAAAACCCTACTCGATCTTAAAAAAATGAAAGTCGCTCAACCCTAGTCCCGGGTATTGATGCGAGTTTCCAGCATTGCACACGCAAGTGTGACACCGGCATTAAGGCCGGTGTCACACTTGCATGTGCAATGCTAGAAACTCGCAACTCTTGCTTTGGGGCAGCCTGTGGGTGGGGCTTTTTGTGGTGCTCTGCTTTTATATGCATCTTTATGGGCTTATGCCTCCTATTTTACATAATGCATATAACATTGCAAAATGGCACAAGTGGCACATGCACAGTAGCATCTATCTCTTACATATAGATGCTACAGCGCAAGCACCGCTGCCGATGCCATTAAGCTGCAGCAAAAAAAAAAAAACATTTCCTCTAGCAAAATGGCACCAGCGGCTTTGCATATGCAGTAGCATCTATCGCTTGCCGATAGATGCTACTGCCCAAGCTCTGCCGCCATTTTACTGAAGGAAAAAAAGTGTGGCTACAGCAAATTGGTGCCCGTGGTGCTTATGCAGTAGCATCTATCCACATGCTGTTATAGGCTACTGCGCAGGCACCACCACCGGCGCCATTTTGCGGCAGCCACATTTTTTTTCTCCAGAAAATTGGTGGTGGCACTTATGTAGTAGCATCCACTGACACCATTTTGCTGGGGAAAAACAAAACTGTCAGCGGCTATTTGGCGGAGGCGTCACTTGCGCAGAGGCATCTATCAGTAATAGATAGATGCTGCTGTGCAGGTGCTGGCACCAATTTGTCGGATGTAATTTTTTTCTAAGCCCACAATATTATGTGCATTATGTAAAGTAGGGGGCAGGTCACTGAAGGATCAGTAACCTCTCATAAGCCCATACAGTGCATATGTAAGCAGAGCATCAAATAAAGCCCAACCCACAGGCTGCCCCGAAGTACCAGAATCTCATTAACTGAAAACTACAAATACAGGTTAAATAACAACCACAAGACAGATTTCAACCAAGGTATCATTTTAATCAGTATAACGGCGCCAACCTGACTGTGTCTACAGTTTACTCAGCAAAATCCTGCTGACAAGTTCCCATTAAATTACCCTAAAATTGCTGCTGCATTCCCTACCTAGACTCTAAGGGTACCGTTACACTAAACGATTTACCAACGATCACGACCAGCGATACGACCTGGCCGTGATCGTTGGTAAGTCGTTGTGTGGTCGCTGGAGAGCTGTCACACAGACAGCTCTCCAGCGACCAACGATGCCGAAGTCCCCGGGTAACCAGGGTAAACATCGGGTTACTAAGCGCAGGGCCGCGCTTAGTAACCCAATGTTTACCCTGGTTACCATTGTAAATGTAAAAAAACCAAAAACACTACATACTCACATTCCGGTGACTGTCACGTCCCCCGGCGTCAGCTTCCCGTGTCAGTGCCGGCCGTAAAGCACAGCACAGCGGTGACGTCACTGCTGTGCTCTGCTTTTACTTTACGGCCGGCGCTCACAGTCAGTGCGGGAAGCTGACGGCGAGGGACGTGACAGACATCAGAAGGTGAGTATGTAGTGGTTATTTTTTTTTACATTTACAATGGTAACCAGGGTAAACATCGGGTTACTAAGCGCAGCCCTGCGCTTAGTAACCCGATGTTTACCCTGGTTACAAGCGAACACATCGCTGGATCGGTGTCACTCACACCAATCCAGCGATGACAGCGGGTGATCCAGCGACTAAATAAAGTTTCAAACGATCTGCTACGACGTACGATTCTCAGCGGGGTCCCTGATCGCAGTAGCGTGTCAGACACAGCGAGATCGTATGTATATCGCTGGAACGTCACGGATCGTGCCGTCGTAGCGACCAAAGTGCCACTGTGAGACGGTACCCTAATACACACTATAATTTCCCCTGATTGGCTGTGCTATAGCATAAAATAGCTTCAAGACATTATAGGGAAAATTGTGTGGCTGTGCCACAAGTCATGTAGCCTCTTCTGATTGATGCAATATTCCGCTTTCTGTAAATTGGATGTGAGCATTTGCTTGGTGATTTAAGTGATTTCAATTGCAAATTGTTATAATTCACAGATCCAATCAATTTTCTAAAATGCTACACAAATTTGATTGGCATCAAATAGATTCACTCATCTCTGATGTGCATATAATGTAAAGGGCTATTCTTTGTAATATCTTACATATCAGAAAATTCAAATTTAAAGATAAATGCAGCACTGGTTATTTATAAAAAGGGATAATAGAAGAAAGAAGTATGTCTTCAACTTGGTAATGATACTTGTGAATATTTGATAGTAAATATAAATGGTGCATGTAAAGACATTCTGTCTTATTTTGAATCTTGACAAAATGACAGAATAGCATGTAAAAAAATGTAATTTTTTCTCTTTTCTTTTGCCTTTGAAGGGATGCATGCTGTGATGTATAAAGAAGATGAAGAAGAATGGTTTTAAAATTTAAGGCTACAAGTCTACCTAGATCACTTACTCAGGTTAGCCTGGAGAGTTGTTCTAATCTCACATCAGGAGCTCATGTTGGATGCTGTTGGCATTTTAATTCATCCTACAAGTATGTTCGCATAGCGGATTTTCCTTGTGGAAAACTCCAATGTGTAATCACATTGTAATATGTAGATTAGCACTTTGAACTGCTATAGGTTCCCATTTCATGGGCTAGTCTGGGTGCAACTGCTTGGAACGATTTCCAATTTACAGGAGAAATTTGTGCAGAAACTCGCCAATAAATAAAAAGTTTTCAGATCTGCCTTGGAAAATTCTGCAGATTAGCAGAATATGTTTTAAAACCCATCTGGAAAAAATAAATCTGAGTGATTGAATTCTAAGAGTAGGTGCACACGTTAAATAATTAGCAGCGCTTGGGACACAGCGGATTGAACGCATATACTAAACATCATCTTTTTTTTAGACCTACATAATATTCCTCACCTATTGGTTAACTAGCATATATTTATCTAGCAGTTGTGCGTTTAACGGCAAGCTGTCAGGTGACCTGGGGCCAGAGGCTCCTTCCCTGTCCCTAAAACTAGAGGGCACCCTAGTTCGCCCAACTCACCAGGATACTTCAGATGGCAAAGATTCTGGGGCATCCGCACTTGCCTTATCTTCTGAGTTAGCCCTCCATCTGTTCCCTTCTACCACCTAGGGAAGAACTGCCGCTACTGTGCACCGTAGTACACCAACCCGACAAAATAGGCAACACAAACAAGGGTTAACAGAAAACTCCAGACGTACAAAATATTCACTCACATATAACAGAGGAATGCACTAAGACATGGAAGTAGGGGAATAAACCAAAATAGAGCATGGGGAATTACCAAACATTCAAACCAAACAAGTCACAGATAACTCCTCTAACTTTCCTTCTCATATGTATTCCTCTCCTTTCGTTAGCCATGCAGCAAATGCTTTCTCTGACAAGGATTTGTTAAAGAGCCCAGATTATAAAGGGGAAGGGAGGTAGCTAACCAAGCTCAGCTGTAAACAAAGGGATTTCCAACATGGTCGATTAAATAAATGAGAAGTGCTTCTTCTCAGCGCCGGAGTAGGAGCAGTCAGTTGCTGTCATCTTCTGGTTCCACACTGTCGTGGTAACCCCATGAAAGTGCAACTGGCGTAAAGCCTGCTGACATACGCAAACTTCATATTTACCAGTAATTGACCTGAATCAGCTGTTGAAGTGTCTAATAAGGCGTTATAAAAAAAATACTCTGCTATTCGTTAAATAGCGAATATTTATCTTGCAATTGCACAACAGGCATAAAGCCTGCTGATGTACCCAAACATCACTATTTACCAGTAATTTATCTGAGTCTGCTGTTGCTGTGTGTAATAAAGGTGATAGCTAAAAATCTAGCAATACAGGGAATTTGTCCATAACACCTCTGTGAGGGAACTTGTGACAAATTAAGACAGGAAAGTTTTCATAACACATTCAATATGGGAAATGGTGACATTAAGGAACGAGGATGTGGATGTGGTGGTGACTGCCAAGGCCGCATGACAGAACAAAAGGTTACTTTATCTCATTCTAGCTTCCTGTCAAAATTTCGAAAATTTGTGCGCTACACCACTGTCAAACCCAGTCAAGTGCGAGGATGTTGTGGGTTGGATGGCAGATAAAGGCTACAGTGTGACAAGCAGCACCAGCAAGTTTTCCACATGGTTCAGCATCAGTCTCAACCTGGTCCTCTTTCCTCCACCTATCAAGAGTCAAAGGAGATATATGACCGCAAAGCTAGCCACTCGAGGAACTTTTTACGTAACTTTGTAATTATTCTAGCCTCTTGCCATGCACCATTAAAGAGGGTCATGAGGAGGTGTTGTGCAGTGATGGACAAACATTTGAGCACTCATGGCCAGAAAAAAGCCACATTGGGGAATGCCAATTCATGTCTGAAGAGATGGAGAATAATGATGACGCACAGTTGCCATCAGGTCAGCCTAAAATCACAACTCAGGAGGATCAGATTGATGAATTGGAAGATGACGTGGTCGGTGATGAGGCCACTGATCCAACCTGCACGGTGGCACGCACAGCGAGCATAGAAGTGCAGAGAAGGATGGATCTGTAGCACAAAAGCATGCAAGAAGAGGTAATGAATTGACCAGAGGGAAAACCCGGTCAACTGTTCCACAGAGCCTTCTGCACTCGGCTAGATAACAGGCCAAAGGTGTGTTGTTCTCCTGTATGGCAGTATTTTTCTGAAAGTCCTTCAGATAAGACAACTGAAATTTGCAGCCATACCAAGCTGAGAAGAGCCAAGAACACTGCCAACCTGAGCACCTCAAGCATGCAAAATCACATGGCATTGAAGCACCCCAGTAAGTGGGCAGAACACCTAGTACAAAATCAGTGTCTGAGGATGAATTCACTGACAATTCCCCTGTGTAATGACCTTCCCAATCTGCTGTCCAGAAAGCAGGTGCTGATGCCTCCTGCCCACAACCTGTGGTTTCACAGACACAACAGTCAGCAACCACGTCCAGTTCATTGTCCTAGGGCAGCATTCCGTTGTCCCTGCCCCAGACATTTAACAGGAAGCAGAAATATCCACCCACCCATAAGCCCAAACCCTAAATGCCCATATTGCTAGGTTGCCAGCCCTAGAAATGTTGCCGTGTCAGCTTGTGGGCACTGAGTCTTTCTGTGACCTCTTGGAAATGGCAGACCCACGGTATTTGCTTACCAGCCGCTACTATTTTTCCGAGTGTGCTGTCCCCACTTTACAGAAGCATGTATTACACAATATCAGCACAACACAGTCACAGAGAAGGTCCACCTAACCACAGACATGTGGACAAGATCTTGTGGACAGGACACTACATTTCCCTGATGGCACACTGAGTGAAACTGTTGGAGTCTAGGACAGAATCAGAGGCTAGGACATCACACATCTTACCCATATCAAAAATAGTGGTCCCAACTTCCATCAAGGTTTCAGTCTCCTCATATGCCAGTTCCTGTCTCTCCTCCTCCTCACCTCAGCTGAATTAGCCTCCCCAACAATCCCCAGCTTTGAGCTCTGCAGCACTGCCTTGGAAAAGCGGCAGTACGCTCTGCTGAAGCTCATCTGTTTAGGTAATAAAACTAACAATGCAGCAGAGCTTTTGAAAGGGATAAAAGACCAGACCGATCAGTGGCTCTCCCAGGTGAACCTCCAACCAGGTCAGGTACACGTTCCATACATAGCCCACGTGCTGAACTTGGTTGTACAGTGTTTTTTAAAAACATACCCTGACTTGCCGGACCTACTTGCCAAGGTAAGCTCTGTCAGCACCCATTTCCAAAAGTCATCTCAGGCTTTCACCTGTCTGGCTGCGCTGAAGCAGTGCTTTAATTTACTTCCTTACAGACTGACTTGTGACCTGCGCACATGCTGGAATTCAACCTTTAAAAAGGTTGGCATGGTTTAGTGAGCAGAAGAGGGCAGTGTCTGAATTCCATCTTCTCAATGCCCGTCGGAGTAACACTCAGTTTCCAAACATAACAACTGCCGAATGGGTGTGGATCACTGACATATGTGAGGTTCTTCAAAACTTTGAGTACTGCACCTAGATGGTAAACGCTGATGACTCTATTATCATTCCAACCATTCCACTGCTCTCTCTATTAAAACGTTCACTACAGTATCTCAAATAGGAAGCTTTGAATGCCAAGCAGGTGGCACTGGAGCAATATTTTACATTGGCTGATACCACACAGCCCAGTCTCAGGAAATATTCTCAAGTCACATTGGGTAATGACAAGGAACAGGAGGAGGAGGCAGAATGGGAGTTTTTGGTCTGCGCTTGAGAGGGGACTCCCAATCCCAGCTTCATGCCTGTCCAGCATGGATGGCCTGTAGAAGAGGAGGAGGAGGAGTGGAAGTTGAGGCATCATGAGGAAAGTATGGTTAGTGCTCATCCCGTAGGAATTCTGAAAGTTGAAGTCTTTTTAGTCTGCCACACATGGCACAGCTCATGTCCGGATGCCTTTCCAAAAGCCCTCAGATGAAAGACATTTTGTCCACCATGAAATACTGGCTGTACACCTTTCTTGACCCACAGTAAAATGAGAAATTTCCTTTTCTCATGTCAGTCAGATATGCTATTTGAAGTGCATGCATGCCAGAGGGCCGTTGTAGAAGACTTGCTGAAAAGATTACCCTCAGACAACGCTACTGGCAGAGGTACCGTCTCTTTTCACCCACAAGGATTACAGGGGAGGGACAAGCACACTAGGTGCAACTAGGCAGGGGGAAAATGTCCACCAAATGAGCCATTTTCACAAAACCATCACACCAGAAAGGGCTATCTGTAACTATAGACAAGGAGAAAGAAGTTGACCAATATGATAAAGGTGTACTTAAGTGACCTTATCGGCATCCTTCCTGATTCTTCAGTGCCTTTTAACTATTGGTTGTCCAAGCTGCACACTTGGTCCGACCTCTCCTTGTATGCCTTGGTGATGCTGCCATGCATTGCCACAAGTGTGCTGTCTGAGTGGGAAAATGCAGACAGGCTGACTCTTCTAAAATTGAAAGAGGGCTGGATTTCCTATGACTTTGTAAGCCCTACGGATGGCAGTAACCCAACCTAAGTGCACCCCAAATGTTCTTTTTTGTAAGTTGTCTTAACGTCCATTCCTTACCATCCAAACCCATTTTGTTCTGGAAATCGCATCCTACTCCTCCTGCTTCTCAATAAGTATTTAGTGGTCATATATGTATAGCCCCCATGGGAAATGCTTTTAAAATTAGAAACCTTTGTACATTGTGCAATGGTGAAAATTGTAATACGCATCTCTAGCAAATATAATAACTACACCATTTATTGTGAGGTCCCATTACGTTCTCTTTCAGCATGTATGATACAGAAGCCTTGGTTAATTTTGGAAACCTTTGTACATTGTACAATGGTCAAAATTCTACTCCCAATCTTTATATATTATTTTTTTTATTGTGTTGCCCTTCTCACTGTCTCTTTCAGTGTGTATCTCAGAGCCTGATTCTGATTTTTGGGTCTGCACTTGGACATTGTGGGACATCAGTGCATTAATATGCTCCACACACTTCTTCAGGTTTTAGCCTTACATAGAATAATGATATGAGTAGTGAAATATGCTCTACATATATATGCTGTTAGATCAAAAAACGTACCCACACATCCCTTTATAAAGGGAAATTAGACATAATACTTCTCTTAGCATACGCCTTATACTGCTCATATACGCGCTCCCCAGTAGATGGTTGGAACACCAGGGTACAAATTCTGCATTTGATGGTGAATCCACTGGCCCTTCCACTGCGCAACGTCCTTCCCAATCTGCTGTCCAGGAAGCAGGCGCTGATGCCTCTTGCCCACTACTTACAGTTCCACATACAGTAAGAACATTCAGCAAACACATCCACTTTTTTTCCAGCACAGTGTTTAGTTTTCTCTTGTCAGCATATATGTCTCTTCCCAAATTGTTGCTTAGATAGGACATACATAGTCATTGGCACTTAACATTGTACGGTGCTGGCTAAAGACCATTCCTGGCATTTCCAGGCTCCTAAATGAGACTTGTGTCTTTTTATTAAACCATCGCTTCCCTTAAATTTTCTAAATTTTGGTAAAATAATGGTGGTGGGGTATTGACCAATTTCTGTACATTTTTAATCAGATTTAAGAGACTTTGTTAATATTCTCCGCAGAACTTTTTAGGCTGCAGCCTTACACATATTGTAAAATGGTCAATGACATGCTAAGGCCTTTACCAGACCTCTTTTCACTGCCTGTCACCTGAGTAATACACTCCACAGTCCTTAACACTCTCTGAGACATATCCTGTAATTACTTTGTTGATGCTCAAACCATGCAAAGGATACATTCTGCCTGGTTGGGTAGTTTCCAGAAGAAGTGTGTAGTCTTATGTAGATGGGTCAAGGGCACTTCTGTCTCTTTCCCTTGAGAAGGCTGCTTCCAAGTAAAATGAGGCTTGTACAGGTATGTTGTGAATTCCGTTCTCGAACTCCCTCCTGTGGTCATGAATGGTACTTCAGCGAGTTCTGTCCGTGGACTCCCTCTGGTGGCCGTGAGTGGAACTGCTGGTTCTGAGGTTGCTCCCTCAGCTGCCCTCGTTTGCAGCTAGGCTGGCTTCTCTATTTAACTCCACTCAGATCGTTACTCCATGCCAGCTGTCAATGTATCGGTACTGGTTCAGATCTCTCTCGGATCTTTCTGATGACCTGTCTACTCCAGCAGAAGCTAAGTCCCTGCTAGTTCATTTGTTGTTCATTGTGTACTGAATATATTCCTTAGTACTTGCTAAGTTCTAGTCCAGCTTGCTAACATGATATTGCCTTGCTAGCTGGAAGCTCTGGGTTGTAGGGGGGCACCTCCGCACCGTGAGTCGTTGCGGGGGTCTTTTTGCACACTGCGTGGCTTTTTGTAGTTTTTTGTGCTGACCGCACAGATCCCTTTCCTATCCTCAATCTATTTAGTAAGTCTGGCCTCCTTTGCTGAAACCTGTTTCATCCCTGTGTTTGTGACTTTCCTCTTAACTCACAGTTAATATATGTGGGGGGCTGCCTTTACCTTTGGGGAATTTCTCTGAGGCAAGGTAAGGCTTATTTTCCTATCTTTAGGGGTAGTTAGCTCTTAGGCTGTGAAGAGGCGTCTAGGGAGAGTTAGGTACGCTCCACAGCTATTTCTAGTGTGTGTGTTAGGATTAGGATTTGCGGTCAGCAGAGTTCCCACTTCCCAGAGCTTGTCCTGTCTTACAGTTTAACCATCAGGTCATCTCAGGTGCACCTAACCACCAGGTCCATAACAGTACAGCTGGCCCACAAAGTGTTAATGCATCTCAATAGAGGGATAAGAGAAGTTCTGAGACCATTTTTTTTTCTCTGCAGTGTGTTTTGTCTTTCTTTTCCCCTTAACCTCTGGGTGGTTCAGGACTCAGGTGTAGATATGGACATTCAAGGTCTGTCCTCTTGTGTTGATCACCTGACTGCGAGGGTACAAAGCATTCAAGATTATGTAGTTCAGAATCCTATGTTAGAGCCTAGAATTCCAATTCCTGATTTGTTTTTTGGAGATAGATCTAAATTTCTGAATTTCAAAAATAATTGTAAACTGTTTCTTGCTTTGAAACCCCGCTCCTCTGGTGACCCCATTCAGCAGGTAAAAATCATTATTTCTTTGTTACGTGGCGACCCACAAGACTGGGCATTCTCCCTTGCGCCAGGAGATCCTGCATTGCTTAATGTAGATGCGTTTTTTCTGGCGCTTGGATTGCTTTATGACGAACCTAACTCTGTGGACCAGGCAGAGAAAATCTTGCTGGCTTTGTGTCAAGGTCAGGGTGAAGCGGAGGTATATTGCCAGAAGTTTAGAAAGTGGTCTGTGCTTACTCAATGGAATGAGTGTGCCCTTGCAGCAATTTTCAGAAAAGGTCTTTCTGAAGCCCTTAAGGATGTTATGGTGGGGTTTCCCACGCCTGCTGGTTTGAATGACTCAATGTCCTTGGCCATTCATATCGATCGACGCTTGCGTGAACGCAAGGTTGTGCGCCATTTGGCGGTGTCCTCTGAGCAGAGGCCTGAGCCTATGCAATGTGATAGGACTTTGACCAGAGCTGAACGGCAAGAACACAGACGTCAGAATGGGCTGTGTTTTTACTGTGGTGACTCCACTCATGCTATCTCTGATTGTCCTAAGCGCTCTAAGCGGTTCGCTAGGTCTGTCACCATTGATACTGTACAGCCTAAATTTCTTTTGTTCGTTACTCTGATTTGCTCTGTGTCGTCCTACTCTGTTATGGCATTTGTGGACTCAGGCGCTGCCCTGAATTTGATGGACTTGGAGTTTGCCAGGCGCTGTGGTTTTTTCTTGGAGCCCTTGCAGTATCCTATCCCTTTAAGGGGAATTGATGCTACGCCTTTGGCCAAGAATAAACCTCAGTACTGGACTCAGTTGACCATGTGCATGGCTCCTGCACATCAGGAAGATGTTCACTTTTTGGTGTTGCATAATTTGCATGATGTGGTCGTGTTGGGTTTGCCATGGCTACAGGTTCATAATCCAGTATTGGATTGGAAATCAATGTCTGTGTCCAGTTAGGGTTGGCAAGGGGTACATGGTGACGTTCCGTTGTTGTCAATTTCTCCTTCTACTCCTTCTGAAGTCCCTGAGTTTTTGTCGGATTACCGAGATATATTTGATGAGCCCAAATCCAGTGCCCTACCTCCTCATAGGGATTGTGATTGTGCTATTAATTTGATTCCTGGTAGTAAATTTCCTAAGGGACGGCTTTTCAATTTTTCTGTGCCGGAACACGCCGCTATGCGGAGTTATATAAAGGAGTCCTTGGAGAAAGGGCATATTCGCCCGTCGTCGTCACCGTTGGGAGCAGGGTTATTTTTTGTGGCCAAGAAGGATGGTTCTCTGAGACCTTGTATAGATTACCGCCTTCTCAATAAAATCACGGTCAAATTTCAATACCCTTTGCCTCTATTGTCTGATTTGTTTGCTCGGATTAAGGGGGCTAGTTGGTTCACCAAGATAGATCTTCGAGGGGCGTATAATCTTGTGCGTATTAAACAGGGCGATGAATGGAAAACAGCATTTAATACGCCCGAGGGCCATTTTGAGTACCTGGTGATGCCATTCGGGCTTTCTAATGCTCCATCTGTGTTTCAGTCCTTTATGCATGACATCTACCGAAAGTATTTGGATAGATTCATTATTGTATATTTGGATGATATTTTGGTCTTTTCGGATGATTGGGAGTCTCATGTGAAGCAGGTCACAATGGTGTTCCAGGTTCTTTGTGCTAATTCTTTGTTTGTGAAGGGGTCTAAATGTCTCTTCGGAGTTCAGTAGGTTTCCTTTTTGGGCTTCATTTTTTCCCCTTCTACTATCGAGATGGATCCTGTTAAAGTTCAGGCCATTTATGATTGGACTCAGCCTACATCTGTGAAGAGCCTTCAGAAATTCCTGGGCTTTGCTAATTTTTACCGTCGCTTCATCGCTAATTTTTCTAGTGTTGTTAAACCGTTGACTGATTTGACCAAGAAAGGTGCTGATGTGGTGAATTGGTCCTCTGCGGCCGTTGAGGCTTTTCGGGAGTTGAAACGTCGTTTCTCTTCAGCCCCTGTGTTGTGTCAGCCAGATGATTCGCTCCCTTTTCAGGTTGAGGTTGATGCTTCTGAGATTGGAGCAGGGGCTGTTTTGTCTCAAAGATCTTCTGATGGCTCTGTGATGAAGCCATGTGCTTTCTTTTCTAGAAAGTTTTCGCCTGCTGAGCGTAATTATGATGTTGGCAATCGGGAGTTGCTGGCTATGAAGTGGGCGTTCGAGGAGTGGTGACATTGGCTTGAGGGAGCCAAGCATCGTGTGGTGGTCTTGACGGATCACAAGAATCTGACTTATCTCGAGTCTGCTAAGCGGTTGAATCCTAGAAAGGCTCGATGGTCGCTGTTTTTCTCCCGTTTCAATTTTGTGGTTTCATACCTTCCGGGTTCTAAGAATGTGAAGGCCGATACCCTTTCAAGGAGTTTTGTGCCTGATTCCCCGGGAGTTCCTGAGCCGGCTGGTATTCTCAAAGAGGGGGTAATTCTGTCTGCCATCTCACCTGATTTGCGGCGGGCGCAGCAGGAGTTTCAGGCTGATAGACCTGACCATTGTCCAGCAGAGAAACTGTTTGTCCCTGATAGATGGACTAGTAGAGTTATCTCTGAGGTTCATTGTTCGGTGTTGGCTGGTCATCCTGGGATTTTTGGTACCAGAGATTTGGTCGCTAGGTCCTTTTGGTGGCCTTCCTTGTCACGGGATGTGCGTTCTTTTGTGCAGTCTTGTGGGACTTGTGCTCGGGCCAAGCCCTGCTGTTCTCGTGCCAGTGGGTTACTTTTGCCCTTGCCAGTCCCGAAAAGGCCTTGGACGCATTTTTCCATGGATTTTATTTCAGATCTCCCTGTCTCTCAGAGGATGTCGGTCATCTGGGTGGTTTGTGATCGCTTCTCTAAGATGGTCCATTTGGTACCCTTGCCTAAATTACCTTCCTCCTCTGATTTGGTTCCACTATTTTTCCAGCATGTGGTTCGTTTGCATGGCATTCCGGAGAACATCGTGTCGGACAGAGGTTCCCAGTTTGTTTCAAGGTTTTGGCGGTCCTTTTGTGCTAAGATGGGCATTGATTTGTCTTTCTCTTCGGCGTTCCATCCTCAGACAAATGGCCAAATCGAACGAACTAATCAGACTTTGGAGACCTATCTGAGATGCTTTGTTTCTGCTGATCAGGATGATTGGGTGACCTTCTTGCTATTGGCTGAGTTCGCCCTTAATAATCGGGCCAGTTCGGCTACTTTGGTTTCGCCTGGTTTTCATCCTCGTTTTTCTTTAGGGCAGGTTGAGCCTTCGGACTGTCCTGGTGTGGATTCTTTGGTGGACAGGTTGCAGCAAATTTTGACTCATGTAGTGGACAATTTGACATTGTCCCAGGAGAAGGCTCAACTTTTTGCCAACCGCCGTCGCTGTGTTGGTCCCCGACTTCGTGTTGGGGATTTGGTTTGGTTGTCGTCTCGTCATGTCCCTATGAAGGTTTCTTCTCCTAAGTTTAAGCCTCGTTTCATTGGTCCTTATAAGATTTCTGAAATTCTCAATCCTGTGTCGTTTCGTTTGGCCCTTCCAGCTTCTTTTGCCATCCATAATGTGTTCCATAGGTCGTTGTTGCGGAGATATGTGGCGCCTATGGTTCCCTCCGTTGACCCTCCTGCTCTGGTGTTGGTCGAGGGGGAGTTGGAGTATGTGGTGGAGAAGATTTTAGATTCTCTTATTTCGAGATGAAAACTTCAGTACCTGGTCAAATGGAAGGGCTATGGTCAGGAGGATAATTCCTGGGTTTTTGCCTCCGATGTCCATGCGGCCGAGTTGGTTCGTGCCTTTCATTTGGCTCATCCTAATTGGCCTGGGGGCTCTGGTGAGGGTTCGGTGACCCCTCCTCAAGGGGGGGGTACTGTTGTGAATTCCGTTCTCGAACTCCCTCCTGTGGTCATGAATGGTACTTCAGCGAGTTCTGTCCGTGGACTCATCTGGTGGCCGTGAGTGGAACTGCTGGTTCTGAGGTTGCTCCCTCAGCTGCCCTCGTTTGCAGCTAGGCTGGCTTCTCTATTTAACTCCACTCAGATCGTTACTCCATGCCAGCTGTCAATGTATCGGTACTGGTTCAGATCTCTCTCGGATCTTTCTGATGACCTGTCTACTCCAGCAGAAGCTAAGTCCCTGCTAGTTCATTTGTTGTTCATTGTGTACTGAATATATTCCTTAGTACTTGCTAAGTTCTAGTCCAGCTTGCTAACATGATATTGCCTTGCTAGCTGGAAGCTTTGGGTTGCAGAGTGGCACCTCCGCACCGTGAGTCGGTGCGGGGGTCTTTTTGCACACTCTGCGTGGCTTTTTGTAGTTTTTTGTGCTGACCGCACAGATCCCTTTCCTATCCTCAATCTATTTAGTAAGTCTGGCCTCCTTTGCTGAAACCTGTTTCATCCCTGTGTTTGTGACTTTCCTCTTAACTCACAGTTAATATATGTGGGGGGCTGCCTTTACCTTTGGGGAATTTCTCTGAGGCAAGGTAAGGCTTATTTTCCTATCTTTAGGGGTAGTTAGCTCTTAGGCTGTGAAGAGGCGTCTAGGGAGAGTTAGGTACGCTCCACAGCTATTTCTAGTGTGTGTGTTAGGATTAGGATTTGCGGTCAGCAGAGTTCCCACTTCCCAGAGCTTGTCCTGTCTTCCAGTTTAACCATCAGGTCATCTCAGGTGCACCTAACCACCATGTCCATAACACAGGTACCTGACATGGGTTTTAGGCCTGACAGACTGACCACAATACTGGCCTTTGCTTGCATACACTGTATTCAGAATTTAATTCAAATGCTTTTGGTGTCTGGTAAAATCCAATTTACTGACATTGATCATACCTCTCCCCCAACTCCTGCATTATATTCACCTTACAACGGCTTCACCTGCTATGACAGTGGCTCCATTGGGATCCGGAGGCCAAAATGAACTGTGGAGCTCAAAAAACTCATGTTTCACAGCACCTACTGGCCATCTGAAAATGTCAAGCAAGGGCAGCATAATGACATGGCGGTGGAAGTGGTGGTGGCATCGTAAAGTGCTTGGGAATATATATTCCACCATCTAGCTAACACTTTTGAATGCAGGAGGGACCTCCCAAATGTTGGAGTGAGAAGCCTCCCAAATATAAAAGGAAAAACTAAAGCCAAAACTCTCGGTAAGAACATATGCTAAAGGGGAGGTATAATTTTTTTTATTATTACACTATGTAACAATTTTTATTTTTTTGTTCTTGGGTACAATGTGTGTTTTCCTTACCTGTTATGCCTAAAACAAATAGAAAATAGTTGCTCCACAAAAACTTTGCTTCTGTGATCAGGACAATGAAATTTTGAAATTTGTCTGTTTTCGGGAAAATTCTCGATTCGTATTCAATACTGAGTAGTCTTCTAGAATATTGTTGAACTGCTAGAATTGTGCAGAAGTTTCTACAATTTTCCAGAATTATCTAGAAGTTTCTAGAAACTTTTAGAACTTTCTAGAACGTTCTCGGACTGTTCAACAATAGTCATACAAGTATAAAAGCACAGGTGACTCGAACCAACATTATGATTTATGTTATTGAATGACGCATTGTATTTAACGAGCAATTATTTGTTTTAGATGGCATCAAGAAGTTGTTTGCGCCCAGCAGATGCATTTTGCTACGTGTGTGGATAATTTGTAAAGACAAAAGCGAGAAATTATTCCGTGAACGCATGTCGTATGATGTGCGAAGCCTACAGGGCATATTTTGTCATGCCTGTTGGGGATCAAGACCAGTCCTGGGCACCTTATTTCACATGCGAATATTGCAAGAAAACTCTTGAAGGTAAGGTGAGCAATTGCTGCTCGTTTAGATCAATGCTTTATTTTGTAGAATTTCAATGATTTAGATCTAGCACAGTTTAAGGAGTTGCAATTGACACAATTTTCACATATGTCAATACACTATAGTAAAATGTGTATTAAGTAATATGTAAAATTTCCTGCTTTTAAATTTATATAATTAATTAAATCTGCTATGTTACAGGTTGAGAAATCCTCCCAAAAATTTGTGCAACAAAGACAATTTTTTTTTTTCTAAAATATAATTATTTTATTGAGAAATTAATAAAATTATATATGTTTAAAATAGTAAACAGCACATAAAATCACGTAATACGCCCCCTGGAAGAAGGCTAACGCTGAAACGTGCGTAGGGATCAGTAAGCACATCAGGTATGAGGAGCCCTGTATAATTTTGATTATAATCGGCTGCTAGGTTTTGCTAGGTTTTGCACATTTATCAATTTAGCGCTATGGCACTTTAATAAGCCTTTGGTACCTTATATAAGTGACTCCCATAGGGACAAACTTACTTTGTATAGCACTATTGCACTTTTGTGCTGTGATTTACACTTTGTGATATTGTAGTAATAGCACGATTTATTTAGCACTATTGCACTTTTGTGTTGTGGTTTACACTTTGAATATTGTGGCAATAACATTACTTGTGTATATATTTTGCATTTTTGCACAGGATTTACTTAATATTGGTCACAGCATTATGCACTGTTGTGTATATAAATTATTTTTTTAGGGAGTCTTTTTAGGGTATTTTTTATGATGATATATATATATATTCATGTTTTCATTTTAGCATTACCTAGCATAATATATTACATTATTAACTGGATTTCTCATGCCTGTATCTTACGTGATTGTATGTGCTTTTATTATCAGCTGTTTACTATTTTAAACATACCGTATATACTCGAGTATAAGCCGAGATTTTCAGCCCAAATTTTTGGGCTGAAAGTGCCCCCTCGGCTTATACTTGAGTCACGGTCGGCCGGTGAGGGGGAGAGGGCGCTAAGGCATACTTACCTGCTTCCGGGGCTCCTAGCGCTCCCCCTGCCCGTCCCACGGTCTTCGGTGCCGCAGCTCTTCCCCTGTTCAGCGGTCACATGGGACAGCTCATTAGAGAAATGAATAGGCTGCTCCACCTCCCATAGGGGCGGAGCCGCATAATTCATTTCTCTAATCAGCGGTGCCGGTGACCGCTGACAGAGGAAGAGGCTGCGGCACCGAAGACCAGCTGTCCGGGGGAAGGAGCCAGGGACGCCGGGAGCAGGTAAGTATTACATATTTACCTTCACTCGTTCCACCCTCCGGGCGCCGCTCAGTCTTCGCGTCCTCTTGTTCTCACTGTGCAGGTCAGAGGGCGCGATGACGCATATAGTGTGCGCGCCGCCCTCTGCCTGATCAGTCAGTGCAGAGACACGCCGGGACCGGACGCTGAGGAGCTGCAAGCAAGAGAGGTATGTGTTTTGTTTTTTTTATTGCAGCAGCAGCAGCAATGGCACAGATTTATGTGGAGCATCTATGGGGCAACGGTGCAGAGCACTATATATAAGGCACAGCTTTATGTGGAGCATCTATGGGGCAACGGTGCAGAGCACTATATATAAGGCACAGCTTTATGTGGAGCATCTATGGGGCAACGGTGCAGAGCACTATATATAAGGCACAGCTTTATGTGTAGCATATATGGGGCCATAATCAAAGGTCAAAGGTGCAGAGCATTATATATGGCACAGCTATCTATGGGGCCATAATCAAAGGTGCAGAGCATTATATATGGCACAGCTATCTATGGGGCCATAATCAAAGGTGCAGAGCATTGTATATGGCACAGCTATCTATGGGGCCATAATCAAAGGTGCAGAGCATTATATATGGCACAGCTATCTATGGGGCCATAATTAAAGGTGCAGAGCATTGTATATGGCACAGCTATCTATGAGGATTTCTTGTCAATTAGTGCTAGACATAATTTGATTTTACATACAATCGGTTTCTCTTCTGATTGATATGTTAAAGGTTGGTACAAGGGAGAAAAGAGAGCCATGAAGTTTGCTATCCCGCAAATTTGGCGGCAACTGACCGACCACTCAAGCAACTGCTACTTCGGTATGGTGGATCCTTCCAAAAGTTGCACAGGCAAGAATACGCCTCAAATCGTTTATCCAGACATTCCTTCTTCCATTGTCCCAATACCACACTGCCCCGAGATGCCTGTTCCAACTCCCCCGACGAGGGATCAGCCATCTTCAGGAAAAAGCTGCAAGTCAGACAGCGAGGAAAATATTGGAGATCAAGATTACGTTTCCACAGATACTATTGAGGAGAGAAGGCCATACCTTCCTAACCAGAAAGACATCAACGATCTGATCAGAGCCCTTTGTCTTACCAAGTCAAAGCTCAGCTTCTGACATCCAGGCTCAAGCAATGGAACTTGTTGGATGAAAGCGTGCAAGTCACAGATCAGAGAAAGCATCACCAAACATTTTCCAACTTCTTCAGTCGGGAAGATGGGTTGTGCTTCTGCAACAATGTGGCCGGTCTTTTTGGGGCTATAGTTATCACCTGTAACCCAAATGAATGGCGCCTATTCATGGACAGTTCATCCTGGAGCCTCAAAGCCATGCTGCTTCACAACGGAAAAACTACCCGTCTCTACCTATGTCTCACTCTTTATATCTCAAAGAGGACTACACCAGTGTCAAGATGTTGCTGAGTGCCTTGAAGTATGATGACTATGGATGGGAGGGCATCAGAGACTTCAAAATGGTGTCATTCCTGATTGGTCTTCAAGGCAGTTTCACAAAATGTCCTTGTTTCCTTTGCCTCTTGGACAGCCGTGACACTAAGGCGCACTATCACATAAAGGACCTGCCACAGCGGACTGAGTTCTCTGTGGGGAAGAGCAAGGCCAAGTGGGAGCCGCTGATAGAACCTCTGAAGGTGCTGATGCCACCACTGCACATTAAGTTAGGCCTCATCAAGCAATTTGTCACGGCTCTTGATAAGGAGTCAGCAGCTTTCAAGTACATTCAAGATCTCTTTCTAAAGCTGTCCGAGGCAAAGGTCAAGGCTGGTATCTTCATCGGACCGCAGATCAAGAAGATCATAAAATGTGATGAGTTTGCCAAGCTGCTGAACAGGACAGAGAAAGCGGCTTGGAACAGTTCCGTTGCAGTGGTTCATGGCTTCCTGTGTAATCACAAGGTTGAAAACTATGCGCAGTTGGTTCAGACTCTCATAAAGAATTAAGCTATAATGGGCTGCAGAATGTATCTCAAAGTCCATATCCTTGACGCTCATCTTGACAAGTTCAACGAGAACATGGGAGCTTACTCAGAGGCGCAAGGTGAGCGCTTTCATCAAGATATTTTGGACTTTGAATGCCGTTACCCAGACAGTTTTACAAAAACATGATGGGCAACTACATTTGGGGGCTTCTTCGAGAAAGCGATTTGTAATACACTCGCAAATCTAGAAAAACTAATCATTTCGGAACCTTTTTGAGTGATTTTTGACTGTCTCTGCCTATTTACCATGCAAGTATTGTTTTTTATCAGACCGCATGAATGAAAATGTAATAATTTCCTTTTTTTGTCACAATAAATACGAAATTGTTCAGGCTTGTGGTCATAAAATCAAAGTTTGTGCTGAATGTAGTCATTTTTCCATAGTCTTTACACATAGGCAGTTGAAATATTACACTTGGAAGCCAGGAACAAAGATTATGTTACATAGTGTTATTATTTATTTTTGTTTTGCTTTACAAGCAAGTAATTATGTAGGACAAAATGTTTCTTAATGTTTTTGCCTGTCAAAAACTATTTAGATTTGGTTTGGTCGGTCTTCTTAAAAATCCATAAAACCGGCGCAATATTCTGACAACATTATTCCCAGATACCATATGTGAGTCAGAAAGGCATGCAGACATCTTCTCCATGCTGTTCCCATTTAGTTTTACCTCTTTCACATCCATTTCAGCTTTTTTCTCAAGGCCCCCAGACCTGTTTGTTGATTCCAGCAGAAAAATATTCGGCTTTCCCATTGACTCGCATTGGATCCGTTATTTGGCACAAATACCCGAATATTAGAAATTATTCTGACTGATTTTCCCGAATCTAAATATTTCACTAATCAATCATCACTATTAATAATGTCAGACTTTGTAAATTTGTGCTATTATCATTAACTAAGAAACAAATACAACTAAAATAAGTCAAAAGAGACAAGTTTAAATATTTGACATGGCTTTCTAGGATTTGCTATAATCTACAGTGGAGGGTTTTTTTTAAAAAAAAGACCAAAAAATTATTATTCCAGTCCTGATCTTATATCTTACTGGTTTATGCTGTTTTTTTTTTAAATTAATTTCTCTCCAGGTAAAAAAGGGTTAAGTAACTAGGCAAACTCATTATACTAATGGCCTCGATCTTTTCCTGTTGTGGTTTATTTCAACAGGTGCTGCATAAACTTTATTGATTTCATGAGCCACACAGCGAAGCTAAAATATTCTGCTAATAACCCAGGATTTCTCACTCTGGTACCCAGGGTGCTTTTCATTCTGTAATAATGAGCCAATCAGAAGGAAGCACAACTCTCTGATGCCCTTTGGAAGTCACAGATATAGGCAGTTATTTTTGGAAAGTAAAGTTTGGCAGTAATTAAAGGTACAGGCTGACATATTATGAGCCATACGCTGCACAAACTACTTACCAGTCAATTAAGAATACAAAACTTCAGAAAATGCAATAATGTAAATAAGTAGATAAAAAATGGTAACAGCAGAAGAAAAGCTAGTGCTCCATCCTTACCCATTTATTCTTTGTGAAAGTTACCAGGTTTCATTTCAACAGGACTGTTTTACAACATACACTTCTCAACATTGAAATTGCAACACCATGCAGGAAAAGCAATGGAGTCATGAAAATCACAGGAAGTATAGATGTTAATGTAGTGACCTGGTCCAGAGTGTGACCATCCTTTTAAGTAACCCTGGACTGTGAGAAGCTTCTGTACACTGCAACTCACTCCTAAGTTATCCTCTCAGTGTTATATGGTTTAACCCCTCAATGACCACCAATACGTCTTTTAACTGACCTGAGGTATAAGAGAATAGCCTCCCCATACAGGTGACAATCCAGCAGCTGTCGGCTGTACACTATAGCTGACATCCTGCTGCATCAGCCACGATCAGTGTTTGCACCGTTCAAATCTGTTTAACCCCTTAGATGCTGCTTTCAATAGTGACTACATCATTATAAATGGTTAACAGCGTGTGAAGGCTTCCTCTTTATCCCAATTGGAGCCCTCAGATCATGATTGTGTGGTCCTGATGTTTGCGATTGGCAATTCATGACCAAATTCTGGCCTAAGAGTCTGCTGGCTGTTGTAACCTGTTCAGAAGTTAGAGGCATTTTGGTGGTAAAAATACACATTTTCATTTCGGTCATGCCACTTTGCATTAATTCCTGAAAATCACCTGAAGGGTTAATAAACTTCCTGACAGCAGTTTTCAATATGTCAGGGGGTGCTGTTTTTAAAATGTTATCAGTTTTGGGGGTTTCCAAATATATAGGACCCCTAAAGTCACTTCAAACATGGCATCTAAGTCCCTAAAAAAAATTAAAAATTACTTCTACATTTTTAAACCTCCTAAAATGCTAACAAAATCAAAGAACATTTTACAAATGGTGCTGATGTAAAGCAAACATGAAGGAAACGTTACTTAATGTTTTGCTGTGGTAGGACTATCTAGATAAAAGGGATAATCATTCAAAGTTTGAAAATTGCTAATTTCTTTTACATTTTTCTCAAATTTCTGATATTTTCTATAAATAAACACAAAACATATTGACCTAAATTTACCATTATCATAAAGTATAATTTGTAACGAAAAAACAAACTCAAAATCACTGGGATTTGTTGAAGCGTTCCAGAGATATTACCACATAAATTGACACTGGTCAGATTTCAAAAATTTGGCTCCGAGTCCTCACTAATCTCATATATTCCGCAGGTATGTGTTTCAGTGTTCTATTAAGTGCACTTTTCCTTTGGTGGGTTCCAGCACCATCTGCTTGTGAAATACATGATTTATATTATTCTGACAATGTCAGATCTCACACAGAATTGAGTATAGATCCTATTGGTCAGTGTCACCAAGATTCAATAGGAGGAGCTACCTCCAGAACCTGTCTAGACAAGTCTGAAAAATTCCCTGGGGAGTCTGGTACAAGATGTGACCCAGAGCAGACCTCAGTTGTGGGGTCTTCACACTCCCTCCAGGCTATGTGCCTTGAGGCTCATCCTTCTTTTCATGTTATTCATTTAAAGACTTACAGCCAAGCCTAATATGATTTTTCCCTTGTCTTCTACAGCCAAGATGGTTAAAGACTTTTACATTTTTTCTTTTAACCCTGGGTCTTGCGCTGTCTGGATTTACCTGTGCTTCTCCAGCATTAGGTTGCACTGAAGTACACAGAAGAACCTATTGCCCCGCGTGTTGATAAAATTGAGGGTCTCCCGCCTCACCACAAATTATCCATTATTTACTTCAAGTATGTTTCTGCCCAGACCGTGACACGTTGTGAAATGTATACAGGACTCCAGGTCTGTAAATACCCCTACTATGCATCTCCTCTTCAACTCATATGCCTCAAAAGACATGCAACATGTCGCGTTCGCCGCGCCCAGCCGCACACCGTGAAAAAATGCATGCAAACACATATCCATGAGTACAGCATGTTAAATATAGGTACGCATGACACATGCGGATGTATGTGGATCAAACGCTGCGCACACAGATGCAAATGTGAATCCAGCCTTAGATGCTAAAGTTGCATAGAATGTCTTTTACTTCACATTAAACCATTACATGTCATGTGCAGAGAGCAGTGATGTCATGTAAAGCATGAGGCTTCCAATGACATTTTGCCACAAGATAAGGAACCTGACAGCTGATTCCTACTGCATGACACAATGGGCAGCAGGAATCAGATATTGGCTCTATTATTGCAGTTGTGTATGTTTTATACTGATGCTTCCATGTTTCACATAAATCAAAGCACACACCACAATTCATAATGCACAGATACAGCAGAGAAATATAGGTATACAATGCCAAAGAGTTCACTTCTTACATTACATGAGTGATAATAACTATTGTACATTCTGCAATAGGTCATAAATCAGACAGTATAGTCCTCCATACAGTATTATGGGCACCACATAGCGCTCCATACAGAATAACATGCCCTATATATTGCTCCATACAGTATTATGGGCACCACACAGTGCTCCATACAGTATAATGAGCCCCATATAACACTTCATACAGTATTATGGGAACCAAATATACTCCATACAGTATTGTGAGCACCACATAGCGCTCCATACAGAATAACATGCCCATATATTGCATATACACTGCTCCATACAGTGTAATGAGACCCATATATTGCTACATATAGTATTATGGGCACCACATAGTGCTCCATACAGAATAATGAGCCCCATATATTGTTCCACACAGTATAATGGGTAACACATAGTGTTCCACACAGTAAAATTAGCCCCATTTATTACTCCATACACAATAATGAGCCCCATATAATGCTGCATACAGTATTATGGGTACCACATAGTGCTCTATACAGTTTAATGAGCACCATTTATTGCTCCATACAGAATAACAAGCCTATATATTGCTCCATACAGTATAATGAGCTCCATATATTACTCCATACAATATTATGGGCACCACATAGCGCTCCAAACAGAATATTGAGCCCCATATACTGCTCCATACAGTATTATGGGTACCACATAGTGCTCCATACAGTATAATGAGCCCCATATATTGCTCCATACAGAATAATGAGCCCCATATAATGCTGCATACAGAATTATGGGTACCACATTGAGCCCCATACAGTATAATGAGCCCCATGTATTGCTTCATACTAAATAATGAGCCCCATATATTGCTCTATACAGAATAATGAACCCATATAATGCTCCATACAGAATAATGGTCCCCGTATATTGTTCCATGCAGTATAATGAGCCTCATATAATGCTCCAAACAGTATACTGAGCCCCATGTAATGCTCAAAACAGTATAATGCGCCCCATATAATACTCCATACAGTAGAATGAGCCTTATACCTTGCTCCATACAGAATGGGCCCCATATAATGCTCCATACAGAATATGATGGGCCCCATATAATGCTCCAAACTCCATACAGAATGGGCCCCATATAATGCTCCATAGAGTGTATGATGGGCCCCATATATTCCCTATATTATGGGCCCCATATGAGGCTCCATATATAATGTGCCCCATATAATGGACACCATATGATGCTCCAGTATATGATGGGCCCCCTATGATGCTCCAGTATATGATGGGCCCCATATATTGCTCAAAACATTAAAAAAAAAACCTGAAATCCTCACCTCTCCTCGCTGGCCCCTTGCTTTGCTCTGGACTCCTCAACATCAGCGTTTTCTGGCTCTCTGCACTGTGACTGTTCAGGCAGAGGGCACACAGACGTGACATCACTGCACCCTCTGACCTGAAACATCACAGTCAGTGGAGGAGTGGGAAGAGGTAAGTATCGCACATACCGGGGTCCTGAGCAAGCAGGGGAGGGATGGACTCTTTATTAATCCATGTGGCAACATTTCAGTTACAGAGCAGAGAAAGGTTATGTTATGAATCTGAAACGTTGCCACATGGACTAATAAGTAGTCCGCCACTTTTTTCACAACTTAGCGGAATGATATATACAGTACAGACCAAAAGTTTGGAACAAGTATATTGCTGTGTATATAGTATATAGTGTGGAATCCAAACTGTGTTATATTTCTTACCACAGTATACATTGTGGAGCTATGCATGGTGTGTATACTTCTTCTGTATGGTGTAATTCTCAGTATCTGCTCTTATTATGTGTGTGTGTATATATATATACACTCACATGCCACTTTATTAGGTACACCATGCTAGTAACGGGTTGGACCCCTTTTGCCTTCAGAACTGCCTCAATTCTTCGTGGCATAGATTCAACAAGGTGCTGGAAGCATTCCTCAGAGATTTTGGTCCATATTGACATGATGGCATCACACAGTTGCCGCAGATTTGTCGGCTGCACATCCCAAAGATGCTCCATACAAGGCAGGATGGATCCATGCTTTCATGTTGTTTACGCCAAATTCTGACCCTACCATCCGAATGTCGCAGCAGAAATCGAGACTCATCAGACCAAGCAACGTTTTTCCAATCTTCTACTGTCCAATTTCGATGAGCTTGTGCAAATTGTAGCCTCAGTTTCCTGTTCTTAGCTGAAAGGAGTGGTACCCGGTGTGGTCTTCTGCTGCTGTAGCCCATCTGCCTCAAAGTTCGACGCACTGTGCGTTCAGAGATGCTCTTAGGCCTACCTTGGTTGTAACGGGTGGCGATTTGAGTCACTGTTGCCTTTCTATCAGCTCGAACCAGTCTGCCCATTCTCCTCTGACCTCTGGCATCAACAAGGCATTTCCGCCCACAGAACTGCCGCTCACTGGATTTTTTTTCTTTTTCGGGCCATTCTCTGTAAACCCTAGAGATGGTTGTGCGTGAAAATCCCAGTAGATCAGCAGTTTCTGAAATACTCAGACCAGCCCTTCTGGCACCAACAACCATGCCACGTTCAAAGGCACTCAAATCACCTTTCTTCCCCATACTGATGCTCAGTTTGAACTGCAGGAGATTGTCTTGACCATGTCTACATGCCTAAATGCACTGAGTTGCCGCCATGTGATTGGCTGATTAGAAATTAAGTGTTAACAAGAAGTTGGACAGGTGTACCTAATAAAGCGGCCAGTGAGTGTATATATATATATATATATATATATATATATATATATATATATATACAGTACAGACCAAAAGTTTGGACACACCTTCTCATTTAAAGATTTTTCTGTATTTTCATGACTATGAAAATTGTACATTCACACTGAAGGCATCAAAACTATGAATTAACACATGTGGAATTATATACTTAACAAAAAAGTGTGAAACAACTGAAATTATGTCTTATATTCTAGGTTCTTCAAAGTAGCCACCTTTTGCTTTGATTAACACTTTGTACACTCTTGGCATTCTCTTGATGAGCTTCAAGAGGTAGTCATCGGGAGTGGTCTCCCAACAATCTTGAAGGAGTTCCCAGAGATGCTTAGCACTTGTTGGCCCTTTTGCCTTCACTCTGTGGTCCAGCTCACCCCAAACCACTTTGATTGGGTTCAGGTCTGGTAACTGTGGAGGCCAGGTCATCTGGCGTAGCACCCATCACTCTCCTTCTTAGTCAAATAGTCCTTACACATCCTGGAGGTGTGTTTGGGGTCATTGTCCTGTTGAAAAATAAATGATAGTCCAACTAAACGCAAACCGGATGGAATAGCATGCCGCTGCAAGATGCTGTGGTAGCCATGCTGGTTCAGTATGCCTTCAATTTTGGATAAATCCCCAACAGTGTCACCAGCAAAGCACCCCCACAGTATCACACCTCCTCCTCCATGCTTCAAGGTGGGAACCAGGCATGTAGAGTCCATCCGTTCACCTTTTCTGCGTCGCACAAAGACACGGTGGTTGGAACCAAAGATCTTAAATTTGGACTCCTCAGAACAAAGCACAGATTTCCCCTGGTCTAATGTCCATTCCTTGTGTTCTTTAGCCCAAAAAAAGTCTCTTCTGCTTGTTGCCTGTCCTTAGCAGTGGTTTCCTAGCAGCTATTTTACCATGAAGGCCTGCTACACAAAGTCTCCTCTTAACAGATGTGTTAGATGTGTCTGCTGCTAGAACTCTGTGTGGCATTGACCACCTCTTGAAGCTCATCAAGAGAATGCCAAGAGTGTGCAAAGCAGTCATCAAAGCAAAAGGTGGCTACTTTGAAGAACCTAGAATATAAGACGTATTTTCAGTTGTTTCACACTTTTTTGTTAAGTATATAATTCCACATGTGTTAATTCATAGTTTTGATGCCTTCAGTGTGAATGTACAATTTTCATAGTCATGAAAATACAGAAAAATCTTTAAATGAGAAGGTGTGTCCAAACTTTTGGTCTGTACTGTATACATATATATATATATATATATATATATATATATATATATATATATATATATATATATATATATATATATATATATATATATATACATATATATATATATATATAAAAATATATATATATATATATATATATATATATATATACTGTATATATATATATATATATATATATATATATATATATATATATATAACAGAAGGAATTTTGATCTGCTTTAAAAACAATGTTTTATCCATTCATTATAAGACCAATATGAATATGGAGTTAACCTATTCTCACCAAAATATAAATATATAGGAATCTCTCAAAAAGATATGTTCTTATTCACAGGAGGGGTTTGGTCATAAATAATGCCAGTGCACCACACTCCAACCTATTGATGTACCCAGTGATGAGGAAACCCATTGATTAGTAGTGTGGGTTTGTTGATATAAAGTAATGTCAAATAGATCTATCTGTATTCCCTATCTGTAACCTGTAAAACAAAAGGACGAAGTTGCCATTATGTTATTTGTTGTGAATTCCACTCTTGGGCTCCCTCCGGTGGTTATAAGTAGCATTTTTGTGAATTCTGCTCTTGGGCTCCCTCCTGTGGTTTTGAGTGGTATGGCTGCTTCTTGGATTTAGCATCAGCAGCTGTTCTCACTGATCGTCTTTCTGGCTCGGCTATATTAGTCTGGCCTTATCCCTAATTCAAAGCCAGTTGTCAATTGTTGAGCTTGGAGTCATGGCTCTCTGAGGATTTCCCTGCCACTCTGACCATTTCAGCAAAGCTAAGTCCTTGCTTGTCTTTTTGCAGTTCACTTGTTGTGGACTTTGTTGTTTGGCATTTTCTATGTTTTGCTCATTTGTCCAGCTTATCAGTATGGATCTATTTAGCTAAGCTGGAAGCTCTGGGCAGCAGAGTTTGCCCTCCACACCTTTAGTCAGGTGTGGAGATTTTTGCATTTCTCTGCGGTGGACTTTTTCTAGTTTTTATTACTGACCGCACAGTTTTCTGTTCTGCACTAATTCTGTCTAGCTAGTAGTGGCCTCCTTTGCTAAATCTTGTTTCATACTACGTATGTAATTTCCTTCTCCTCTCACAGTCATTATTTGTGGGGGCTGTCCTATCCTTTGGGGATTTTCTCTGAGGCAAGATAGCTTTCCTGTTTCTACCTTAGGGGTAGCTAGTTCTCCGGCTGTGACGAGGTGTCCAGGGAGTGACAGGAACATCCCACGGCTACTGCTAGTGTCTGTGTTAAGATTAGGAACTGCAGTTGGTATAGTTACCACCTGCTCAGAGCTAGTCGCATGTCGCTCCTTAATCACCAGATCATAACAGTACAACTGGCCAAAAATGAGCTGAATGCATCTCAAAAGAAGGAAAAGAAAAAGAGTTCTGAGCCATTTTTTTTTTCTTTAGTCTGTTTTGTCTTTTTCCTTCCTCTTAATCTCTGGGTGATTCATGATTTGGATGCGGGCATGGATGTTCAGGGGTTGTTTTCTCATGTGGATCAGCTTGCTGCAAGAGTACAGAGTATTCAAGATTATGTTGTTCAGACTCCGGCCTTAGAGCCTAGAATTCATACTCCGGATTTGTTTTACGGGGATAGAACTACGTTTTTGAACTTTAAAAATAACTGCAAATTGTTTTTTGCTTTGAAACCCCGTTCCTCTGGTGGTGACCCCATTCAGCAATAAAAATAGTTATTTCTCTGCTGCGTGGTGACCCTCAGGACTGGGCATTCTCCCTTGAGTCAGGGGATCCAGCATTGCTTAATGTAGATGCATTTTTTCAATCGCTCGGATTATTGTATGATGAACCTAACTCTGTAGAGCATGCTGAGAAAACACTGTTGGCCCTGTGTCAGGGTCAGGAAGCGGCAGAATTATACTGCCAGAAATTTAGAAAATGGTCTGTGCACACTAAATGGAATGAGGATGCTCTGGCAGCAATTTTCAGAAAGGGTCTTTCTGAAGTCCTTAAGGATGTTATGGTGGGGTTCCCCACGCCTGTTGGTTTGAGCGAGTCTATGTCTCTGGCCATTCAGATTCATCGGCGCCTGCGCGAACGCAAAGTGGTGCACCATATGGCAGCATCCTCTGAGCAGAGTCCTGAGCCTATGCAATGTGATAGGATTTTGACTAGAGCGGAACAGAGGGGATACAGACGTCAGAATGGGCTGTGTTTTTACTATGGGGATTCTGCTCATGCTATTTCTGATTGCCCTAAGCGTATTAAGAGGGTCGGTAGATCCGTTACCATTAGTACTGTGCAGCCTAAGTTTCTCCTGTCTGTGACCCTGATTTGCTCATTGTCATCTTTTTCTGTCATGGCATTTGTGGATTCGGGCGCTGCTCTGAACTTAATGGACTTAGAATTCGCTAGGCGCTGTGGTTTTTCTTTGCATCCTTTGCAGAGTCCCAGACCCTTAAGGGATATTGAATCTACACCATTGGCCAAGAATAAACCTCAGTATTGGACTCAGCTGACTATGTGCATGGCTCCAGCACATCAGGAAGATTGTCGTTTTCTGGTGTTGCATAATTTACATGATGTTGTTGTACTGGGCTTTCCATGGTTACAAGTACACAATCCAGTGCTGGATTGGAAATCAATGTCTGTGACTAGTTGGGGTTGTCAAGGGGTACATAGTGATGTTCCTTTAATGTCAATTTCCTCTTCCCCCTCTTCTGATGTTCCTGAATTTTTGTAAGATTTCCAGGATGTATTTGATGAGCCCAAGTCCAGTTCCCTTCCTCCACATAGGGACTGTGATTGTGCTATTGACTTGATTCCTGGCTGTAAGTTCCCTAAGGGCCGACTTTTCAATCTGTCTGTGCCAGAGCATGCAGCAATGCGGAGCTATGTAAAGGAGTCTTTAGAGAAGGGGCATATTCGGCCGTCTTCGTCACCATTGGGAGCGGGATTCTTTTTTGTTGCCAAGAAGGATGGCTCCTTGAGACCCTGTATTGATTATCGTCTTCTTAATAATATCACGGTCAAATTCCAATACCCTTTACCTTTGCTCTCTGATTTGTTTGCTCGGATTAAGGGGGCTAGTTGGTTTACCAAGATTGACCTTCGAGGGGCATATAATCTTGTTCGTATTAAACAGGGTGACGAATGGAAAACTGCATTTAATACGCCCAAAGGCCATTTTGAATACCTGGTGATGCCTTTCGGGCTTTCTAATGCTCCTTCTGTATTTCAGTCCTTTATGCATGATATTTTCCACAATTATCTTGACAAATTCTTGATTGTGTATTTGGATGATATTTAGATTTTTTCCAATGATTGGGAGTCTCATGTGAAGCAGGTCAGGAGGGTATTCCAGATCCTTCGTGATAATGCTCTATTTGTGAAGGGGTCTAAGTGCCTATTTGGAGTTCAGAAGGTCTCTTTTTTGGGGTTTATTTTTTCTCATTCGTCTATAGAAATGGATCCTGTTAAGGTCCAAGCCATTCATGACTGGATTCAACCCACATCTGTGAAGAGCCTTCAGACATTTTTGGGCTTTGCTAATTTTTATCGCCGTTTCATTGCCAACTTATCTAGTGTGGTTAAACCCTTGACCGATTTGACGAAGAAAGGCGCTGATGTGACTAATTGGTCCTCTGAGGCTGTTGAGGCCTTTCAGGAGCTTAAACGCCGATTTACTTCTGCCCCTGTCTTGCGTCAGCCGGATATTTCTCTTCCTTTTCAGGTTGAGGTTGACACTTCTGAGATTGGGGCAGGGGCCGTTTTGTCACAGAGGAATTCTGATGGTTCCTTGATGAAGCCATGTGCCTTCTTTTCCCGAAAGTTTTCGCCTGCGGAACGCAATTATGATGTCGGCAATCGGGAGTTGTTGGCTATGAAGTGGGCATTTGAGGAATGGCGACATTGGCTTGAGGGAGCCAAGCACCGCATTGTGGTCTTGACTAGTGTTGAGCATTCCGATACCGCAAGTATCGGGTATCGGCCGATCCTTGCGGTATCGGAATTCCGATACCGAGATCCGATATTTTTGTGGTATCGGGTATCGGAATCGGAAGTCCCCACAGTGCTAAAATCACTATAATGTAAAGTGGGCGGTGCGTGGGCGGAGACTGCGTGTCTCTGTGCGGGCGGGGTCTGTGCGGACCTGCCAGGGATCTCATTCTATGCGGCCGGCGCTGTATGCCCAGGCTTGATGCGGCGTGCCGGGGCTTGATGCGGCGTGGGAGGGCTCTGCGGCGTGCTGGGGGGGTCTATGCGGCGTGAGGGGGTCTAAGCGGCGTGCTGGGGGGTCTATGCGGCGTGAGGGGCTCTCTGCGGCGTTCTGGGGCGTCTATGCGGCGTGCTGGGGGATCTATGCGGCGTGAGGGGCTCTCTGCGGCATTCTGGGGCGTCTATGCGGCGTGCTGGGGGGTCTATGCGGCGTGCTGGGGGGTCTATGCGGCGTGCTGGGGGGTCTCAGCGGCGTGCGGGGGTCTCAGCGGCGTGCGGGGGTCTCTGCGGCGTGCTGGGGGGTCTCTGCGGCGTGGGGGGGGGTCTCTGCGGTGTGGGGGGGTCTCTGCGGCGTGGGGGGGGTCTCTGCGGCGTGTGGGGGTCTCAGTGCGGGCATCGTCCGATGGGACTACAAGTCCCATCGGGCTATGCCTGCTACACTGACAGTGATTGACACATTAGCCAATGATGGGACAGTAGTAGTCCTATCATCCGGCTAATGTGTTGAATGAAAAAAAAAAAAATACTCCATACATACATTCTACATACATACATACATATAGACATACAGTACATTCATACATTACATACATGACATACATTACATTAAACATAGATTACATACTCACCATTACTTGTCATTTTGATCCCCGAAGCCAGTGTCATCTATAAAAAATGTGAAAAAAACAAACAACCAATATACTCCCTGTCCGCAGAAATCCACGAGTGTCCCACGACGATCTCCCGTGGAGAGCAGCAGCATCAAATAATGCGACCGCTCTCTAGGGGCTCAGAAACACAATGACGGGAGGAAGGTATCCTTCCGCCACTGTATTCCTCCGCCGCTGTAAAAAAAAAAGTCCCTAGTCTCACTTTATGGCATTGCTGTATGAGACATTTTCCCATGCAGCAATTATATAAAGTGACACTTTGAACTCAGGTAACCTCAGTGATGCACTGCAGGAGCCATTGTCTCCTGTCAGTGTGTCACTGAGGGTCCTATAGAGCAGTGACGTCACCCGATGTCACTGTTCTATAGGGGAGATCGTCATGGGACACTCGTTATTAATTGGACTACGGCGGACAGGTAGTATGCGGTTTATTATTTTACGTTTTTTGCAGGCGCTGAAGTATGGTAAGTATGGTGAAATGAAGAATATTAAAATACTTTTTCCTAATGTGTGCGTGTTTTATTAACCCTTTTCTTACTATTGGATTAATAACGGATAGGCATCTTATTGACGCCTCTCCGTTATTAACCCGGCTTAATGTCACCTTACGATAGCAAGGTGACATTAACCCCTTATTACCCCATATCCCACCGCTACACGGGAGTGGGAAGAGAGGGGCTAAGTGCCGGAATTGGCGCATCTTACGGATGCGCCATTTTCGGGGCGGCTGCGGACTGGTATTTGTAGCCGGGGGGGGCCAATATCCATGGCCCCTCTCTAGGGTATGAATATCAGCCCGCAGCTGTCTGCGTAGCCTTTCTGGCTATAAAATATAGGGGGACCCCACGTCATTTTTTTGGGGGGTCCCCCTATTTTAATAGCCAGTAAAGGCTACGCAGACAGCTGCGAGCTGATAGTCATAGCAGGCTACAAATATTGGCCCCCGGCCGTCGGCTTTCCCCCTCTGGCGCAGAAAATTGCGCGGGAGCCCACGCCGTTTTTTTCCATTTTTTTATTTTTTAAATTCAACGCTCATAAAGGCCTCTTTCACCCTTGCGTCAGTACGGGTCCGTCGCTATGCGTCGAGCCGACGTACCGACGCACGTTGTGAAATTTGTACACGACGTGGGCAGCGGATGCAGTTTTTCAACGCATCCACTGCCCATTCTGAAGTGCAGGGAGGAGGGGGCAGAGTTTCTGCTGCGCATGCGCAGTAGAAAATGGCAGACGCGACGGACAAAAAAACGTTCACTTGAACGTTTTTTCGTGCCGACGGTCTGCCAAAACTCGACGGATCCGTTGCAGAACGGACGCGACGTGTGGCCATTCATCGCGATCCGTCGCTAATACAAGTCTATGGGGAAAAAAAATGCATCCTGCGAGCACATTTGCAGGATCCATTTTTTTCCGCCAGATCCGTTTTTTCAGTCGGATCCGTTGTTTTCCGCCAGATCGGTTTTTTCCACCGGATCCGTTTTTTTCCGCCAGATCCGGTTTTTTTTACATTGGATCCGTTTTTTTCTGCCAGATCTGTTTTTTTCCACCGGATCCGTTTTTTTCCACCAGATCCGTTTTTTTTCCGCCAGATCCGTTTTTTCCTGCCGGATCCATTTTTTTCTGCCAGATCCGTTTTTTCTCATAGAGTTGTAATAGCGCCGGATTGCGCCTGATGGCCACACATTTCATCCGTTTTTTGCAGGATTCGTTAAAAAAACTGTTTCCGCCGGACGGAAAACTCATAGGAACGTTTTTTGTCCGTTATTTTTCATGCATGTTTCCTTTCAAATCATGCACATTTTCCGTTTATTTATTTTCCAAAAACCTCATCAAAACCTGCATCAAAACTGCATGAAAAACCGCACCAAAAACCTGCATCAAAAACCGCACCAAAAACCTGCATCAAAAACCGCACCAAAAACTGCATCAAAAACCGCACCAAAAACTGCATCAAAAACCGCACCAAAAACCTGCAGCAAAAAAGCACCAAAAACTGCATCAAAAACTGCATCAAAAACCGCACCAAAAAACTGCAGCAAAAAACTGCAGCAAAAAAAGCACCAAACACTGCATCAAAAACCGCATCAAAAAGCTACATCAAAAACAGCACCAAAAACTGCACCAAAAACTGCATCAAAAACAGCACCAAAAAACTGCAGCAAAAAAAGCACCAAAAATTGCATCAAAAACCGCATCAAAAAGCTACATCTAAAACAGCACCAAAAACTGCATCAAAAACCTGCAGCAAAAAAGCACCAAAAACTGCATCAAAAACCGCATCAAAAACTGCATCAAAAACCGCATCAAAAAGCTGGAGCAAAAAAAGCACCAAAAACTGCATCAAATACTGCACCAAAAACTGCATCAAAAACCGCACCAAAAACCTGCAGCAAAAACTGCATCAAAAACCGCATCAAAACTGCACCAGTTTTTTATGCAGGTTTTGATGCAGTTTTTGGTGCAGTTTTTGATGCGGTTTTTGATGCAGGTTTTGGTGCTGTTTTTGATGTAGCTTTTTGATGCGGTTTTTGATGCAGTTTTTGGTGCTTTTTTTGCTGCAGGTTTTTGGTGCTGTTTTTGATGCAGTTTTTGATGCAGTTTTTGGTGCTTTTTTGCTGCAGGTTTTTGGTGCGGTTTTTGATGCAGTTTTTGGTGCAATTTTTGATGCAGTTTTTGGTGCTTTTTGCTGCAGGTTTTTGGTGCGGTTTTTGATGCAGTTTTTGGTGCAGTTTTTGATGCGTTTTTTGATGCAGTTTTTGGTGCTTTTTTGCTGCATGTTTTTGGTGCGGTTTTTGATGTAGTTTTTGGTTCAGTTTTTGATGCAGTTTTTGGTGCTTTTTTTGCTGCAGGTTTTTGGTGCGGTTTTTGATGCAGTTTTTGGTGCTGTTTTTTATGTAGCTTTTTGTTGAGGTTTTTGATGCAGTTTTTGGTGCTTTTTTTGCTGCAGGTTTTTGGTGCTGTTTTTGGTGCTTTTTTTGCTGCAGGTTTTTGATGCCGTTTTTGATGCAGTTTTTGGTGCTTTTTTGCTGCAGGTTTTTGATGCAGTTTTTGGTGCAGTATTTGATGCAGTTTTTGGTGTTTTTTGCTGCAGGTTTTTGGTGCGGTTTTTGGTGCAGCAAAAAAGCACCAAAAACTGCATCAAAAACCGCATCAAAAACTGCACCAAAAACTGCATCAAAAACCGCACCAAAAACCTGCAGCAAAAAGCACCAAAAACTGCATCAAAAACTGCACCAAAAACTGCATCAAAAACAGCACCAAAAACCTGCAGCAAAAAACACCAAAAACTGCATCAAAAACTGAACCAAAAACTACATCAAAAACCGCACCAAAAACATGCAGCAAAAAAGCACCAAAAACTGCATCAAAAACCGCATGTTTTTGGTGCGGTTTTTGATGTAGTTTTTGGTTCAGTTTTTGATGCGTTTTTTGATGCAGTTTTTGGTGTTTTTTGCTGCAGGTTTTTGGTGCGATTTTTGGTGCAGCAAAAAAGCACCAAAAACTGCATCAAAAACCGCATCAAAAACTGCACCAAAAACTGCATCAAAAACCGCACCAAAAACCTGCAGCAAAAAGCACCAAAAACTGCATCAAAAAACGCATCAAAAACTGCACCAAAAACTGCATCAAAAACAGCACCAAAAACCTGCAGCAAAAAAAGCACCAAAAACTGCATCAAAAACCGCATCAAAAAGCTACATCAAAAACAGCACCAAAAACTGCATCAAAAACCGCATCAAAAACTGCACCAAAAACCTGCAGCAAAAAAGCACCAAAAACTGCATCAAAAACGGCATAAAAAACCTGCAGCAAAAAAAGCACCAAAAACTGCATCAAAAACCTCAACAAAAAGCTACATAAAAAACAGCACCAAAAACTGCATCAAAAACCGCACCAAAAACCTGCAGCAAAAAAAGCACCAAAAACTGCATCAAAAACTGAACCAAAAACTACATCAAAAACCGCACCAAAAACATGCAGCAAAAAAGCACCAAAAACTGCATCAAAAAACGCATCAAAAACTGCACCAAAAACTGCATCAAAAACCGCACCAAAAACCTGCAGCAAAAAGCACCAAAAACTGCATCAAAAATTGCACCAAAAACTGCATCAAAAACCGCACAAAAAACCTGCAGCAAAAAAGCACCAAAAACTGCATCAAAAACTGCATCAAAAACAGCACCAAAAACCTGCAGCAAAAAAAGCACCAAAACCTGCATCAAAAACCGCATCAAAAACTGCACCAAAAACTGCATCAAAACCTGCATAAAAAACTGGTGCAGTTTTGATGCGGTTTTTGATGCAGTTTTTGCTGCAGGTTTTTGGTGCGGTTTTTGATGCAGTTTTTGGTGCAGTATTTGATGCAGTTTTTGGTGCTTTTTTTGCTCCAGCTTTTTGATGCGGTTTTTGATGCGGTTTTTGATGCAGTTTTTGGTGCTTTTTTGCTGCAGGTTTTTGGTGCGGTTTTTGATGCAGTTTTTGGTGCTGTTTTTGATGTAGCTTTTTGATGCGGTTTTTGATGCAGTTTTTGGTGCTTTTTTTGCTGCAGTTTTTTGGTGCTGTTTTTGATGCAGTTTTTGGTGCAGTTTTTGGTGCTGTTTTTGATGTAGCTTTTTGATGCGGTTTTTGATGCAGTTTTTGGTGCTTTTTTGCTGCAGTTTTTTGCTGCAGTTTTTTGGTGTGGTTTTTGATGCAGTTTTTGATGCAGTTTTTGGTGCTTTTTTGCTGCAGGTTTTTGGTGCGGTTTTTAATGCAGTTTTTGGTGCGGTTTTTGATGCAGTTTTTGGTGCGGTTTTTGATGCAGGTTTTTGGTGCGGTTTTTGATGCAGTTTTTTGGTGCGGTTTTTCATGCAGTTTTGATGCAGGTTTTGATGAGGTTTTTGGAAAATAAATAAACAGAAAATGTGCATGATTTGAATGGAAACATGCATGAAAAATAACGGACAAAAAACGTTCCTATGAGTTTTCCGTCCGGCGGAAACAGTTTTTTTTAACGAATCCTGCAAAAAACGGATGAAATGTGTGGCCATCAGGCGCAATCCGGCGCTATTACAACTCTATGAGAAAAAACGGATCTGGCGGAAAAAAATGGATCCGGCAGGAAAAAACGGATCTGGCGGAAAAAAAACGGATCTGGTGGAAAAAACCGGATCCGGTGGAAAAAAACAGATCTGGCAGAAAAAAACGGATCCAATGTAAAAAAAACGGATCTGGCGGAAAAAAACGGATCCGGTGGAAAAAAACCGATCTGGCGGAAAACAACGGATCCGACTGAAAAAACGGATCTGGCGGAAAAAAACGGATCCTGCAAATGTGCTCGCAGGATGCATTTTTTTTCCCCATAGACTTGTATTAGCGACGGATCGCGACGAATGGCCACACGTTGCGTCCGTTCTGCAACGGATCCGTCGAGTTTTGGCGGACCGTCGGCACGAAAAAACGTTCAAGTGAACGTTTTTTTGTCCGTCGCGTCTGCCATTTTCTACTGCGCATGCGCAGCAGAAACTCTGCCCCCTCCTCCCCGCACTTCAGAATGGGCAGTGGATGCGTTGAAAAACTGCATCCGCTGCCCACGTCGTGTACAAATTTCACAACGTGCGTCGGTACGTCGGCTCGACGCATAGCGACGGACCCGTACTGACGCAAGGGTGAAAGAGGCCTTTATGAGCGTTGAATTTAAAAAAAAAAAAATGGAAAAAAACGGCGTGGGCTCCCGCGCAATTTTCTGCGCCAGAGGGGGAAAGCCGACGGCCGGGGGCCAATATTTGTAGCCTGCTATGACTATCAGCTCGCAGCTGTCTGCGTAGCCTTTACTGGCTATTAAAATAGGGGGACCCCCCAAAAAAATGACGTGGGGTCCCCCTATATTTTATAGCCAGAAAGGCTACGCAGACAGCTGCGGGCTGATATTCATACCCTAGAGAGGGGCCATGGATATTGGCCCCCCCCCGGCTACAAATACCAGTCCGCAGCCGCCCCGAAAATGGCGCATCCGTAAGATGCGCCAATTCCGGCACTTAGCCCCTCTCTTCCCACTCCCGTGTAGCGGTGGGATATGGGGTAATAAGGGGTTAATGTCACTTTGCTATCGTAAGGTGACATTAAGCCGGGTTAATAACGGAGAGGCGTCAATAAGACGCCTATCCGTTATTAATCCAATAGTAAGAAAAGGGTTAATAAAACACGCACACATTAGGAAAAAGTATTTTAATATTCTTCATTTCACCATACTTACCATACTTCAGCGCCTGCAAAAAACGTAAAATAATAAACCGCATACTACCTGTCCGCCGTAGTCCAATTAATAACGAGTGTCCCATGACGATCTCCCCTATAGAACAGTGACATCGGGTGACGTCACTGCTCTATAGGACCCTCAGTGACACACTGACAGGAGACAATGGCTCCTGCAGTGCATCACTGAGGTTACCTGAGTTCAAAGTGTCACTTTATATAATTGCTGCATGGGAAAATGTCTCATACAGCAATGCCATAAAGTGAGACTAGGGACTTTTTTTTTTACAGCGGCGGAGGAATACAGTGGTGGAAGGATACCTTCCTCCCGTCATTGTGTTTCTGAGCCCCTAGAGAGCGGTCGCATTATTTGATGCTGCTGCTCTCCACGGGAGATCGTCGTGGGACACTCGTGGATTTCTGCGGACAGGGAGTATATTGGTTGTTTGTTTTTTTCACATTTTTTATAGATGACACTGGCTTCGGGGATCAAAATGACAAGTAATGGTGAGTATGTAATCTATGTTTAATGTAATGTATGTCATGTATGTAATGTATGAATGTACTGTATGTCTATATGTATGTATGCATGTATGTAGAATGTATGTATGGAGTATTTTTTTTTTTTTCATTCAACACATTAGCCGGATGATAGGACTACTACTGTCCCATCATTGGCTAATGTGTCAATCACTGTCAGTGTAGCAGGCATAGCCCGATGGGACTTGTAGTCCCATCGGACGATGCCCGCACTGAGACCCCCGCACGCCGCAGAGACCCCCCCCACGCCGCAGAGACCCCCCCACGCCGCAGAGACCCCCCCCCACGCCGCAGAGACCCCCCAGCACGCCGCAGAGACCCCCGCACGCCGCTGAGACCCCCGCACGCCGCTGAGACCCCCCAGCACGCCGCATAGACCCCCCAGCACGCCGCATAGACCCCCCAGCACGCCGCATAGACGCCCCAGAATGCCGCAGAGACCCCCCCCCCACGCCGCAGAGACCCCCCCACGCCGCAGAGACCCCCCAGCACGCCGCAGAGACCCCCGCACGCCGCTGAGACCCCCGCACGCCGCTGAGACCCCCCAGCACGCCGCATAGACCCCCCAGCACGCCGCATAGACCCCCCAGCACGCCGCATAGACGCCCCAGAACGCCGCAGAGAGCCCCTCACGCCGCATAGATCCCCCAGCACGCCGCATAGACGCCCCAGAACGCCGCAGAGAGCCCCTCACGCCGCATAGACCCCCCAGCACGCCGCTTAGACCCCCTCACGCCGCATAGACCCCCCAGCACGCCGCAGAGCCCTCCCACGCCGCATCAAGCCCCGGCACGCCGCATCAAGCCTGGGCATACAGCGCCGGCCGCATAGAATGAGATCCCTGGCAGGCCCGCACAGACCCCGCCCGCACAGAGACACGCAGTCTCCGCCCACGCACCGCCCACACTCTCCCCCCCCCTCCAGAACCCCATATAGAAGGACAGAAAGGGCTGATTTACCGTCCGATACTTGAGTCCCATTCACTTGTATTGGGATCGGGTATCGGTATCGGATTAGATCCGATACTTTGCCGGTATCGGCCGATACTTTCCGATACCGATACTTTCAAGTATCGGACGGTATCGCTCAACCCTAGTCTTGACCGATCATAAGAATCTGATTTACCTCGAGTCGGCCAAGCGGCTGAACCCTAGACATGCTCGGTGGTCCCTGTTTTTCTCCCATTTTGATTTTGTGGTCTCATATCTTCCAGGATCTAAGAATGTTAAGGCGGATGCCCTCTCTAGGAGTTTTTTGCCTGATTCTCCTGGAGTCCTTGAGCCGGTTGGCATTCTTAGGGAAGGGGTGATTCTGTCTGCCATCTCCCCTGATTTGCGGCGGGCGCTTCAGGAATTTCAGGCTGATAAACCTGACCGCTGTCCTGTGGGAAGCTGTTTGTTCCTGATAGATGGACAAGTAAGGTAATTTCTGAGGTCCATTGTTCTGTGTTGGCCGGTCATTCTGGGATTTTTGGTACCAGAGATTTGGTTGCTAGGTCCTTTTGGTGGCCTTCCTTGTCGCGGGATGTGCGTTCTTTTGTGCAGTCCTGTGGGACTTGTGCCCGGGCTAAGCCTTGCTGTTCCCGCGCTAGTGGGTTGCTTTTGCCTTTGCCTGTCCCGGAGAGGCCTTGGACGCATATTTCCATGGATTTTATTTCGGATCTTCCTGTGTCCCAGAGGATGTCTGTTATCTGGGTGGTTTGTGACCGGTTCTCTAAAATGGTCCATTTGGTACCTTTGCCTAAATTGCCTTCCTCCTCTGATTTGGTTCCATTATTTTTTCAACATGTGGTTCGTTTGCATGGCATTCCAGAGAATATTGTGTCTGACAGAGGTTCCCAGTTTGTTTCCAGGTTTTGGCGGGCCTTTTGTGCTAAGATGGGCATTAATTTGTCTTTTTCTTCGGCGTTCCATCCTCAAACAAATGGCCAAACTGAGCGAACTAATCAAACCTTGGAAACCTATTTGAGATGCTTTGTGTCTGCTGATCAGGATGATTGGGTGGCTTTCTTGCCGTTGGCCGAGTTGGCCCTTAATAATCGGGCCAGTTCGGCTACTTTGGTTTTGCCTTTCTTTTGTAATTTTGGTTTCCATCCTCGTTTTTCTTCAGGGCAGGTAGTGCCTTCTGATTGTCCTGGTGTGCATTCTGTGATGGACAGGTTGCAGCAGATTTGGACTCATGTGGTAGACAATTTGACATTGTCCCAGGAAAAGGCTCAGCGTTTTGCTAACCGCCGTTGGTGTGTTGGTCCTCGGCTTCGTGTGGGGGATTTGGTCTGGTTATCCTCTCGTCATGCTCCTATGAAGGTTTCTTCCCCTAAGTTCAAGCCTCGGTTTATTGGTCCTTATAAGATTTCTGAGATTATCAATACAGTGTCTTTTCGTTTGGCCCTTCCAGCCTCTTTTGCCATCCACAATGTTTTCCATAGATCTTTGTTGCGGAGATATGTGGTACCCATTGTTCCATCTGTTGATCCTCCTGCCCCGGTGTTGGTTGAGGGGGAGTTGGAATATGTGGTTGAGAAAATTTTGGATTCTCATTTTTCGTGGCGGAGGCTTCAGTATCTTGTCAAGTGGAAGGGTTATGGCCAGGAGGATAATTCTTGGGTGCTTGCCTCCGATGTCCATGCCGCCCATTTGGTTTGTGCTTTCCATTTGGCTCGTCCTGATCGGCCTGGGGGCTCTGGTGAGGGTTCGGTGACCCCTCCTCAAGGGGGGGGTACTGTTGTGAATTCCGCTCTTGGGCTCCCTCCGGTGGTTATAAGTAGCATTTTTGTGAATTCTGCTCTTGGGCTCCCTCCTGTGGTTTTGAGTGGTATGGCTGCTTCTTGGATTTAGCATCAGCAGCTGTTCTCACTGATCGTCTTTCTGGCTTGGCTATATTAGTCTGGCCTTATCCCTAATTCAATGCCAGTTGTCAATTGTTGAGCTTGGAGTCATGGCTCTCTGAGGATTTCCCTACCACTCTGACCATTTCAGCAAAGCTAAGTCCTTGCTTGTCTTTTTGCAGTTCACTTGTTGTGGACTTTGTTGTTTGGCATTTTCTATGTTTTGCTCATTTGTCCAGCTTATCAGTATGGATCTATTTAGCTAAGCTGGAAGCTCTGGGCAGCAGAGTTTGCCCTCCACACCTTTAGTCAGGTGTGGAGATTTTTGCATTTCTCTGCGGTGGACTTTTTCTAGTTTTTATTACTGACCGCACAGTTTTCTGTTCTGTACTAATTCTGTCTAGCTAGTAGTGGCCTCCTTTGCTAAATCTTGTTTCATACTACGTATGTAATTTCCTTCTCCTCTCACAGTCATTATTTGTGGGGGGCTGTCCTATCCTTTGGGGATTTTCTCTGAGGCAAGATAGCTTTCCTGTTTCTACCTTAGGGGTAGCTAGTTCTCCGGCTGTGACGAGGTGTCCAGGGAGTGACAGGATCATCCCACGGCTACTGCTAGTGTCTGTGTTAAGATTAGGAACTGCGGTCGGCATAGTTACCACCTGCTCATTGCTAGTCGCATGTCTCTCCTTAATCACCAGACCATAACAGTTATTCCATCTTTAATGGAATAAGTATAAGTATAAGACGTATATTGGCGTACATTTAAGTGAGGATTCACTGTTTGAAGATGATGATTGGTGACCATGATGTCAATGAGTATAGTGCACAGGTCCAACTTTGCTGTAATGAGAATGTACTTCCCCATTGGTCAGCCAAACAAAATACGCATGGTGGACATGCGCAGTGGAGAGCAAAGGACGCCAAGGACAGCACGGTAACATTCATCATTTCTTCTGATTATAATTTTTTTTCCAAACAAAGGTCTTCACCTGGGAACAGTTAAAGCAATTTAAGGCACAAGGTGCTTTATTTGAATATGAGCACTTGATTTTTTAGAAAGGTTCTATGTACCGAAACGTTAAAAAAAAAGCTTGAGAAAGGTTCTGTGAAGCTTTGTCATTTGAGCTTAATGAAGTCCACTTTTATTAACCTTATGTTGCTTTGACTTGAGTGCTGCGTTCTCTATGATCTATACTGTAGAAACAAATTGGATGTTTTATCTGTTAGCATTGCACCCATTATGAGTAGTTGTTAAATGGTGCTGTTCTCAATACCGTTTATCAATATATATAGGATATCTCAAACCTAACATTTATGTAAATGTTTTAGTATATCATTTCATGAGAAAACACTGAAGATATGGCACTTTGATATAATGTAAAGTAGTCAGCGTGCCGCTTGTATAACAGTGTAAATTTGCTGTGCCCCCTAAATAACTCAAAACACAGCCATTAATGTCTAAACCACTGCCAACAAAAGTGAGTATAACTCTAAGTGAAAATGGCTAAATTTTGCCATTTTCCTCCCCGATGTCTTGTGACACATAAGTGTTACAAAGTCTCAGAGGTGAATACAAAGCAGGTGTGTGAAATTTGGTGTTATCGATCTCACACTCTCTCATGCTGGTCACTGGAAGCTCAACATGGCACCTCATAGCATAAAGAACTCTCTGAGTATCTTAAAAATAGGAATTGTTGCTCTATATAAAGGTGGCCTAGGCTATAAGAAGATTGCCAACAGCCTGAACTGAGCTGCAGCACAGTGGCCAAGACCATGCAGCAGGTTCCACTCAGAACAGATCTCGCCATGGTCGACCAAAGAATCTGAGTGCACGTGTTCAGCATAATATCCAGAGCTTGTCCTTTAAAAATAGATGTATGAGTGCTGTCAGCATTTCTGTAGAGATTAGAGGGGTGTGGGGTCCGCCTGTCAGTGCTCATACCATACACCACCGCACGTCTGCATGTCTGTCATCCCAGAAGGAAGCCTCTTCTAAAGATGATACACAAGGAAGCAGCCACAATTAATTTGCTGAAGACAAGCTGACTAAGGACATGGCTTACTGGAACCATGTCCTGTGGTCTGATGAAACCAAGATAAACTTATTTGGTTCAGATGGCGTCAAGCGTGTGTGGCAGCAACCAGGTGAGGAGCATAAAGCACAAGTGTGTCTTGCCTACAGCCAAGCATGGTGGTGGGAGTATCATGGTTTGGGATAGCATGAATGCTTCCGGCTGTGGGAAGCTGCAGTTCATTGAGTGAACTATGAATGCCAACATATACTATGACATACTGAAGCAGAGCATAATCCCCTTTCATCAGAAACTGGACCATAGGGCAGTATTCCAACATGATAACGACTTCAAACACACCACTAAGACAAAAACTGCCTTGCTTAACCCCTTAATAACCGGAGCTTTTTTTGCTTTTACATTTTCGTCTTTAGCTCCCCTCCTGCCCAGAGCCATAACTTTTTTTATTTTTCCATAAATATGGCCATGTGAGGGCTTATTTTTTGCAGGGTGAGTTGCACTTTTGGACAACACCATTGGTTTTACCATGGCGTGTACTAGAAACCGGGAAAAAAATTCCAAGTGCGGTGAAATTGCAAAAAAAGTGCAATCCCACACTTGTTTTTTTTTGCTAGCTTCACTAAATGCTAAAACTGACCTGCCATTTTGATTCTACAGGTCACTTCGAGTGGATAGACACCAAACCTGTCTAGATTATTTTTTATCTAAGTGGCAAAAAAAAAATCCAAACTTTGCTAGAAAAAAAAATGCGATACCCGTAGCATCTCCATTTTTCGTGATCTCGGGTTGGGTGAGGGCTTGGGTGATACTTTTTTTTTTGATCGCCTGTTATTGCATTTTAATGCAATGTCGCGGTGACCAAACAAACGTAATTCTAGCGTTTTGAATTTTTATCTTGCTACGCTGTTTGGAGATCAGGTTAATCCTTTTTTTTATTGATAGATCAGGTGATTCTGAACTCGGTGATACCAAATATGCGTATGTTTGATATTTGTTTTATTGTTTTATTTTGAATGGGGTGAAACGGGGGTGATTTGAGCTTTTTTGTTTTAAAAAACATTTTTTTTTTACTGTTGCCATGCTTCAATAGCCTCCATGGGAGATTGAAGCTGGCATAGCCTGATCGGCTCTGCTACATAGGGGCGATGCTCAGATGACCCCTATGTAGCAAAATTACTGCATTGCTATGAGCACAGACCACTAGGTAGCGCTCACAGCAATCCAGCATCAACAACCATAGATGTCTGCTGGAGATGCACCGATGACTACCTATCACGTGACGGGGGTCAGCGGTGTGCACATTTCCGCCCGATGGCCGGAAGCCCTTGTTAAATGTCGCTGTCAGAGTTTCACAGTGGCATTTAATTGGTTATTAGGCGCGGAAGATAGCTATTCCACCCACGCCTGTTGCGGGCACATGTCAGCTGTTCAAAACAGCTGACATGGTCCGGCTTTGATGCAGGCTCACCGCTGGAGCCCGCATCAAAGCTGGGGTTCTGCCATCGGACGTACTATTCCGTCTGATGGCAGAAAGGGGTTAAGAATCTGCTGTTAAAGGTGATGTATTAGCCAAGTATGTCTTTAGACTTAAACCCTATGGAGCATCTGTGGGACATCCTCAAATAGAAGGTGGAGGAGCACAAGGTCTCTAACATCCAGCAGATCCATGATGTTGTCAAGGAGAAGTGGAAGATGATTCCAGTGGCAACCTGTAAGGCTATGTGCACACGATGCGAATTTGCTGCGGATCCGCAGCAGATTTTTCCACGCAGAAACGCTGCAGATCCGCACTGTGATATACAGTACAATGTAAATCAATGGGGTAAAAAAATAACTGTGTAGATGGTGTGGAAAAATCAGTGCGGAATTGCTGAGGATTTCAAAGAAGTGCATGTCACTTCTTTTGTGCCGATCTGCAGCGTTTATGCACCCCTCCATGATAAAAATCCGCAGTGGCAAAAACTGCAGAAAATCCGCACAAAATCCACATCAATTCCACATAAAAAACGCACAAAGTCCGCGGCTGCGGATTCTGCCAGGTGATGCGGATTTTGTGCAGAAAATTCTGCACCTCTTTTCTTACGTGTGCACATAGCCGGAAGCCCTACTGAGCTCCATGCACAAGAGAGTTATGGAAGTGCTTGAAAGTAAAGGTGGCCACACAAAATGTTGACATTTTGGGCAGAATTTGACCATTTTCACTTAGGGGTGGGCTCACTTTTGTTACCAGAGGGTGAAACATTAATGGCTGTGTGTTGAGTTATTTAGAGGGCACAGCAAATTTACACTGTTATACAAGCTGTTCACTGGCTTCTTTAAATTGTATTAAAGTGTCAGATCTTCCGTGTTGTCCCATGAAAATATATGATAAAATATTTACAAAAATATACAAAAATATATGCTTTAGTGATATACTGTATATTTACAGCACATTGAGAAGTATGATTTTAATACATATACAGTATGCATGTTTTATGTATAAATTTAACTAAGACCCCGAGTGATTTTCTGTGAAATTACAGCACTACTGATTTCTTATACCATTATGACTTTTTTTTGGAGCTTCTTCGTTAGATTCAGAGTAACAAACTAGAGTGTGCGACCTTCACAACTGGCCACATGTCATGCAGTTTATCTACAGGGGACTAAAAGCACAATAAACATTTTAAGAATTTATTTAATTGTTTAACTGAAGGAGAAATGTTCCCAAACTTTAAAAAGATGTCACAATGTACGAGCTAATGTTTGACAGTAGATGGCAGTACAATCTAATTATTTCTCCAGATTTTTCTCTATCACTTTTCATCATCTGTCGTCTACACTAGGGATGAACAAATTTGCTAGTAAACTAGAAAAAAGTGACAAACACCATTATGAAATTTGCACCTGCAAAAATCCTGGGGGGGTTAAAGATACTACGATAACTGCTCATACTATTTTGCTTCATTGGCTGGTGTAACATAAAATGTGAATTCTTGCGTGAAACATTGAGCACCTGTGAAGAGAGGTGTGCAGGTGCAGCATGGAATCCACAAAGGCAAGTGTGTGTGGAGTTACTAAACTTAACAGAAATATAAGCTGCGTTTACTCAAAGCAACTTGAAATTCTGATATGGGATATCTTCAAGATGGTTACGGTGATTTCCAACTTTATATTTGCTGTGATGTTTTGCATCTATCAATAATACTAGCTCAAATATAGGATCCAATTGAAAAAAGTATTAATTTCAGTACTTGTTCAACAGTGACATCTGTAGTGGATACATAAGAGTATCTCACCCAGAACTGGTGCTGTAAAGAACAGTAAAGAAAGGCTTTACTGGTCTGCACATTCCCTCACCTCCTCCAGGTTGCTCAGGTTTTTGTTGTCAGGGTTATGCAATTTGACTATGTGACTTCTCTCTCTCTCTCTCTCTCTCTCTCTCTCTCTCTCTCTCTCTCTCTCTCTCTCTCTCTCCCTATATATATATATATATATATATATATATATATATATATATATATATATGCACAGCAGCATCACTATGTATAAATTTAGGCCATGTGAAAACACAGAAAAACTTTAAAAACATCTAATTTAGATTTTACCACTCAAAAAAAATTTCAATTTTTTTTTAAACTTACGGAAATGAATGAAACTGAAGGTTCTTAGAGCATAAATTGGCTAATTCATGTATGCCCATCAACCACGGCAAGGCGACCTCCCTCCGATGGGTCCCTGCTCTGCTGTACATGCCTTCTCTTGGACTATCAACCTACAATTTTGGACACTCATGTCTACTCCTGGGTTTAACCTACAGTTTATGGGCAAGAAGAGCTGATTGCGGCCACCTGAAGGTCAATGGGAGGAGTGCAGAATCACTGGCATACACTATGCATTACCCACTATTGGGATGGTCTTTTTTGTGCCCTTATTTGTGATTCCTTTTAACTTTAGAATGGCATGCAATATAACAATGGTAAAGAGATGATTGGAGTTGTTTTTTTTCCATCTATCATCAGACGGAGAAAAGGTACAGTACTGATTAGATGCATTCAGTAGCTGTCACGATTCTACCACTCACTATGTCCTGGATGGAATGAGTGACAACTCTGCTGCCCTATAAGGGCAGGAAAATGCTGTTTTTTCCCAGGTAACTCCTGTTCTAGGTGATTACCTGGTTATTTAGCTGGCTGTCAGTGTCTGATTATTGCCAGTCATAGCTTTAGCTCAGTGGTTTGTGTGTGCCTTATTTTTAAGTGCTCCGTTTCGGATCTGTTGCTGCCTGATCTTGGACCTTGCCTTAGCCCATCAATTTTCCTAGCCTCTTTGTCTTGATCCATTACCTTCCTGGAGTTCTGACCTCGGACTGTGACCTGACTACGCCTTTCTCTTACCCCTATGATTAGAACAAGCTCTATTGGTATCTGACCCTCTGAACGATGCTGTCTCTTGGCTTATCCATGAGTAGTGACTCAGTGACACATTTGTGACTCAACATCACAATAGCACAAAACATTTAAAGAGTAGCTTAGTAACTTCTAGGAGACAGTATGTTAAATTATTAATGTCCTTTAATTTGGAGCAGATAGAATGTGTCTGGGTTCTGATGTGCCCACCAATTGCTCAAAAGACCTGAAGTGAGTAGAGCGGATACAGGACCACACAGCCTATACATTTCTACTGCATCCACTCTATGCTGCCTGTGTGCTCTCCTGTATCTGGAGCTGCTCACGAGTAAGAGATCTTTTGAGTGTTTGGTACAGGTCTGAGGGCCTAATACTCCAACAATGTGCTCAGAATTAAAGGGCATAAAACATATTAAAAAATCTACCAAAAGTTTAGTTACTCTTTAAGGTGTATTTACACTGGGCAATAATCAAGAACAGAACATATATCTAAATATGCTGTCAATCATTCTATGCACTAGCAAAATGTTTGTTCGTTGGGTGAAATTATTTTTATCCTTGCATAATTAACATTGTACTCTGCTGCATATTGTCCTGTGTAAATGTGCTGACGAGAAAAATGCTATTCTATGCGTACAGAGCATATCATGTTAAATATCATTTTGTGCATTTCAACCTGCCAAAACATATAGCCGGGGCCAGTTGTTTAAAAGCTGTGATTGTCCAGTGAAAATGCACCCTTAAGGCCAGGTACCTTATAGTTGAGATCTTCTTTGATTGAGTTATTAGTGATGGGCAAACCCCTGGATGTTCGAGCCGGCAAATTCGGACGAACATTTAAAAAAAGATGAATGGGGGTCCGAACTTCCATTGTTTGCACATACAGATGACAGCGCGGCAAACACAGGATTATTATCACTGAACAGAGTGCTGTGGCTCGCAAGCTGTGAGATGACAGCGTGAGCAAGCAGCTATGACCTTTCGGTAAAAAGTTTACCACCGTTCACAGAGGCTTCGGCTGATGTGAGTACTTCTCCCATCAGCCTATACCTGCTGTCACTGATAACTGTGAGAGAAGGTGCAGCACCGTTCACAGAGGCTTCGGCTGATGTGAGTACTTCTCCCATCAGCCTATACCTGCTGTCACTGATAACTGTGAGAGAAGGGGCAGCTGACGGCAGTTTTCTCCCATCAGTCTGCGCAATAAATGAATAATTTTTAAAAAATGACATGTGGTTTCTTCTATTTTGATAACCAGTGCAGGCTGAAACCCTCAGCTTTCAGCTTTATTATGGCTGGTTATCAAGAATCATGAATGGAATCAATTCTGGTGCTTTGTCCAGTTCTTCCTACTTGTCCTGTGGCGGTGGCAAGAGAGGTAGTATTTGTGGGGTTGATGTTGTCTTTGTATTGTCAGGTGACATCAAGCCCAGCGGTTAGTAATTGAGAGGCGTCTATAACACACCTTAAAATTACTAATCCCATAGTCATATTGTAAATAAAAAACATCCAGAGTAAAATTATTTATTTGAAATAAAAATCAACACCCTGTTTTACAAATTTATTTCAAAATAACAAAGTTATACTCAGCTTATGCCCACTCCATTGTAGCCCTTGTCACATATAAAAAACAGAAAATTATAAAAAAATGATAATCACCTTATGTCCAATCTATTGAAGCCCTTGGTAACCACTCTATTCTTGATAATTCTTGATAAAGCTGACTGCTGCGTATTGCTGCCAGTTTTGCTTTCGCTGGTTATGCAAAATACAACAGACCCCAAGTAATTTTTTTTAATTTTTATATATAGCTCAGGCACAGGCTGATGAATGCTCCAACCAGTGTCACCTACTCTCACTTTTATCAGCCACAGCAGGCGTAGGCTGATGGGAGTAGTACTTCCATCAGCTGATGCCTCTGTGACTGGCGGATAAACTTTTTAACTCCGGTAACAACTGCTGACTTGCGTTGTCATCCAGCAGCGAGGGAACCACAGTGCTCTCACCAGTAGTAATCTTACCATAAAGCAGAGCTGCCGGTGTTTCTCGCATTGTCATGCAGATACCAGTGTGGGAAGCACTCTATAGACAGGGTGCCGAGCCTGAACAGTAACAGAGTTCCTGGAGAAGTCCATGTTTGGGGTCTGTGTCCGAACAGTAGGTGTTTGGTATGGATCTCGAACTACACTCTTTGGGTTCACCCATCACTAGTTGTTAATAAGCCTTTCTTTTTTCATCTGGTCTTAATTTCATGATGAGTTTTCAAAGCTATAGCTTGTCTTTGCAGTTGTCTTTCTTCTTTTGCCTTTTGCAGCACATCCCTGCAGGGTGATCTTACAAATAAAAGTGTCATTATAATGCCACCCAAAATAAAAAAAATAATCTTCCAACCCCCAAAAAATGTGCCCTCATTATGCTCCCTATGCAAAAGATGACCTAAAAATTATGTATCTTATCATAAATGGCTTCCACACTATCTTCTTCAATAAAATATTCCAACCACACCATCCCCTCATATATATTATGAGCTCTTCACCGTTTACCATTGCTAACTATGACTGCTGCACTGCTAACTTAGAAACTCCAACCACTATACCGTCCTACTGTATGAATTATACCCATCATACCTTCCTCCCTGTTTAACTATGATCTCTCATACTGCCCCCTCTTCACACTGTGTGTCCCATGCTGATCCCACCATGCTACCCACTCACCATACTGAGCCCACCATTCCCATCATGTAGTGCCATGTCCATACCAAGACTCTCATGTTGCTCCATCCTCATACTGAGTTCCTCATGCTGTCCCCACTTCATACTGAGCCCCTATGATTCCCCACTCTCTGTGCTAAGGTTCCCATGTTACCCCTTCTGCATACTTAGACTCCCATGTTGGCTGTTGCTCCTTCAGAATACTAAGCCCACCCATACTGCTACTTCTCTATACAAAAACCTCTATGATACCCCTTCTCCATACTAAGCCTTTCATCTTGCGCTATCTTTTTGATGAGTCCCCCTGCTGCCCCTTCTTTATACTGAGCCACCATGCACTCCCATTTTCCATACTAATCACGCATTGTGCCCATTTTCCATACTTAACCCCCATATTGGTTGCTGCCCCTTCTCCATACTAAACACACTCATACTGCCACTTCTCCATACTGACCCCCATGCTGCTCCTCCATACTGAGCTCCCCATGATTCCCTTTCTCCATACTGCGCCTTTCATCTTGCCTCCTTTTTGTAGTAAGTCCCTCCATGCTGCTCCTTCTCCACACTTAGTCCCTCATGTTGGCTGTTGCCCCGTCTCCATAAAAAGTTCCCCAAGAATTGTCTATACTTAGCTCTGTTAATGCCCTCTCTGCATACTGAGCACAGAAGTTGGTGTTGTTGAGACTTTGGTTAGACTTTTCACATGATTGGGCTGTAAATATTCCTGATATTAAATTCTTTCAAAAAGGGAGGGCAAGTAGGAAATAAGGAGCATGTATGTTAATACTAATATGAAAGCGACTGTGAAAAGAGTAAATTGGAGAAAAAGATTGTTAGAAGGTTGAAACTTTGAATCTGGAATTACAAAGATAAAGATTGGAAAAAAATATTCTTAGCATATTCTGCAGAACTCCCTTCCCTCCAACTTGACTGTTTAGCAGGGAAGGTTAGCAGCTGAATCAAATAGCGTGGGCTGCGCAGGCTAGTACAGTAGTGATTATGGGAGGTTTTGACTATCCAGATATTGATTGAGGTCTTAGTTGAGTTTCTGAAAAGAGAGAAGACTTTAAAGAGAAAACTTCATGAGAGGAAATACAGAGGGATCACCACAAGATGCAAACCATTAATTAGCCTGAAAATAGGAAGGCCAGATTAAACTTTGCCAAAAAAACATCGAAAGAAGCCAGCACAGTTCTGGAAAAGCATTCTTTGGACAGATGAAAATAAGATCAACCTGTATCAGAATGATGGGATGAAGAAAGCATGGAGAAGACTTGGAATGGCTGATGATCCAAAGCACACTACATCTTCTGTAATTCATGGTGGAGACAGTTAGGTGGCATGGACACTCATTGTTTGCAATGGCACTGGGTCGATAGTGTTTACTGATAATGTGACTAAAGATAGAAGCAGACGGATAGATTCTGATGTCTACAGGGCTACAATTTCTGCACAGATTCAACCAAATGCAGCAACATTGATTGACAAGTGCTTCACAGTATAGATAGACAATGACCCAAGACATACTGAGAACGCAACCCATGAGTTTTTTAAGGCAAAGAAGTGGAATATTCTGCAAAGGTGGAGTCATTCACCAGCTTTCAACCCCATTGAGAATGCATTTTGCATGCTTAAGACAAAACTTAACACATTGGCCGCTGCCTACTTACTGTATATATATCAGTAGCTGATTTTATTCTGTCAGCGCTGACTACTGATATATACGCTTCCTAGGGACTTTCCCTTAGGCCATGTGCACACGTTCAGTATTTTTCACATTTTTTTCGCTATAAAAACGTGATAAAAACTCGAAACAAACGCAAAAAAAACGCTTACATATGCCTCCCATTATTTTAAGTGTATTCCGCATTTCTTGTGCAAATGTTGCATTTTTTTCCACGAAAAAATCGCATCGCGGAAAAAAAAGCAACATGTTCATTAAATTTGCGGAATTGCGGGGATTCCGCACACCTAGGAATGCATTGATCTGCTTACTTTCCCCATGTGGCTGTGCCCACCATGCGGGAAGCAAGCAGATCATGTGCGGTTGGTACCCAGTGAGGAGGAGAGGAGACTCTCCTCCACGGACTGGGCACCGTATAATTGGTAAAAAAGAAAGAATTAAAATAAAAAATAGTCATATACTCACCTTCGATGTCCCCCGGAGTCTTCCCGCCTCTCAGCGGTGCATGCTGCCTCTTCTGTTCCTATAGATGGTGTGTGTGAAGGACCTGCGATGACGTCGCGGTCACATGACCGCGATGATGTCGCGGTCACGGGACCGCGACGTCATCGAAGGTCCTGCACACACACACCATCTATAGGAACGGACGCCGCTGAGGAGATCGGCTGTCTGCAGAGGGTGAGTATAACAATTTTTTTATTATTTTTAACATGATATCTTTTTACTATTGATGCTGCATAAGCAGCATCTATAGTAAAAAGTTGGTCACACTTGTCAAACAGTATGTTTGACAAGTGTGACCAACCTGTCAGTCAGTTTTCCAAGTGATGCTACAGATTGCTTGGAAAACTTTAGCATTCTGTAAGCTAATTTCGCTTGCAAAATGCTAAAAAAACCGCGAAAACAAATGGGAAAAAAACGCAAAAAAATGTGGATTTCTTGCAGAAAATTTCCGGTTTTCTTCAGGAAATTTCTGCAAGAAATCCTGACGTGTGCACATACCCTTAGCGTCTTAGTAATGTCTTCAGGAGATAGTCGCTGATTGGAGGGCAATAGTGATGTCAGCGGTTAATGTGATAAGGCAGAAAGATCCACAAACAAACAGCTGAAGTCAGCATCAGTAAAGGCCTGTCAAAGCGTCACAGAGAAGACCCAGCATTGGGTGATGTACATGGCTTTCAGAATTCGGGAACTCATTGACTGCAAAGGATTCTCTACACCTTAGTAAAGATGAACATCTTAATTATGGTAAAGTTAATTTGTCCAATTACTTTTGAGCCCCTGAAATGAGGAGATTTTGTAGAAAGATGGTTGCAATTCCTAAACGTGTCACAAGATATTTTCGTTCAACCACCTTAATTAAACCTGAATGTCTACATATCAATTGCATCTCAGCTGTTTCATTTTAAATCAAATATAGTGGCAAGCAGAGCCAAAATCAAAAAGATTTGGTCACTGACCAAATGGTTCTGTACATAAATGTGTATGTGTATGTGTGTGTATGTATGTATGTATATGTGTATATATATATATATATATATATATATATATATATATATATACTGTATATATATATATACAGTATATCCCATTACATGAAAGTAAGTTTATTAATATAACTTTTACACAGACCCAGTGGTTTTCATGTTTTCAGCATAGACCTTGGCAAATTGCTGGCATGGGCTTTTGGTGAGAAATCCTTTGCGAATGATACAGCTATGCATGTCATTCATCTTCAGTGTACACCATATTGTATCATGGGAAGCACTAAAGCCATTTTGACTTTCCTCTTCTTTGGCTAACTGCAGTAAACTTGCATGTCAGAGGATGATCCTGTTTAGTTGTTAACTTCTGTGGTTTGCCTTGCCGTCTCTGCGAGATGGCTGCTGTTCCATCTTTGGTAAAAATTTTTATAACTTTCGCTACAGTGTTCTGACAAGTAAATATTTGCTGATTTTCTTGTATCCTTCACATTTTATATTTCTTTATTCTAGATTATTTTCTTTTTTATGCCCTGTAACATTTCTCTTCCATATGGTGCCATTGTTGACAGCAACACATTGCATGGCGTTTAGTTTGTTAAGTAACAATTGTTTAATAAATATTTAGGCTACCTTGTGTGGAGTTCTTGTTAGTTATAATTTTGTAGCATAAGCTTTAGCTTTGCTCCTTTGACTTTCATTGGTATGTACTGACTTTTACATCATTGTCTTGATTGAATTTCTTAGGAAATTACATTTTTTGGGGTGTACAAAATATCAAATCTTGTTTGCAATCAATGGCTCACATTTGTGAAATTATTTTGCAGTATAATAGCCCAGAGAAAATGATTGTGAATGGAAACTAAAGCTTTTCTGACTATCTTCTAGGGTGTACTCATTTATACTGAACACTGCGGTCATCTCTAACCTTTACTGAATAGAACCTGTAGACAATTAATCAAAACAGCTAAACTAGAAACTGAACAGCAGGAAGCCAGGAAAAGCAAGAATGCCTCCAAAAATTAATAACATATACAGTATATATACCACTAAAACAAGATCCACATAGGTTGGTACCTTAAATAGTGGTACTGGGGTGTTGGTTTCTGAAGGTCAAGAAAAGGCAGAATTAGTAAATGGGTTCCTTAGCTCTGAATATACACCAAAGAAGAGAGAGCAGCTTATGGAGTCGATACCAGTGCTTTCAATATGTAGTTTCATTTGCTTATTTGGCTAAATGTAGATATGGTCCAAGCTAAGCTAAATAAAATCAATGTGATCAAAGCACCCAAGATTTTTTAAGGAATTAAGCTTTCTACAGTTATTGCTATGTTCTTGGACATAATTTTAAAAGTTTCTCTACTGACTGGTACCAAGCAATTGGCAGAAGATAGCTAATATAGTTTGCATTTAGAAAAAGGGTTTAGGTATTTCCCGGGTACTTACAGCTGAACATCCATTGTGGGAAAAAAATGTTTTGAGAGGCTTACAATGGGTTATAAGAGTATGTGCTAGAAAATAATATTATAATCAGCACAGTAGTATTAACGGCAGAATTTGTTAAAAAACTGACTCATTGACTGCCCCCAAACAGTTATTGTGAATGACTGCTACACTGAAAGCTCTTCACTTAATTGGTGTGCTGGTCTGAGGGTCTGCAATTATTCAAGTAATTTAATAATTAAATAGAAAATGGTATTAATAGCGTGGTTTCTATTTTTGCTGATGGCACCAAACTACAGTAGCATGTAAAAATTTGGGCGACCCCTAGTCAAAATTACTGTTATTATGAACAGTTAAGCAAGATGAAATGATATATAAAAGGACTAAAGTTAAAGATGACACATTGCCTTTTGTATTTTAAGCAAAAAATAAACATTTTTGTACTGTATTTTACATTTTAAAAATTACGAAAAGGAAAATGGACCAATGTAAAAGTTTGGGTACCCTGCATGGTTAGTACCTAGTAGTACGCCCTTCTGCAAGTATTAGAGTATCTGCGCAAGTTGATTATTTGCTTGCAGAAATTTATGCAAGGTTTCTTCATCTCTTGGCAGCAAAAATGCAGCTGCCATAATGCACGTTTTGCCACGTTTTTGCGTGCATTTTTGCCACGGTTTTGTTTGCATTTTTTCATGCGTTTTTGTACAGCAGTGAAGGTTTTTTTGAGCTAAAGTTATTTAAAAAATTGTTTTGCAATGTCATTTCTTGGTTCAAGACCACCTTTTTCATTCTGATGCAGTGGAATCATGGTAATGGAATTAGGGCTTAGTGTCTGCAGTTGTGAATGACACCAAGCCCTACATTTAGTAATGAAAAGGTGTCAGCCAGACACCCTCATTGATTAGTCGAAAAGTATACACAAACACACACACAGGCAAACATTGTAAACAGCCTATGTAGGAGCATTAACAGATTGAACCTACACAGGCTGTAACAGCAACTGTAAAAAACATTTTCATTTTTTTTTAATTGTGCAGGATCCAGCATAATTTTAATAGCCAGCAGAGGGAAAGCCAACGGATGAGGCCTGATGTTAATATTTTGGAATGGCACCAATAGCCATAAAGGTTCCCATGCTATTAATATCAGCTCATAGCTGTTTGCTTAGCCTTTACTGGCTAGTTTACAGGGGGACCACTGAAAAAAATTGACATATGGTCCCCTATAAAATCTAAACAGCGAAGGCTAGGCAAACAGCTGTGGGCTGATATTAATAGGCTAGTATGGGGCCATGGATATTGGACCCCCTCCCAGACTAAAAACATCAGCTCTCAGCCACCCCAGAAAAGGTGCAACTAATGATGTGCCAAATCTGGCGCTTAACCTCACTCTTCCCACTTGTCCTGTTGCAGTGTCAAGTGGGGTAATTGTTTGGGGAGGTTGATATCACCTTTGTATTGTCTGGAGACATCAAGCCCACAGGTTAGTAATGGAGAGGCATTTAGAAGATGCCCCCATTACTAACCCCATAGTGATATTATAAAAACACACACACCCAGAATAAAGTATTTTATTTGAAATAATGATGCAGACTCCTTTATTGAATCTAAACTAAACCATGCTGACTGAATGCCTAATCCACTGAAGCCAACGTCTCATGCAACAAAAATAAAATAATAAACCACAATATTCTTCACATGTACACAGAGAAGATAATCCATAGCATCCCATGAGACAAGACAGCTGGGTACACACTGACACAGGAGGTAATCGCTCCCACAGTGTAAAGCAGTGAGCTGCAGCTAGAGAGTACACCAGAGTTCATCAGCTAATCAGCTCCGGTGATCTCTTTAGCGGTACCACCACTGCATGAGCAAGTTCTCATGCAGTGGTGGTGCTGTAAGTGAGAGCACTGGAGATCATCAGCTGATAAACTCCAGTGAACTTTCTCAAGGCAGCTCAGGGATACACTGCGGAAGTGATTACCTCCTGTGTCAGTGTGTAGCCAGCTGTCTTTGAGGTAAGTCACATCAGTTACTGCTCTCAAAGTCATCAGCATCATCGTGGGATGATATGTATTCAATTATTTACATTTTTTGTTTTTCTTTTTAAGTGTGAGCACAGGTGCTGGCTGACAAGAGACTACTTCTCCCATCAGTGGCTCATGCTATCACTGTTATCAGTAACAGCAGACATAGTCTGATGGGAGGAATAGTCTCATCAGCGCACTCATGCTGACCTTTGGTAAGCTTTTTACCGTGGGTCACAGCTGCGGGTCACAGTATCTCTACGGGGTCACGCTGACACCTGACAGCATGACTCTCAGCACTCTGACTGACGATCTTACCGGAGGTAATGTTATCGCTGATAAGAAACACCGTCGGTGTTTCTCACGCTGTCACAGATGACAGTGTGGAAAACACCACAGGAAGCCAGTAAAAATGGAAACAAAAACTAAGCAAATCCACAAACTTTTTTTATATATGCGTATTTACTGCGGAATTGACTGAATCAATTTAAGTCAATGGGTGAAAAATGCTAGAAATGCTGCACAAAAAAACGCATTTCAAATACTCAAGGAAAATTACTGATCATGTGCAATTCAGGATTCTCATTGAATTAGCTGGCATAAGGATTCCATAGCGTTTTTGGCCCATTTGTGGGCTGAAAAAATGCAGTGAAAACTCACCAAAAATGCACCGTGTGCACAAAGCCTGACAGCTTGTAAACATTTTTTGTAGCCAGACAATAGTCTTTCAATTCTTGTTTGAGGGAGATTACTGGGTTGTCTTGCATGCACTGTTATTTTGAGGTCTGGCCAAAGATTTTCAATGGTGTTCAGATCAGGGGACTGTGAGGTAAGACTTTCACCTTTTGAGGTAGTCAATTGTGGATTTTGATGTTTTTTAGGTTTATTATCCATTTGCAGAGGCCATGCTCTTTTCAACTTTAGCTTATTTACAGATGATGTTATGTTTGCATCAAGAAATGGTTGAAATTTCATTGAATCCATTTTTTCCTCTACTTGTGAAATGTTCTCCTGTGCCATTGGCTGGAACATAACTCCAAAGCATGAATGATCCACTCCCATGCTTAATGGTAAGTAGAGATGAGTGAATATTTCAATATTTGGTTCTGCTCACGATTGCCGAATTTATAATATAAGCTGATTTAATCGTCGATTTAATAGTCGAATATAGCTGAACATACACAGCACAAAAGTCGGTGTTTCCCACTCTGTGCGATAGCGTGGGAAACACCAGCGTAGTGCTGCTGATCGGTGGTAACGTTACTGCCGGTAGATCGTTACCACTGTCAGAGCCCTGCGGTGTCACGCAGTCAGATGTTAGCGTGACCCTGCAGTGATGCAGTGACCCACAGTAAAAAGCTTACTGCAGGTCAGCAGGCTTCGGCTGATGAGATGCTATTTCTCCCAACAGCCTGCATCTGCTGTCACTGATAACAGTGACAACAGATGCCGCTGATAGGAGAAGTAGCCTCTTGTCAGAAGGAACCTGTGCTCAAAGTAAAAAAAAAACAAATAAAAAATACATTATACTCACCTAACACCAAATCCCGATGCCATCCTATAAAAATGTAAAATAAAAAAACAACATATACTCACCTTAATGCTCAATCCTCGATGCCCTTATCTCCTTGAAAAAAATCAAAAATAATAAACCACTGTATACTCACCTGTCCACCATCGTCCACGTAATCCCAAGTGCCCAACTGCGATCTCACTTGTAGAACAGTCACATTGGGAAATTTGACTGCTCTTCCTGGCCGCCGTCATTACACTGACAGGAGGTAATCGCTTCTGCAGTGAGAGAGGTCACACTAGTTCATGATGATCTCAAGTGAACTTTGTCAAGCAGCAGTGGTGCTGTAAGGGAGATCACTGGAGCTGATCAGCTGATGAACTCATGTGACTTCTTTCATGGCAGCTCAGTGCTGTACACTGCATGAGCGACTACTGCCTGTCAGTGTATCGCCCGGCTGTCTTTAAGAGCAGTCACATTAGGCAATTGGGGCAGAATTAGTGCATCTAATAGATGTGCCTTTTCTGGGTGGCTGCGGACTACTATTTTTAGGCTGGGGCCTATTTCAATAGCCCCTTACCAGGCTGAGGATACCAGCCCTCAGCTGTCTGCTTTAGCAAGGCTGGTTGTAAAAAATGGGGGGACCGCATGCCGTTTTTTAAATTATTTAAATAAATAATTAAAAATATGTCTTGGGGACCCCTCTATTCTTGATAACCAGCCTTGCTGAATCAGACAGCTGGCAGTTGCAGCCCTCATCTGGGAGTTTTGACTGGCTGGTTATCAAAAATATAGGGAAACCCACTCCATTTTTCTTGATTTAACTTATTTATAGCGCAGGCAGTGACTGATGAATACGCCCATCCTGCGGTCACTGTTAATAGCTGCAGCAGGTGGAGGCTGATGGGATTAACAGTCCCAAAAGCCACTGCCTGCTCTCATTGTTCTCACTTGAATACAACTCTCATTGTTCTCCCCTGCTCGTGCTGATGGCCAGTAGAGCAGATGAGAATGATTAGAGCAGTCTTCATCACCAGGCTCCAGGTAATAGTTCTTATTGTGATGCTTCATCCCTGGTGCCCACTGTGTGGTACTAATGCAGAACATGGGTGGTACACGGTTGCCACACACATGTGCCGCAAGGATTACACACATGGACACTGACATTTCCGATACTGTTTTAATATTAGCGTGAGCGCCGTGGGAAAATTTCTAATGGCGCTCATGCTAACGTCAGATAGGTGAAGTGAGTGCATTGGCTGTGATCTCCCAGGACCTTTCTGAAGGCACCAGGAGCGTGAGAACTTTCTCACGCTCTCAGTGACATCAGAAAGGTCCTACAAGTTCACAACGAGATACTGGGCAGCAGTAGCAGACACTGCTCCATGTCTCTGCTGGCTGTATGGTCGTATCATGCAACTATGAAGCCTGCCATCTAGATGTAGCAGAGCTAGACCTATCATGGGACAAATGGATTAGCAGCATCTCTGCGGAAAGGTGAGGAATATTGTTGTTTCTTATTTTTAACTCTTTTGCAGATGACAAGGGCACTGGTGGAATGGGCGAGGTCATAAGTACAGTTTAATTAAGATTTATTAAATCTTATGTAATTCTTTCAATTAAAAGACTTTATTCTGGGTGTCTCTGTTTTCATACAAAGTGACTATGAGGTTAGTAATGGGGCGTATTATTGACACCTCTCCAATACTAACCTTGGGACTTGATGTCACCTGACAATACAAAAGTGACATCAACCCTCCAACTATCATCCCACTTGCCACTGTTACAGGGCAAGTGGGAAGAGCGAGACTAAGTGCCAGAATTGGTGCATTTTAGAGATGCGCCTTTTCTGGGGCAGCTGAGAGGTGATGTTTTTAGCCTAAAGGGGCCAGGATCCATGGTCCCTTCCTAGGCTATTAATATCAGCCTACAGCTGTCTGCATAGCCTTTGCTGATTATTAATTAGAAGGGGAACCTATGTCTTTTTTTTAGGGTCCCACAATTTAATAGCCAGTAAAGGCTAAGTATACAGTTGTGAGCTGGTATTAATAGCCTGGGAAGCTCCATGGGTATTACCCCCTTCCTAAGCTATAAACATCAGCCCCCAGCCAACGGCTTTCACTCTTCTGGTTACGAAAATTACGCCATTTTTTAAAGAAAAATATTTTGTTAATTAAATACATGTACAGCAAGTTGCACACAATGTACTAATTGTATTTGTCAACAACCTCTATATATCTACCTATTCTATTTGTATTTGCTGTATGTAATCTATCTCTTCTATCCTGTCGGCTCCTGCTCTTATTTTACACTACGTGGCTGCTGAATGGCCGGCTTTTCTTCTACCTATCTATATAATAAATATACATATATACATGTGTGTGTCACTAACATCTACTGTATATATCTATGTATTCTATTTGTATATATCTATTTTATCTATTCTATTCTAACCTGTCACTGTGATTTTACTGTACTCGGCACATGAATTGCCGCTTTTAATCTATCTAGCTATCATCTACTTTAAAATACTTTAGTGGCAAAGCAATTATTTTCCTACACTTTTACCGAATGTTACCAACTTTTTCTGATTTTAAGAAAAATGCTCATGTTACCGATCACGAATCCGAATGTACCATATTCATGCCGAATATATGTTTGGCAATCATTTTCTGAACATATTCAATCATCTCTAATGGTACTTAGCAAGATATTATTTTCCTGAAATTCTGTGCAATTCTTTCTTTACACATACCTTTGATCATTGTGGCCAAAGAGTTCTATTTTAACCTCATGGGTCCACATCAGGCTTGTTTAGATTTATCTTTTTATCTTTTGCATATTTCTGATGCTGAATTTTGTAGCATGGAGGCAGGAGAGGTTTTCTTCTTATGATTCTTCTATGAAGGCCATATTTTTGCATGTGTCTCTGAACAGTGTACCTCAACTCCGCAGTCTGCTAAATTTTTCTGAAGGTCTTTTGCAGTCAAGCAGGGGTTCTGATTGGCTTCATTAGCAATCCTATGAGTAGCTCTAAATGAAATTTTGCTTGGTTTCCAGACCTTATCTTGAATTCCACTGTTACTGTTAACTACCATTTCTTAAAGGGAACCTGTCATCTGAATTTGGCGGGACCAGTTTTGGGTCATATGGGCGGGGTTTTCGGGTGTTTGATTCACCCTTTCCTTGCCCGCTGGCTGCATGTTGGCCGCAATATTGGATTGAAGTTCATTCTCTGTCCTCCGGAGTACACGCCTGCGCAAGGCAATATTGCAAACATTATGTATAAGCACAATAACAGACATGCAACTTGTTAAATATAATAAAAGCATTCTAAAATGTGCCCAATTTTGTAATCCTGATCCTTGATTTACACTCCATCTCTGGTCCAAATCATATTTTCTAACTTCACAACATTCATTGTGGAACAATGAAATATGACAGTGGGTGCGCTAGCAAAATTACTGTGTTTGACCTTCCCTATTCATCTTTTTGAGTGGAACACCTCAACCACTGAGAGATAAGAAAGCTTGAAGGAGTTTCAGGAATCAATGTGACAGACATGGCAGGTGCTACAAATAAGAGTCAAGATGTATGGTGTAGACCAAGTATTATACCACATTATGTTATTGTAGTCATAAGCTTAGAAAAAACTTCACTATAATAATAACTATAGTAAATATAACAATTAGAACTAATTTAATTTGTTAACGTTTATTAACTTAAGAAATGAGGATACTTCACAAGGGAAAGTGAAAAATGAAAAAGTTACATTTTTAAAATGGCCTATGATGAAATAACAAATAATTAAGCTTAAGTAAGAAATAAATATGTACAGTTGGTACGGAAAGTATTCAGACCCCTTTAAATTTTTCACTCTTTGTTTCATTGCAGCCATTTGGTAAATTCAAAAAGTTCAGTTTTTTCATTAATTGCACACCTAGCACCCCATCTTGACTTAAAAAAACAGAAACGTAGTAATTTTTGCAAATTTATTAAAAAAGAAAAACTGAAATATCACGTGGTCATAAATATTCAGATCCCTTGCTCAGTATTGAGTAGAAGTACCCTTTTGAGCTAGTACAGCCATGAGTCTTCTTGGGAATGATGCAACAAGTTTTTCACACATAGATTTAAGGATCCTCTTCCTTGCAGATCCTCTCCAGTTTTGTCAGGTTGGATGGTGAACATTGGTGGACAGCCATTTTCAGGTCTCTCCAGAGATGCTCAATTGGGTTTAGGTTAGGGCTCTGGCTGGGCCAGTCAAGAATGGTCACAGAGTTGTTCTTAAGCCACTCCTTTGTTATTTTAGCTGTGTGCTTAATGTCATTGTCTTGTGTAAGGTGAACCTTTGGCTTAGGGTACCGTCTCACAAAACGATTTACCAACGATCACGACCAGCGATACGACCTGGCCGTGATCGTTGGTAAGTCGTTGTGTGATCGCTGGGGAGCTGTCACACAGACAGCTCTCCAGCGACCAACGATGCCGAGGTCCCCGGGTAACCAGGGTAAACATCGGGTTACTAAGCGCAGGGCCACGCTTAGTAACCCGATGTTTTCCCTGGTTACCGTCGTAAATGTAAAAAAAAACAAACAGTACATACTCACATTCTGGTGTCCGTCAGGTCCCTTGCCGTCTGCTTCCCGCACTGACTGACTCCCGGCCGTAAAGTGAAAGCAGAGAACAGCGGTGACGTCACCGCTGTGATCTGCTTTCACTTTACGGCCGGGAGTCAGTCAGTGCGGGAAGCAGACGGCAAGGGACCTGACGGACACCAGAATGTGAGTATGTACTGTTTATTTTTTTTTTACATTTACTACGGTAACCAGGGTAAACATCGGGTTACTAAGCGCGGCCCTGCGCTTAGTAACCCGATGTTTACCCTGGTTACAAGTGAACGCATCATTGGATCGGTGTCACACACACCGATCCAACGATGACAGTGGGAGATCCAGCGACGAAAGAAAGTTCCAAACAATCTGCTACGACGTACGATTCTCAGCAGGGTCCTTGATCGCTGCTGCGTGTCAGACACAGCGATATCGTATGGATATCGCTGGAACGTCACAGATCGTACCGTCGTAGCAACAAAAGTGCCACTGTGAGACGGTACCCTAAGTCTGAGGTCCCAAGCACTCAGGAAGAGGTTTTCATCCCGGATATCTCTGTACTTGGCCACATTCATGTTTCCTTCAATGGCAAACAGTCGTCCTGTCCCTGCAGCTGAAAAACACCCCCATAGCATGATGCTACCACCAACTTGTTTCACTGTTGGAATTGTATTGGGCAGGTGATGAGCAGTGCCTGGTTTTCTACACACATACCACTTAGAATTATCACCAAAAAGGTCTATCTTCATCTCATCAGACCAGAGAATCTTATTTCTCATAGTCTGGGAGTCCTTCATATGTTTTTTAGCAAACTCTATGTGGGCTTTCATATGTCTTGCACTGAGGAAAGGTTTCCGTCTGGCCACTCTGCCATAAAGGCCCAACTGGTGGAGGGCTGCAGTAATAGTTGGGTAGCTTTCTTCCATCTCGATACTGCATCTCTGGAGCTTAGCCACAGTAATCCTGGGGTTCTTCTTTACCTCTCTCATGAAGGCTCTTCTCCCACGATTGCTCAGTTTGGCTGGATGGCCAGGTCTAGGAAGACTTCTGATGGTCTCAAACTTCTTCCATTTAAGGATTATGGAGGCCACTGTGCTCCTTGGCCAGTTTCTTTGACCTCATGATTCTCATTTGGTCTGATATGCACTGTGAGCTGTGAGGTCTTACATAGACAGGTGTGTGCCTTTCCAAATTAAGTCCTATCAGTTTAATTAAACACAGCTGCACTCCAATGAAGGAGTAGAACCATCTCAAGGAGGATCACAATGAAATGGACAGCATGTGACTTAAATATGACTGTCTGAGCAAAGGGTCTGAATACTTATGACCATGTGATATTTCAGTTTTTCTCTTTTAATAAATATGCAAAAATGTCTACATTTCTGTTTGTTTTTTTTCAGTCAAGATGGGGTGCAGAGTGTACAGTAATGAGAAAGAAAAAAAATACCTTTTTTTAATTTTACGAAAAGGTTACAATGAAACATAGAGTGAAAAAATTTAAAGGGGTCTGAATATTTTCCACACCCACTGTATTTATATGCAACAGGACATAATTTCAGCTATCCATTAAAAGGTATCAACCACTGAGGCTAAAGTTTGCACCGTCACCGGCTTTGTTCATTTTTCTGGCCTTGCAATTCTTTGGCCGGGGTCACGCTAGTCTGTAATACGGACGAGTGCTATGCAATAAAAAATCGCATAGCACTCGGACCAGTGTTGATCTATCGGGCACCTCCCATCATCCGTTTTATTCTTGTCCGTATTACGCTTGTGAGTCTACGTATCTGCTAGGGGTCGAGTTCCCGCCTCTGCACAGGGGGAATCTCAGGCCATCTCCGCTGCAGTCTCCCATTCTTCTCCTGCCACAGTGGAGCCTGCTCAGCAGAGTTGTTGGTCCCAGTATCTCGCTCAGTCTGACTCTGTGCAAAGAGTTACTGCTGCCTTTCCTGCTTCTGCCATTGAAGTCAGTGCTGGGCAGCGGCGATCAGACGCTTCTGGGACTAAGTCCTGCTTTTCTCATTCTGAGCATGTAATTACTACCCTTAATTTTTGTAAAAAAGGATTTGCTATAAAGGACGCCACAAATACAAAAACATCATTGTATGTGATGTTATGCTTGCTAGCCTGGCTGTTTGAAACTTTACACTTGTCAAGTAGCATGGCACATTAGTCTTTAACCTACATTTGTCTATAGTTGCTCTGTCATCCTAATGTGCCCAATTTTGGGATTAACTTTGTAGTGTCTGATGTCATGAGACGGTGGCAGGGCTGCCGTGACCAGTTCCGCAGAGAGCATCAGCATCGGGCCAGGAGTGGGTCAGAGGGACCCAAGAAGAGAAAATATATTTACTTTGATCATTTAAATTTTCTGGCTCCAGTTCTTGATCTCCGTCCGTAAGTGCTTGAGTCAGTATACCACACATTTGTCACGTGGTGTTACAGTATGAACTAATTACATTTTTTTTTAATATGAACAACAGAACAAAATCAAACCTAGCTGAGTGTGAGACTGGCTCTGATTCGGAGGTCCAAATCAACCCAGTTGATGAAGTTGAAGAACAGGCTGGAGCATCTTCACAACCGTCATCAAGTCAACAACAACCACCAACAGGACGGGCTTCTGCAGAACAGGAGCCAAATGAAGAACAGGAGGATCGTGGGCAGAGTAGCAGCCCAACACTCCCACTTGATACTTCACCACAGCCTGCAGTAGTGTCATGCCGTAGCCGCCGCAGGAGGGAGCTTTCCACCACTGGAACCAAACAGCAAGTGGATACTGGGGTATTGAACTACCTGTCCCACACTGCCAATGATGATGGACAAGAGTCTGGCACGCTATCTCCGCCCAATCCCCAGAAAATGAGGCTACGGGCCAGAAGTGCACTTCAAATAGTTTTAGATGCTTGCACCCCACCCAATAACCCCATTCCAATATTTTCTTACCTTGAAAGATGGCAACTTTCAAGGCAAAACATTCTCCAAGTGGCTGCACAACCAGAGGAGAACACTAGATCTGATAATGAACCCCCTCCCACATGAAGTCCTTCACCACAAATACCTGAAGGCACAATACAACATCAGCCACAACATGGCCAAATCATGCCACCAGCTTCACTTCACCAGTATGGCCACTTGACCATACCCAGTGCAGGACAGTGGCCACTACATGGGTATGGTCAACATCTACATTCTGGGGGGTATCCACAAATGGGTACTGCCAATACCCAGAATTATTATCTTCGGCAAAACCAACATGGTCAGTACCAGCATGTCTCACAACCAGTCCCTTCCATGCTCCATCATGCAGCCTTAGGCACCACTCAGGCTCATGGTCAATTGGGCACACAATGCAGCCAAAACACTCAGGCTGCCGCCCCACCATCTCCTCCACCTTCATACATAAATTTGTAATTTTTATTGTGATTCCTTTTATGGTTACATGTTTTTTGCTCCTTAGATTTTATTAAGTAAAAATAATTTTTTTTGAGGTCTGATAATAGTGGCCATAACTTCCATATTTTGTGAATATGGTTGTGACATACAAACATTATGTCAGAAAACTCAGTTAGTTAAAAGTGTGTGTTTCTTTTTTTACGATATATAGATGATATTTATATCAATTTAGTGAACACATTTTTCAAAAACATCACAATTTGGAAAAGCTAACATCATTTTATTTTACACACATAAGCAAACAGAATTATAACATGGACACTGCATTCTCTTGCCACGGAGTAGATCCCTCTGGAGATACAACATAGTTTGTAAAGACATCCCATACTTTCAATCCAGAGGGTGGATGATGGGCCTGATGTCCATGTGAAGGAGCCTGGACATTATTTGGATCCCCAAAATCATCACCAGCATTTGCACTACAGTCGTGAATTCTTATGAAGTTGTGAATAACAACACATGATTTGATAACTAGATTCACATTTTCTTCACTTAATTGTATTGCAGACTGTAGAACATGCCATTTTGCACTCATAATCCCAAAGGCAAACTCCACCAGGTGTCGGGCACGGGAAAGGTGGAAGTTAAAGATTCGACGACGGTTGTCCAGGGTTCGGTGTGGATAAGGCCTCATGAGGTTCCTAGTTAATTGGAAGGCCTCATCACCAACCATTACATAAGGGACAGCTTCAAAATTAGACCGAGGAAGCTACCATGGGGGTGGGAGGTCCAACTGATTACTGCGCATACGATCACCCAGAATGGAAGTATGGAACAATTGGGAGTCTCCGGTTCGACCATAGGCTCCAATATCAACTATTCGAAACATGTATGCTCTGTCGACCAGGGGCACCACTGAAAAGTATTCTTTATAATTATAATATTGTGAGCCAGAGATTGGTGGTTTCTGGACATGGATGTGCTTGCCATCCAGGGCAAAAATACAGTTAGGAAACTGGCACATCTCCTCAAACCCACGGGCAATACGCAGCCTTTTTTGGCTCAGGCATGACCGACTGATGCAATCGTGACCAAATTTGTGAGCACGTAGCCCCAACAATGCCTGAAATTGCTGATTTGCCGATTAAAAACTCCAGATGTAGTGCTGCATAGGACAGGCCAGTTGCTAGAAAGCTAGAATTAAAAAATAAAATAGAAGGCAAAAAAATTAAAACAAAGGAAATGTATGTGTATAAAATACATCAAATACATACGCAACATACAGTTTTTGCACATACCGTAAAGTAAGTAGAAGCCGCTCCTCAGCTGAAATAGCCTTGCTCATCAAGGTGTCCTTATAGGTGATACCAGGCCACAGAGTCTCAATAAGAATATCAAATATGGCAAGGCTCATCCGAGTATATTGGTAAAATTTGTCGGGATGGCTGTGGAGTGAAGTGTAGAGACGATGAAAATGCCCTTTTGTCACCCGTTTCATCATAAGTGGATGGACCCACATTCTTCTCTGCCTCCTCGGATCCACAATCAATGGGTAAGGTGCCCCAAAACGCTGGGGCAAAACCCAGTGTAAAAGCACCTGCTCAGTGTGGTTAAATGTTAGCCTATATGACATGTTGTGGACAAATCAGCTCACAAAATACACCAGCAAAAACTCTCAAGCCAAGCAAGGAGGAGGGGACTTGTTATTGAGCCAATAAATAGGGTCCAACATTAATTTGTAATGATTTTCAGGCCAGGGATCCTTCATTTGCTCCTTTTGCAAGTGTGCGAGAAAAATCTCACCATACGGATGAGATACAAATGACACACGGACAGTTTTTTGAGAAAAAATTGCATCCTTGCATTGCACACGGAAGACATACGGATCACCATACGAAGAACATTTGTGCGATTCTCAGCAGACAAAATCGGACAAATTTTTTATACATTGTGTGTGACTCCAGCCTTATATTTATAAAGAAACCTTTCCTTCTGGAGTCATCAAAAATCCCTGAAAATAGTGTCCCAACACTTTTCTCTGGTAAATCATGGTGCAGTGATCATACGGCAACCTGATCTGGAGATCCAAGAGAGCTGCGCATTACTCTTTTTCAAAGTGGTTGCTTCAGTAGGATTCCACTCCGAATGTAAAAATAATTAAAACTTGACACCCCAAAAGTGGTGCAAGAAGAAAACAAAATTTATTGTATTTAGGGATGAGAGAATGCAAACTGTAAAGTTTGAAGTTTGAGCTGGACACCGAACCCCGAACATGGACTTTTTACCAGAAGTCCCGTTTACTGGTCGGGTTCAAATGCCAAATATAGCTTGTTGAAAGACTGCAGAGCATGAAAGATCATGAAGTAGAGGACGCGGGTGTGTTGCTGCTGGTGGTGGTGTAGCTGCTGCAGGGAGAGAGGATGTGGTCTATCTGTGCTGTTACCCACCCAAATGAAACACTTCCCTCTAGTGGTCTCAGGCAACAGAATGTTTTGTGTAATTTCATAGACCCGAGTACCACTAGATGAATCATGAGGTCAGAACAAGTAGAGGTGGTGTTAGATTGGATGGCTAAGCGTGCCTTCAGTTACTTCGCATTGTCTTCTACCCAGTCTAGTGTTGAAAGTGCAGCTGTTGCACCTGCGGCCCATGGGCATCTGTCTTCCACCTCACCCACTTGCAAATTAGGCAAGCAGTCTGAGCCCCAAGTCATGCAGCAGTAATTTCTGCTTTTGAAAATTCTGCTGGCCGTGGTCCCATGAAATATTCACCTGGCCCTGCCCCACAAGTGGAAGAGATTGAGTGCATTGATGCCCAAGGATGAGTACGTGGGAGGGGTAGTGCAAACAATCAGTGGACCACCACAGCATGACAATGATGATGATGAAACACAGATGCCAACTGCTGTGTTTTTTTTGCTGTGTGGAGTGCAGCAAGGAGGGCAGGGTTGAGAACTGGGTGGAATATTATGTCGGAGGTTATTAGTTAGGGCACCACAAAAAGAAATTACAATTAACCAAATAACAGTTACAGACAGGCACAGAGGGGAGAAGACCCTAAGTAGGGCAGCAGTCTTAAGGACAGACTGGAGAGATGCAATGGGGAAGATGATGCCCTAGACCCACATGGAGTCAAGGCCATCTGCGTTATGTTAGTAGTTTGGAAGAAAAAGTGCTGGTCACACTGCCCAGTTGCACAGCAAATAAGGGATAAGGGTGTAAAAGCGCTGAGGTTTTTTGTTTTCTCAACCTGCTGCTTCTCGCCTGTTTTCTCTGCAGCATCACCTCTGCCTCCTCACTTCTCATATGCGATATTCCAAAAAAGTGGAACTCCAACTTGCATATTCTGGAGAGACTATGCGAGTAGCAGCAGATGATAGTGGAGTTTCAGCTCCAGCACGCACGGCTGAGTCGCTCTGCAGAACAACATTTCACCACCAATGAGTTGGCATTCATGTGGGATGTGTGTGCAGTGTTGCACTGCTTCAAGTACTCCACCAACATGGCCAGCGCTGAAGATGTTATTATCAGCATTACTATACCACTTATATGCCTGCTGGAAAAAAAAATCAGGCCATGTTGGAGGAAGTGGTGGCACAGGAAGAAGAGGAGCAGGGACAATTCACACTGTTATCATATATGTCATCCACACATGGCGCAAAGGGTGGGTTACTGTCCCAACAGTGCACCCAACTGTAAAGGCAAGGTACAGATTGGGAGGTTAATAAAGAGGAGGAGGAACAACCGTGTTCACAGTAGGGTGGTACTCAGAGCAGCTCATGGGCATCACTGGAGTGTGGCTGGAAGTATACAGAGGAGTGCCAAGATGATACACCTCCCACTAACGACAGCTTGTCATTGCCTCTGGACAGCCTGACACACATGAGCCAATGCATGCTGCTGTGCCTGCGCAAAGACAAACAAGTTGCCCGTATTGTTACTTGTGTAGATAACTGGGTGGCTATCCTGCTGAATCCCCGCTGAAAGGACAACATACCATAATTACCTCTGTCACTGGAATGGGAACACAAACTGCATGAATACAAGCACATGATTGTAGCGAAACTACTAATGGCTTTCCCACTTGAAAGTGGGATTCAGTGGAAGATTAAGGCCAAAACTGTGTTGGCTACTTCTTACACCTACAACGTCATGTCCATGTCCTCCTCCATTTTGACCTCTGCCCCCTGGTTGTAGCTTGTCATTTTACTTTGGGTTCATTATTTTAAGCCACTTCCCTAAAATATATATATATGTAAAAAAAAAAGTGTTGGATTACTTGCTCTTCCACGTACACTACCACATACATATATTTTTCCACTAGGGCATACACTTCCTGGTTCTAGATTGCTAGTTATAGTTAATTCTAGGTTGTTTAAAGTCAGTTCCAAAAAAAAAGAAAAAAAAAAAAACACTGGAAAAAAAGAAAGAAAACAATGTTGGAGTAATCCTCCCTTGTCTCTTCCACTTATCCTACCACATCCACCTCCTCCTCAACCTTCTCCCCACTTTGACCTTAACCTTCTTGTTCAAGATTATTATTAATTTTCATTTATTTATGTTTATTCCATTATTTGAAGTCATTTCAGTACCAAATTTATTTTCGGGGCACTGTCTCTTACCCCCATTTAGCTTCCTTTTGCAGCCACTCAGTCCTTACTATGACATTACAGCCATTTCAAAACACCTAAGTTTAGGTCGCCATTGACTACTTTTGGGATAGGGTTTGAGGTCAAGTTCGGATACTGAACCAAACTTTCAATTCTAGTTTGGTCAAACTTGACGAACCCGAACATCCATGGTTCCCCTCATCCCTAATTATGATGTATTTATTTTCACTTAAGACTGTTTTATTTTCTGCATGTGTATATTTGCACAACCATGAACATCAGCTCTAATCATAAGATCTTCATTAAAAATTATTTTAAATTACAACAAACATTTGCTTACTTGATATCATATTCAGATATACACGGTAAGGAATGTGTATCTCTATTGCTTTATTATTGATACATAAAACCATTACACTTACCATCTCATATGCAGTGGTTATACAGCATACATGTGTATAGTTTCGGGTAATTATACTTACATGGAGTTTGTAGGTGATTGTAATGTTTTCGAGCAGATGTTTTCATTTAACAGTCAAATATAATTGTAATTGTGCTTTTATGAAATCAGAAAGGAAACACATTGTAAAAGACCATTAACACTAGCACAATTAAACAGCAGATTGACTGGAATCTAAAATCCTGACACGTTCAGAGCATTCAGTGAGAAAATTGATATAGTGTGTTGATATACAGTACACAAACACAACTAATATCATAAATGGTTGAAATCTGTGAGGTGCTGAAATATGGGTCAAATAACATGCCAGCTAAGGTCATGAATGACAAGAGAACATTTGAAGACAAAAGAGGATATGTGCCATAGGTAAAGTGTTCGTGCTGTAAGGTTGAGGTTGAGTGAGATAGAAATGGTACCTGCTGAGCTCACATTAAAGGACTCTACACGAGAATGAATTCAATTGCTGGGTAAAATCTCGATGAATGTCAAAACACAAAGATCTGATGAGCAAAATCGCTATTCGTACTCAAAGTTTTTTACTGATTTTGATGTGCATATGTGGATGTAATTTTTTTCTAAAATGTAATACCTTCAAGCACACTAATACTTGAGATGTTTTATGAACTGCAAGAGAGTTTTGTAATGAAAGAGTTGAGTTAATAAATTTGAGTGGAATTAAGTTCTGGGCAGCACGGTGGCTCAGTGGCTAGCAATACAGCCTTGTAGCGCTGGGGTTCAAATCCGACCAAGGAAACCATCTGCAAAAAGTTTGTATGTTCTCTCAGTGTTGTTTGGCTTTCTTCTGGGATGTCCAGTTTCCTCCCACTTTTCAAACATTTACTGATAAGAAATTTGATTGTGAGCCCCATTGGTGGCAGTGATGATAATATCTATAAAGTGTTGTTCAATTAATAGAGCGATATAAGTGAGTAAAAATAAATATATTCTGCTCCAATGTTAGAAAAATTTGAATCACCAAAATGCAAATTTTATGCAATTCACTTTCACACTGATTCAGCTAGACGGCAGGTGGTGGCTGCCATTTTGCTGAACAGTGAAGAGCAATAGAAAGGTTAAAAAAAATAATTATACTCACCTCTTCGGCCTCGCTGCTTCTTATCGTCACCCATTCTGTTCCCTTATCATGTAGTCTGATCGCTGACTTGAGTGTTGATTCTCAGGCCTCACATGGAAGGCCGAGACTGCCCACTCTGATGAGATCCAAGATGGTTCTTTGCTTGAGTGTGTAAGATCATGGTACCTGTTGTGAAGTCATGACAGTGTTCTGTTGTCCGCACTTGCATAAAATCACCGCAGACCTCATCAGAGCCAGATGTCCCTGACCTAGTTACTTTAAAGAGAACTGGTGATTCAGCACTCGTGGTGGCAATGAGAAGATACAAAAAGGACTAAAAAGGTGATGATGAAGAGCAAGGAGGCCAGAGTCATGAGCAGTAAGGTTGTAGTGAGCTGGCCGGCTGTGGCTGTTCCGTTATCATTGACATAGAATCTGTGACAGACACTGCCCCCGTGTGGCCAGAAGTTATACCTATGCCGAATGTGATTACAGAGAAACAAACTGTATTGGCTAAACTTCCCCCTGTTGTGTCATGTGAACAGGAAGGGGAGGGAAAAAGAGAGCCCGGGAAACTGGTGTGTGCAGAGAGAGGTCTGTGTGTGCTGGCGTCCTCTCGTAGATGCGATATAGAAGATTGCCTGGATGACCTCTCTCTCTCGGAAGCTGACATCCAGATTGTTCCCAGCTCCCACACTGCGGAGCACTCAGCGGTGACATCTTCACAGATCCTGGAGCCCATGAACTGTAAGCGGGTCCTCTGTTGAGAGGCCGAACATTCCACCCTTATCTGCTGAACCCCAAGGATTACAGTCTGGACCTGAGAGACAAAGTTTTGTTCACTCCCTGTTGTTTTCTCCTCGGCTGGAACGTCTCCCTGCAGTGACAGACAGGCCTGCGACGTGGGAAGATAACCTCCTGGAGCAAAGGAACTGGTAACGTGTGGATAGGGACAGTGAGGGAAAGTTTGTTATTACACGTTATTTCTGTGAATAGGCATATTTTGTACTGTCTATTATTGTGTTCCGCTGTGTTAATGAAAATGTATAACAGTAAAGATACGTTTGTTAAAATGGAATCTGGGTGTGGAGGTTTTGCTGGGCCAGATCATGGATATACATGGGCGGCCTTGCCCTCGGTCACTTCAAGGTGATTCTTTTTTTTTCTTTTTTCATTTTACATTTTTTATGCTCTAGCGTCTGGAAACACCACAGAGAATAATAAGTGACATTCAGCTTGTGGAGGATAACTTTCCTGCAAATCAATTTTCCTGGGAAAATCCATGCAAAAAGCTGAATTAGAACTTTGTCTTATCTGCTCATCTTGACTCAGTAGTGGAGTTGTCATGCTGCTGCAATGCAGGTAGGTGCAAGCTCCACTAGATGTCTATAGAGTGGAAGGAGGGCTGCACATAGACAAAGCAGGCCTGTCATGCAGCAGCAAGGCTACCAGTAGGTAGCAGCAGGAAAGTCAAACAAGCCGGGTAGATATAGTCAGTAGGGCAGTACCAAAGGAAAAGACAAAGCACAGACTCAGATACAAGCCAAAATGTCAGTAACAGGAGCGGATAAGCCAAAGACAGAAGGCAGAATTAGGTCAGGATACAAGCCAAGTCAAAACCAGGGAGTAAACGTGTAAAAGGGAAACACTGAGTCAAGAAGGGGGTTCAGGCAGCTAATGCAGCAGGACAAGTCAGGATATACCAGAGTCAGCTACACACACCATAGGCAGAACTATAACTGAGACCGCCTGCAGGATGCAATAGAGATAAATAGCAAAACCTGAAACCAGACTGAGGCTGAGAAAAGTTAACCCTTGACATGATCAGACAGGGAAAAAGGAAGACTGGACTCAAAACCTGGTCTGGATCATGACTTGAGTTATGTATTTTAATGTGAGTGGTCTTTCTTGACTTTTTTTTTTTACCATTATTTCTGCTACACTATGTAACAGCAATGGAACTATCCAAGGTGCTGTTATTTCTAAAGTCATATGTTTCAAATTAAAGAGTTTCTAAAAGTTCAAATAAGACTTAAATCAGCATAACCATCATTCACTTACCATCATTAATGCTGATATATATGTTAACCCTTTTGTAAGCAATCTAATTTTATCTCCTGACTGATTTTATGACAATTTAATCATTTTATAAATAATGAAGTTGCTGATAAATAAAAGACACAGAACTGTTAGATAATAGACTGTGGTGATTCACAAGACATAGTAAATAGATATATATTATTTATTTTCAGTTTAACCTTCCCAAGATAAAAAAAAAAGTTCTTATGTTAGTTTGTCAATCAATACAAATGAGAAAAATATGCCCTTTCAAACCCTGGAGATTAAGTATATATACACTATACTATGGAGTCAGAAAAAGCAGCTCTTGTATCTGTCCCTCTGAAAGTGAGATTCTAACCTTATTGATCACATTTCTACTGTGACACGGTGTAAGAATCCTGAGAGGAGCTGCACTGTATGCAAACATGGTAAGAAACGGTGTCTATGGGAAAACAATCACAGACCCTTCTTTCCAGGGTGACACAACTTTTACTTGGGACAATATGGCAGAGGTTCCAAAAAGACAATCAAAAGTCACATAACAGAGAATATGAACTTGGCGTCATGTCACATGTCAGCGTCTCATCATTCAGCACAAAGCCAGACATAATGTTTTATATTGTAATAAGTAAGATGGTGTTATCTTGAATTTGAAAGATTATGTCTGCCGAAATCTCAAGATAATTAAGACCTTATTGTTGGACAATGGACAATAATTTAAGGAAATATTTATGCCTACTATGTTGCCCTTTTTCCACCATTTCTCATTTGCAGAGCATATGTATATAATATTGTCTGTTAAAGTGAAAATTGAATTGATTTCAAAGTAATATTTTTTGAGAAGTGTATTTTTGAAGGTTTTAAAACTGAATGTAATAAAATTGATGGCTTTATTGATACATATTGGGTTACCTTCTGTAAGCATAATTTTTCCTTTGTACACCATGATAAATGATAAACTGAAAGCCTTGCTTTGAGATCTACCAGAAACAAACATTAATAAAAAGACAAGTGTTCAGGCACTATAGCATCAACTGCTCCAGAGATGATTTAAGAAAAAAACTGACATGGCCTCATAGGATCTTTTTGACACATATTTCCTGTGTTGTGCTCCTCAATGCCTCTGATGACCTCACCTCCTCATCATACCAGTCTGGTTCCAAGGTTTTTTCCACCACAGAATAATTATCATCATCATCTTCATCCTCATCCCTGTTTGGATTGAAAGGTCTCAAATTGACATTTAACCTGTCTCAAAGTGCTACGATTACTGACAGTGTCCCTACCATCATGTCTCACAGACCCGACATAGCTTGTCATTAGAACAATGTTATCAATATCCACTGAACCATGTCTTCTGAGAATGAAGGCTGACAGATTTCATCTCTTCCAAAAAATCAGGAACAGGTTTTCTGATGTAGCATGCGCCTTAGTCCTTAGGGTGCTGAGTGTTAAGGGAGTATAGAGCAGAACATAAATAGATGTGATTGACAGATTGAAAATTATGTTACTTACAACATTAAAGGGAACCTGTCCGAAGGATTGTGCTGAGTAACCCACACACATTGCTAGGTCGGCGCCGTTATACTGATTACAATGATACCTTGGTTGATTAAATCCATCTTGTGGTTGTTGTTTAATCATTTAATATGTATTAAACTGTATCCCCATTTTTTAATATGTATTGTAGTGTATGTTTAATAAAATATGTTTAATTTTTTTCTATATTTTGGCATTTGCTTCCACTTGCTTGTAGAATTGGTTTTGATATTGGAAGTGCCATCATTCTAGGTTGAGGGAACCATCATAACTACGTGTTTGCCTTAACAAAAAAATAAGTATTCTGGTAAAGATTTATACACACACATTCTTTGGTGGGAGACAAGGGCTTTAAGAGCTCCACTCCAACCACGATTGTCAGAGGCAGGTCGTGGCTGTAGCACACAGCCATCACCTGCCGAGTATGGTTAGGCTCAACCAGTAAGCCTGTTCTATACACCCTCTCTTGACTGGTGCCGCACATGTATGGTGGATGTTGTGAAGGGGTTAATATGTAAAAGTGTAAATAATATATTCGCACGTGCACATTTTATCATAGTGTTAGTAATGTGAATATGCATGTAAATGTTAAAGCCAGATGGATCGTGGTAACTCAGACACAAGTCCTACACTGTGTTTCTTCACTGTCAGTCTCCACCCCTGAAAACTTAATTTACAGTAATCAGACTAGTTCCCATGAACAATGTCTCATCTCCAAAATCTACTAGTTATAACCTCACCTCTAATATTATTTATATCAAGAAAAGAATCCAGGCTCTTCTTGAACGCCATAAAAATAGAAATATAAAGTTATCAAGAAGAATTGCTGTAAAGGGTTTAAAAAAAAAAACTACATAAGAACCAAGCCAAACTTTTTCTACCTTCCTGCTCAGTTTGTCAAAAATTACTGTCAGACATTTAGAGCCATCTCATGGTTTTTGGTTCACTGGACAGAGCAGAGAACATATTTTATATTTATTACCACGTTTCCTGAAATAAATCTCTGGTTATTGCTACCACTCTTTTTACACCAAATACTTTTAAGATCAAGAGTAACAGAGAGCATAGCATAACCAGGCAGTAAATTCCTGCTGATTTCAGCAGAACACTTCTTAGACCGCCATTTTCAGTTGGGATACAAGCTAAAGAGCAATAGTCAGTTAAGAAATTTTGCTACATAACTTTAGAATTTTTTTTACCACACTGTGTCATTCATTACTTTCACCTCTGGTTTTTCATTATTACAAGATGAATGGTATAAGATTCAGCTTTAAAAAAAAATACATAATTGTCATTCTTAACGAAATTTGTAGACACATCTGTGCCATCCTCAGATTCAATGATGGACATCATGAAAGTAGTTCCATATCCCAATTCAAAATATATTTGGGTGTTTCCTCCAGCTTTATGGACACTTCAGGAAAATAGTACATTAAATTGGAAATCCTAACATCCAGCTAGTCAGAGTAACGTGCACTTTGGTTTTGCCTTCAGCCACAATTTCATCGATTAATAAGACACAAACTTTTCCCTGCAAAAGTCAAACTTGCTAAATTTTGTTACAAGTTTTCGAGGTTCCCTAACAGATTTCTATATAAAGTGTCTCTTTTGTTCTTTGTAGAATAAAAGTTTTCAATGTTAAATTATTTGCAGCTTACTGATTTTTCTCTTTTTTCTAGTTTAGCATAAAATGTATACTGTTTATGATATTCTGTTTACTAGGAACTAAGTGGATATAGAAGGAGACAAGGCTCCCCAAGCTTCCCAAACACTCACCATTGCTTCATATAGCCAAATTCTACAATTCCCACCATGTCTTTATTGTGTCAGTCAATTGAGATTAAGTGTGCAAAAAAAATCTTTCTTCCTTATGCTTGGTATTTGCTAATGACTTCGCTTTAGTCTAGTGGAGCATCCTTTCAACCTGAAATATGGGCTTCTAAGCTGGGTGTGATAGATGTCCTCCTCACTTGCAAATGTCATCCTGGTATTGCCATACTTGAGCCATGAGAAGGGTAGGATCAGACGCTTTGGCTATTTTCATGTCTCCTTAATTTTTCCACCAATGTTATTTTGCTCTCTCTATAGAATAACTATAAATTGTCAGCTAATTTGGTCCTATACATTGGGGTCATATAAAAATAATTGTCAGCTAAATACCTATCCTCTATATTTTGCTGCCTTTTTCACATAGTAGAAGTTGCTTTCCAGAATAAATTTCTTCTGATTAACCATCCTGAGACAAAAAAACACACTTCCTGCATTGTTTTATAGACAAAACAATAAAGAATGTGGACTTTCTGTAAGGAAAAATAGTTTATGGCAAAACAACTGTTAATAGACTATGCTACTTTAGTGTTTGGCTCTGTGTCACATTGCTTTGGTGCACATTGGCTTATCACAGTAATCTGGAACGCACCACTGATGTCTCACTCCTAGGCCTATAAGTTCAGATCTGCGGGCATCATACTTGATGTGTTAGTGTTCAGGTAGTTTGTCATTTACTGCTTTCACAATGCTGAGCTCTGCCATTCCCATCATGTGTTCCTCTTGACAGATGCCATTCTGCCTAACATCTGAGTTCTGAAATTTTTTAAAAGATTATCTTCTGGCAGACTAAGCTCTGTTGTTCCACTGTGCTCTACTTACTTGATTTAAGTGTGTCTCCCAACAAACTCTGTTCTACTATTCCACTGGGCTCTGCTGCATTGTTTGAAGTGAGTCTCCTGACTAATCCAGCTCTGTGATCCAGCCCTACATACTTGCCAGCGAATATATAACTCATCCAGATCCAGGTGCTGTCCAGCTTATCCAGATTTGCTGTTCTATGTTGCTTTAAGTGCTTGACAGCATATTCAACTGTGCTGTTAAACATAGCTCTAAAGTGCTGTCAAACATTTCCAACTCCGCTGTCCTATACTGCACCAATGTCTCTGGTCCACGATTCAGATCTATAGCTTAGAGAATCCATCTCATTATTTGAGCCTTCACAAGAGAAAATTGTGTACTTTCTCCTTTGTCACAATTTGGGGAGTAACATAAACATACAGTACCTCCTATCTTGCCATACAGTACTTCGTCCTCTAGCAGTATAGCAGAACTAGCAATTGAATCCTTTCTATGCCAGGGTGGCAAGCATTTATTTTGGTATATGGTCTCCATCCTGGCATGTGCTGCTTCCATCCTGCTCCCTAATCTTGTCATGTGTTGCTACCATCTTGCGCCCCCTTCCTGTCATGTGCAGCCCCCATCCTGTGCCCTCATCCTGTTTTGTGCACCTCTATCTTGTCATGTGCTACTCTCTTCCTGTGCCCCAATCCTGTCATGTGCTCCCACCCTGTGCCCCAATCCTGTCATGTGGTGCTCTCATCCTGCGTCCTCATCCTGCGTCCCCATCCTGTCATGTGGTGCTCTCATCCTGCATCCCCATCCTGTCATGTGGTGCTCTCATCCTGTCATGTGCTGCACCCATTCTATCGTATGCTGCTCCCATCCTGCGCCCCATTCTGTAATGTTCTCCTCCCATTCTGCGTCCCCATTCTGTCATGTGCTGCTCCCATCCTGTGCCCCCATTCATGTGCAGTAAAAAGTCACTGGCTTGCTGTGCTGACGTATTTTCTATATATATTCAGTAGAAAGTGGCTGGATTGCTCGGCTGATGTATTTTATATATAGATTCAGTATAAAAATGGCCCCGGAAAGCGCGGACTGCGCAGGCGCCGATTCCGGCACCACAACCCTCCTGGGCCGCAATCCTCATTGCCGGATGCGGAACTCTGTAGGGTCCAGACTGCGCAGTTGCATTGCGCTTGTGCAGTCTATAAAGGCTTCGGACAGAGTGACGCTCCTTGCATTATATTATAGATGGTCATTAAATCTCTTGTCATGTTATAAAAATAAGATGACTCTACTGACCCTATCCTAGTCTACACAGTAAAGCTGAAATGTTAAGGCAATGCTGGTGTGTGTGCATATAGCGCTGTTGGGAAACAGTTGTATATTTGATTATTTTATATGGTTACACTAAGATATAAAAAACATCAAACAATATGCTTTAAAAGACATCATGATAAAAAACTGGATTTAAAGTATATGCTGTTTTCTGATACTACATTGCATTAAAGAGGTTTAAGCAACTTGCAATAAGCGCAGCACTTTTCCTGGAAAGCAAAATATATTTATTGGATAAATAAATAGAATCATACTAACCAAGTACTCACAGCCTTGAAATTGTGTGTACAAAATCATACAGGAAGAGTCTAAGGAATAAAATGTTTCCAGTCTTAAAGGATACAATTTTAGCAAGAGAAAATAAAGCGAGAGGTGATTTATTTTGGTTGACTATGAATGAAATGTAGGAAAGTTCTAGATAGACCTGACTTCTTCAATTTGCTTTCTTTAGAATTTGGAACTGTAAATTTATTTTCACTTTAAAAAAAATGTACCAAGATTGCTTTTTTTACTATAACAATTGCTTACAATGGAAAATGTCAGTAAACAGCAACATAAAGCTTTTGGGATATGTGATGGGTCTCTAAAATGGGAAGGTGTTTTAAAATTTCTTGTGCACAGATGTTCTGGAATGATTGAATCTAACTTTGTGAAGTTCTTTAATTTCTTGAAAATTGAGTCTTGAACTGAAGGTCCTGATAACTTTAAAAGCACATTTCAAATAAAGCAGTTCGTGAATTCAGTAGAAACTTTGGCAAATGAAAGAATGTCAACTAATGACCAGCCTTTGTAACAAAATACTGGGGCAAGGTATCACTGCTTTCCCACATAGCCAACATTTTTCTTGGCTTCTACTCCTGGTAACTTCACAAAAAAAAAAAAAAATGAGCCTAGATTTTCCTGAACCCAGTTCAACTAGTCAGTTTAGAGCGCAGTTAGGCTGTGAAAACTTTTTTTTTCACCGTTTTTTGCCGTTGTAGGAATGCAATATTTTTGCCACAATTTTGAAAAAAAGATAAAATGATTTGGTCAAATTTGCTTAATATTTAAGAATTCACTGTTCAGTCAATGATGGCAAACTGTCCTGGCCCTGATGAAGCAAGACATATTTTCACACATGTCTGAGATCTAACAAACTTCATCACTTTTTATTGAGATAAATAATCCAATATCATATGTCAGTAAGAGGCAAAAGTATGTGAACCTTGGGGATTGGCAAATAAGTTCAAGGTGAAATTAAAGACTTTTAGTCAGTGTTTTTAATCAGCAGGGTGACAATCAAATGTGAGTGGGTGACCTATTTTATTTGAAGTCACAGGAGTTATCAAAAAAGTTACAAAACTATCAATAAAAAAGTTTGGGGTCCTTCTATCTACAGTCATACTAAGTGTTAATTAACAGAGGAAATTCAAAACCCTTGCTAACTTCCCAAGGAGTGCTTGACCAGCAAAAGTCACTTCAAGAGCAAAGAGTGTCATAGTCTGTGAAGTCACAAAGAAACTCAAAGTAACCCGGTAGTTTGGGCCCAAACCATAGGTAACATGAGTTAAAGCCTTGCTGTGCTGTTGTAACCAGATAAATTATTCCCTGAAAGGTTTCGATTAGGGTTGAGCGAAACGGGTCGTTCATTTTCAAAAGTCGCCGACTTTTGGCAAAGTCGGCGTCTCATGAAACTGAGCCGATCCCAGCGTTGCATCGGCCATGCGGTACGCGACTTTCGCGCCAAAGTCTTGTTTCAATGATGCAAAAAGCGCCATTTCTCAGCCAATGAAGGTGAACGCAGAGTGTGGGCAGCGTGATGACATAGGTCCTGGTCCCCACCATCTTAGAGAAGGGCATTGCAGTGATTGGCTTGCTGTCTGCGGCGTCACAGGGGCTATAAAGGGGCATTCCCGCCGACCGCCATCTCACTGCTGCTGATCTGAGCTTAGGGAGAGGTTGCTGGCTGCCGCTTCATTAGAAGCAGGAAGAGCGTTAGGCAGGGTCCATTAACCACCAAACCGCTTGTGCTGTAGCGATTTCCACTGTCCAACACCACCTTCGGTGTGCAGGGACAGTGGAAGCTACATTTTTTTTTCTCTCAGTGCTGTAGCTCATTGGGCTGCCCTAGAAGGCTCCCTGATAGCTGTATTGCTGTGTGTACGCCACTGTGCAAACCAACTGCTTTTTTCAAAGCACATATCCTCTTGTTCCTTCCTTTCTGCACAGCTATCTTTTTTGTTTGTCCACACTTTTTATTTAATTTGTGCATCAGTCCACTCCTTATTGCTGCCTGCCATACCTGGCTGAGATTACTGCAGGGAGATAGTAATTGTAGGACAGTCCCTGTTTTTCTTTTTTTTTTTTTGGGGGAGATTAAGATTGGCATTTCTGCTAGAGTGCCATCCCTGTGTGTGCCATCTCTCACTCAGTGGGCCATAGAAAGCCTATTTATTTTTTTACTTGATTTGTGTTCTAAAATCTACCTGAAAAAAAATCACTACATCAATCAGTGGGAGATTAATATTGCCCTTTCTGCTTGTGTGCCACTCCTGACTCCTGTGTATGCCATCTCTCACTCAGTGGGCCATAGAAAGCCTATTTATTTTTTATTATTTGGTTTCTAAAGTCTCCCTGAAAAAGAAAAAAAAAATAAAACAGTGGGAGATTAATATTGCCCTTTCTGCTTGTGTGCCACTCCTGACTCCTGTGTGTGCCATCTCTCACTCAGTGGGCCATAGAAAGCCTATTTATTTTTTATTATTTGGTTTCTAAAGTCTCCCTGAAAAAGAAAAAAAAAATAAAACAGTGGGAGATTAATATTGCCCTTTCTGCTTGTGTGCCACTCCTGACTCCTGTGTGTGCCATCTCTCACTCAGTGGGCCATAGAAAGCCTATTAATTTTTTTGCTTGATTTGGGTTCTAAAATCTACCTGAAAAAAAAACACTACATCAATCAGTGGGAGATTAATATTGCCCTTTCTGCTTGTGTGCCACTCCTGACTCCTGTGTGTGCCATCTCTCACTCAGTGGGCCATAGAAAGCCTATTAATTTTTTTGCTTGATTTGGGTTCTAAAATCTACCTGAAAAAAAAAACACTACATCAATTAGTGGGAGAAAAATATTGGCCTCAGTCAGGGCTTGTGTGCCACTCCTGACTCCTGTGTGTGCCATCTCTCACTCAGTGGGCCATAGAAAGCCTATTTATTTTTTTGCTTGATTTGGGTTCTAAAATCTACCTGAAAAAAAACACTACATCAATCAGTGGGAGATTAATATTGCCCTTTCTGCTTGTGTGCCACTCCTGACTCCTGTGTGTGCCATCTCTCACTCAGTGGGCCATAGAAAGCCTATTTATTTTTTATTATTTGGTTTCTAAAGTCTCCCTGAAAAAGAAAAAAAAAAGAAAACAGTGGGAGATTAATATTGACATTTGTGCTTGAGTGACAGTCCTGCGTGTGTGGCATCTCTGTGATTTGGTGCCACAGAAAACAGAGTGTGTAACATTGTGCCTGATTTTCCTTGTGGTCTCACCAACCTGCTAAGGGATATTGAAATCATACTGAAGTTATAGCTCACCGTGTAAGTTGTTTGACAGCAACAAATAAAGTTACTTTGGTTAAGTTTTTAAAACAATGAGGAAGTCTGGTGCAAGAGGTCGTCGTGGCCGTGGGCGTTCATTGTCAGCTGGTAATGATGGTAGTGGTAGTGGAGCATCAGGTGGTCGTGGGGATAAAAATATTCCACCTAAGTCTGGAGCTGTGGAGCCAGTTTCGTCGTCTGGCTACACAAGGCCTCGAACGCTCTCTTTTCTGGGAGTAGGAAAAACGCTTTTAAAGGCGGAGCAGTAACAGCAAGTTTTGGCTTACATTGCAGACTCAGCCTCTAGCTCTTTCGCCTCCTCTTCTGAAACTGGTAAATGTAAAAGCAGCGCGTCGCTTGTGGATGTTCACGGTCAGGGACAAGTCGCTTCCTTGTCCTCTTCAGCAAAAACTACAACAAGAGAGAAGGATGCAGCAGGCGACACAACGGGTTACTCCATGGAGCTCTTTACACATACCGTCCCTGGCTTAGAAAGTGAAACACTTAACAGGCCATGCCCATTACAAGTTGATTCTGACATGGAGTGCACTGATGCACAGCCACAGCCAGAGTACTATGCTGCTCCTTTGACTCAGACCACCACATTGCCCTCTCAGGGTACTGATCCACAATCAGACCCTGATGAGACTATGTTGCCCCGCCACGAACGCTATACCACCGACCGACACAGTGACACAGACGAAGTTGCACACGAGCTCGAAGAGGAGTTAATAGATGACCCAGTTGTTGACCCTGATTGGCAGCCATTGGGGGAGCAGGGTGCAGGCGGCAGTAGTTCAGAAGCGGAGGTGGAGGAGGGGCCGCAGCAGGCATCAACATCGCAACAGGTTCCATCTGCCGGGCCCGTATCTGGCCCAAAACGCGTGTCAAAGCCAAAACCTGTTGGAGGACAGCGTGGCCATCCCGTTAAAGCTCAGTCTGCAATCCCTGAAAAGGGATCCGATGCTAGGAAGAGTGCAGTCTGGCATTTTTTTAAACAACATCCAATTGATCAGCGCAAAGTCATCTGTCAAAAATGTTCAACTAGCTTAAGCAGAGGTCAGAATCTGAAAAGTCTAAATACTAGTTGCATGCATAGACACTTAACCACCATGCATTTTAAAGCCTGGACTAACTACCAAACGTCCCTTAAGGTTGTAGCACCCTCGGCCAATGAAGCTAGTCAGCAACGCAACATCCCTTCCGTCACTGTAAGGCCACAATTTTCCACACCACCGGCAGTATCTGTGCAGGTTTCTTTGCCAGCCAAAAGCAGTCAGGGTCAGGGAATCACCAGTTTTGTAGGAGGAAATATTGCATCTAGGGCACCGGCGGAAACAATACCGTCTCCAACCGTCTCTCAGTCTGCCATGTACACCGGCACACCCGAAAGTTCCACGATCTCCAGCTCTCCAGTCCAGCTCACCCTACATGAGACTCTGGTTAGAAAAAGGAAGTACTTATCCTCGCATCCGCGTACACAGGGTTTTAACGCCCACATAGCTAGACAAATCTCGTTAGAGATGATGCCCTACCGGTTAGTTGAAAGCGAAGCTTTCAAAGCCCTGATGGAGTACGCTGAACCATGATACGAGCTACCCAGTCGACACTTTTTTTTCCAGAAAAGCCATCCCAGCCCTGCACCAGCATGTTAAACAGCGCATCGTCCATGCACTCAGGCAATCTGTGAGTACAAAGGTGCACCTGACTACAGATGCATGGACCAGTAGGCATGGCCAGGGACGTTATGTGTCCATCACGGCACACTGGGTGAATGTGGTGGATGCAGGGTCCACAGGGGACATCAATTTCGGGACAGTTGTGCCTAGCCCACGGTCTAGGAAACAGTTGGCTGTAGGCGTTCGCACCCCCTCCTCCTCCTCCTCCTCGTCCTCCTGCAGAATCTACAGCTCTTCCACAGACCGCAGTCGGCCAACCACTCCATCTGCAGATGACACTGTTGCACACCAGTTGTCCCATTATGGGCCAGCTACTGGCAAGCGTCAGCAGGCTGTTTTGGCTATGAAGTGTTTGGGCGACAACAGACACACCGCGGAAGTTCTGTCCGAGTTCTTGCAACAAGAAACGCAGTCGTGGCTGGGCACAGTAGATCTTGAGGCAGGCAAGGTAGTGAGTGATAACGGAAGGAATTTCATGGCTGCCATCTCCCTTTCCCAACTGAAACACATTCATTGCCTGGCTCACACCTTAAACCTGGTGGTGCAGTGCTTATTGAAAACTTATCCTGGTTTCTCCGACCTGCTCCTCAAAGTGCGTGGACTTTGCTCACATATCCGACGTTCGCCTGTACACTCCAGCCGTATGCAGACCTATCAGCGGTCTTTGAACCTTCCCCAGCATCGCCTAATCATAGACGTTGCAACAAGGTGGAACTCAACACTGCACATGCTTCAGAGACTGTGCGAACAGAGGCGTGCTGTTATGTTTTTGTGGGAGGATACACATACACGGGCAGGCAGTTGGATGGCAGACATGGAGTTGTCAGGTGTGCAGTGGTCGAAGCTACAAGACCTGTGTCAAGTCCTTCAGTGTTTTGAGGAATGCACATGGCTGGTTAGTGCAGACAACGCCATAATAAGCATGAGCATCCCCCTAATGCGTCTGCTGATGCAAAGTTTGACGCACATAAAGGAGCAGGCGTCTGCAGCAGAGGAAGAGGAAAGCCTTGATGACAGTCAGCCATTGTCTGGTCAGGGCCGTGTAGAGGACGCGGTAGCGGGCGAAGAGGAGGAGGAGGACGAGGAGGATGATGGGGATGAGTACTTTTTGAATGAGGAAGCTTCTCCTGGGCCAACAGAAATTAGTGGCGTTGCAAGGCCGGGTTCTGTTTTTTTAAGGGAGATGTTGTGAATTTGCTTTTTGCTCCCTCTAGTGGTTACTAGTTTTTTGACTCTGGTTTTTCTGTCATTCCTTTTATCCGCACCTGGGTCGTTAGTTAGGGGTGTTGCTATATAAGCTCCCTGGACCTTCAGTTCAATGCCTGGCAACGTAGTTATCAGAGCTAGTCTGCTGTGCTCTTGTCTACTGATCCTGGTTCCAGTTATATCAGCTAAGTCTGCCTTTTGCTTTTTGCTATTTGTTTTGGTTTTGTATTTTTGTCCAGCTTGTTCCAAATCTATATCCTGACCTTTGCTGGAAGCTCTAGGGGGCTGGTGTTCTCCCCCCGGACCGTTAGACGGTTCGGGGGTTCTTGAATTTCCAGTGTGGATTTTGATAGGGTTTTTGTTGACCATATAAGTTACCTTTCTTTATTCTGCTATCAGTAAGCGGGCCTCTCTGTGCTAAACCTGGTTCATTTCTGTGTTTGTCATTTCCTCTTACCTCACCGTCATTATTTGTGGGGGGGCTTCTATCCAGCTTTGGGGTCCCCTTCTCTGGAGGCAAGAAAGGTCTTTGTTTTCCTCTACTAGGGGTAGCTAGATTCTCCGGCTGGCGCGTGTCATCTAGAATCAACGTAGGAATGATCCCCGGCTACTTCTAGTGTTGGCGTTAGGAGTAGATATATGGTCAACCCAGTTACCACTGCCCTATGAGCTGGATTTTTGTATTCTGCAGACTTCCACGTTCCTCTGAGACCCTCGCCATTGGGGTCATAACAGTTTGCCAGGCCCGTATTAAATGTTTAATGCATTGCAGAAGAGGGATTATAAGAAAGAAGATTCTGAGTTTTTTTTTTCTTCTTCCCCTTTACCTCAGAGTGGCTATGCTTGCTGCAGACATGAATGTCCAGACCTTGATTACAAGTGTGGACCAGCTGGCTACTCGTGTGCAGGGCATACAAGACTATGTTATCAGAAATCCTAGGTCAGAACCTAAAATACCGATTCCTGAACTGTTTTCCGGAGACAGGTTTAAGTTTAGGAATTTCGTGAATAATTGTAAATTGTTTTTGTCCCTGAGACCCTGTTCATCTGGATATTCTGCTCAGCAAGTAAAAATTGTTATTTCGTTCTTACGGGGCGACCCTCAGGATTGGGCTTTTTCGCTGGCGCCAGGAGATCCGGCATTGGCTGATCTTGATGCGTTTTTTCTGGCGCTCGGTTTACTTTATGAGGAACCCAATCTTGAGATTCAGGCAGAAAAGGCCTTGCTGGCTATGTCTCAGGGGCAGGACGAGGCTGAAGTGTATTGCCAAAAATTTCGGAAATGGTCCGTGCTGACACATTGGAACGAGTGTGCACTGGCCGCTAATTTTAGAAATGGCCTTTCTGAAGCCATTAAGAATGTTATGGTGGGTTTTCCCATTCCCACAGGTCTGAATGATACTATGGCACTGGCTATTCAAATTGACCGGCGGTTGCGGGAGCGCAAAACCGCAAATTCCCTCATGGTGTTGTCTGAACAGACACCTAATTCGGTGCAATGTGATAGAAAAACCGCAAATTCCCTCATGGTGTTGTCTGAACAGACACCTGATTTAATGCAATGTGATAGAATCCTGACTAGAAATGAGCGGAAAATTCATAGACGCCGGAATGGCTTGTGCTACTACTGTGGTGATTCTACACATGTTATCTCAGCATGCTCTAAACGTATAGCTAAGGTTGTTAGTCCTGTCACCGTTGGTAATTTGCAACCTAAATTTATTCTGTCTGTAACTTTGATTTGCTCACTGTCATCTTATCCTGTCATGGCGTTTGTAGATTCAGGTGCTGCCCTGAGTCTCATGGATCTCTCATTTGCTAAGCGCTGTGGTTTTACTCTTGAACCATTAGAAAATCCTATTCCTCTTAGGGGTATTGATGCTACGCCATTGGCAGCAAATAAACCGCAGTATTGGACACAGGTTACCATGTGCATGACTCCTGAACACCGCGAGGTGATACGTTTCCTGGTTTTACATAAAATGCATGATTTGGTTGTTTTAGGGCTGCCATGGTTACAGACCCATAATCCAGTCCTGGACTGGAAGGCTATGTCAGTCTCAAGTTGGGGCTGTCGTGGTATTCATGGGGATTCCCTGCCTGTGTCGATTGCTTCTTCTACGCCTTCGGAAGTTCCGGAGTATTTGTCTGATTATCAGGATGTCTTCAGTGAGTCTGAGTCCAGTGCACTGCCTCCTCATAGGGACTGTGACTGTGCTATAGATTTGATCCCAGGCAGTAAATTTCCTAAGGGAAGACTGTTTAATCTGTCGGTACCTGAACATACCGCTATGCGTTCATATATCAAGGAGTCTCTGGAGAAAGGACATATTCGTCCGTCTTCTTCCCCTCTTGGTGCGGGATTCTTTTTTGTGGCAAAAAAGGACGGATCTTTGAGACCGTGTATTGATTATCGGCTTTTAAATAAGATCACTGTCAAATTTCAGTATCCTTTACCGCTGTTGTCTGACTTGTTTGCCCGGATTAAGGCTGCCAAGTGGTTCACCAAGATAGACCTTCGTGGTGCGTACAACCTTGTGCGCATTAAGCAAGGTGATGAATGGAAAACCGCATTCAATACGCCCGAAGGTCATTTTGAGTACTTGGTGATGCCTTTTGGGCTCTCCAATGCGCCTTCAGTTTTTCAGTCCTTTATGCATGACATTTTCCGGAAGTATCTGGATAAATTTTTGATTGTTTATCTGGATGATATTTTGGTTTTTTCTGATAATTGGGATTCGCATGTGGAGCAGGTCAGGTTGGTCTTTAAAATTTTGCGTGAAAATTCTTTGTTTGTCAAGGGCTCAAAGTGTCTCTTTGGTGTACAGAAGGTTCCCTTTTTGGGGTTCATTTTTTCCCCTTCTGCTGTGGAGATGGACCCAGTCAAGGTCCGAGCTATTCTTGATTGGACTCAGCCCTCGTCAGTTAAGAGTCTTCAGAAGTTCTTGGGCTTCGCTAACTTCTACCGTCGTTTTATCGCTAATTTTTCTAGCATTGTGAAACCTTTGACGGATATGACCAAGAAGGGCTCCGATGTAGCTAACTGGGCTCCTGCTGCCGTGGAGGCTTTCCAGGAGTTGAAACGCCGGTTTACTTCGGCGCCTGTTTTGTGCCAGCCTGACGTCTCACTTCCCTTTCAGGTTGAGGTGGATGCTTCGGAGATTGGGGCAGGGGCCGTTTTGTCGCAGAGAGGCCCTGGTTGCTCTGTTATGAAACCTTGTGCCTTTTTCTCTAGGAAGTTTTCGCCTGCCGAGCGAAATTATGATGTGGGCAATCGGGAGTTGTTGGCCATGAAATGGGCATTTGAGGAGTGGCGTCATTGGCTCGAGGGTGCTAAGCATCGTGTGGTGGTCTTGACTGATCACAAAAATCTGATGTATCTCGAGTCTGCTAAACGCCTTAATCCGAGACAGGCCCGCTGGTCATTGTTTTTCTCCCGCTTTGATTTTGTTGTCTCGTATTTACCAGGTTCAAAGAATGTGAAGGCCGATGCTCTTTCTAGGAGCTTTGTGCCTGATGCTCCTGGAGTCGCGGATCCTGTTGGTATTCTTAAAGATGGAGTTATCTTGTCAGCTATTTCTCCGGATCTGCGACGTGTGTTGCAGAGATTTCAGGCTGATAGGCCTGAGTCTTGTCCACCTGACAGACTGTTTGTCCCGGATAAGTGGACCAGCAGAGTCATTTCCGAGGTTCATTCCTCGGTGTTGGCAGGTCACCCGGGAATTTTTGGCACCAGAGATCTGGTGGCCAGGTCCTTTTGGTGGCCTTCCTTGTCAAGGGATGTGCGGTCATTTGTGCAGTCCTGTGGGACTTGTGCTCGAGCTAAGCCTTGCTGTTCTCGTGCCAGCGGTTTGCTCTTGCCCTTGCCTGTCCCGAAGAGACCTTGGACACATATCTCCATGGATTTCATTTCTGATCTTCCGCTATCTCAGGGCATGTCCGTTATCTGGGTGATATGTGATCGCTTCTCCAAGATGGTCCATTTGGTTCCTTTGCCTAAGCTGCCTTCCTCTTCCGATCTGGTTCCTGTGTTTTTCCAGAACGTGGTTCGTTTGCACGGCATCCCTGAGAATATTGTGTCAGACAGAGGATCCCAGTTCGTTTCCAGGTTCTGGCGATCCTTTTGTAGTAGGATGGGCATTGATTTGTCGTTTTCGTCTGCTTTCCATCCTCAGACTAATGGACAGACGGAGCGAACCAATCAGACTTTGGAGGCTTATTTGAGGTGTTTTGTCTCTGCTGATCAGGACGATTGGGTGACATTCTTGCCGTTGGCTGAGTTTGCCCTTAATAATCGGGCTAGTTCCGCCACCTTGGTTTCGCCTTTTTTCTGCAACTCCGGTTTCCATCCTCGCTTTTCTTCGGGTCATGTGGAGCCTTCTGACTGTCCTGGGGTGGATTCTGTGGTGGATAGGTTGCAGCAGATCTGGAATCATGTGGTGGACAACTTGAAGTTGTCACAGGAGAAGGCTCAGCGCTTTGCCAACCGCCGCCGCGGTGTGGGTCCCCGACTACGCGTTGGGGATTTGGTATGGCTTTCTTCCCGCTTTGTTCCTATGAAGGTCTCCTCTCCCAAATTTAAACCTCGTTTTATTGGGCCTTAAAAGATATTGGAAATCCTTAATCCTGTATCTTTTCGTCTGGATCTTCCTGTGTCGTTTGCTATTCACAATGTATTTCATAGGTCCTTGTTGCGGCGGTACATTGTGCCTGTAGTTCCTTCTGCTGAGCCTCCTGCTCCGGTGTTGGTTGAGGGCGAGTTGGAGTACGTGGTGGAGAAGATCTTGGATTCTCGCCTCTCCAGGCGGAGGCTTCAGTACCTGGTCAAGTGGAAGGGCTATGGTCAGGAGGATAATTCCTGGGTGGTCGCCTCTGATGTTCATGCGGCCGATTTAGTTTGTGCCTTTCATGCCGCTCATCCTGATCGCCCTGGTGGTCGTGGTGAGGGTTCGGTGACCCCTCACTAAGGGGGGGGTACTGTTGTGAATTTGCTTTTTGCTCCCTCTAGTGGTTACTAGTTTTTTGACTCTGGTTTTTCTGTCATTCCTTTTATCCGCACCTGGGTCGTTAGTTAGGGGTGTTGCTATATAAGCTCCCTGGACCTTCAGTTCAATGCCTGGCAACGTAGTTATCAGAGCTAGTCTGCTGTGCTCTTGTCTACTGATCCTGGTTCCAGTTATATCAGCTAAGTCTGCCTTTTGCTTTTTGCTATTTGTTTTGGTTTTGTATTTTTGTCCAGCTTGTTCCAAATCTATATCCTGACCTTTGCTGGAAGCTCTAGGGGGCTGTTGTTCTCCCCCCGGACCGTTAGACGGTTCGGGGGTTCTTGAATTTCCAGTGTGGATTTTGATAGGGTTTTTGTTGACCATATAAGTTACCTTTCTTTATTCTGCTATCAGTAAGCGGGCCTCTCTGTGCTAAACCTGGTTCATTTCTGTGTTTGTCATTTCCTCTTACCTCACCGTCATTATTTGTGGGGGGCTTCTATCCAGCTTTGGGGTCCCCTTCTCTGGAGGCAAGAAAGGTCTTTGTTTTCCTCTACTAGGGGTAGCTAGATTCTCCGGCTGGCGCGTGTCATCTAGAATCAACGTAGGAATGATCCCCGGCTACTTCTAGTGTTGGCGTTAGGAGTAGATATATGGTCAACCCAGTTACCACTGCCCTATGAGCTGGATTTTTGTATTCTGCAGACTTCCACGTTCCTCTGAGACCCTCGCCATTGGGGTCATAACAGGGAGACAAGTGACGTAGATTTGCTTGTAACAGCCCCTCCAACCAGCACAACCGCAGATTTGACAACTGGAACTTTGGCACACATGGCGGATTATGCCTTACGTACCCTCAAAAGGGACATACGCATTATTAAAATGATGAGCGATGACGATTACTGGTTGGCCTGCATCCTTGACCCTCGCTATAAGGGCAAATTGCAAAATATTATGCCACATGAGAACCTCGAACAAATATTAGCAACCAAACAAGCTACTCTTGTAGACCGTTTGATTCAGGCATTCCCAGCACACAGCACCGGTGATGGTTCTCACACGAGCTGCAGGGGGCTACAGGGCAGAGGTGTTAGAGGTGCACAGATCAGAAGTGGCGTTGGACAGAGGGGTTTTCTGACCAGGTTGTGGAGTGATTTTGCAATGACCGCAGACAGGACAGGTACTGCAGCATCTATTCAAAGTGACAGGAGACAACATTTGTCCAGTATGGTTACTAACTATTTTTCTTCCCTTATCGATGTTCTCCCTCAACCGTCATTCCCATTTGATTACTGGGCATCAAAATTAGACACCTGGCCTGAATTGGCAGAATATGCGTTGCAGGAGCTTGCTTGCCCAGCAGCTAGTGTGCTATCAGAAAGAGTATTCAGTGCTGCTGGTTCAATATTAACTGAAAAAAGGACTCGTCTGGCTACCCAAAATGTGGATGATCTCACCTTCATTAAATTGAACCACTCCTGGATTTCAAATTATTTTGCCCCACCTTTCCCGGCTGACACCTAGCTTTCCTATAAAAAGGTATTGCTTGTGGACTGGTCTTACTGAGTGTTCCAATCTGTTAATTTGCAGCAGCTGTTTGTCCAGCATACGACATGTTTACACCTCCCCCAATGGGAAAAATCCCCCCACGGGGCCGTTGTCTCGCCACTTGGCGCAAGCACCCGTTACAGTGCTGATTGTCTGAAGAGGTGGGTGTGCCCGCTTTTGGTCGACGGCACTGCCACTGGGTCCCTCATAGTACAATGTAGTGTCTCTGGCGGTGGTGGTGCGCACCCAACGTCAGACACACCGTTGTAACATGAGGGGCCCTGGGGCGGTACCGCCGGCCACAAGAGAGTTCCCCCCCCCAGCTCAAACTGTGCTCTACCACGTGCAGAATTATCTCGCACAGCTCCACCAATGTTTAGTCTATGCACTGACATCATTCAATGCCTGGCACTGACAAACAATACCAATTTGTTTGCATCTATGATGCTAGTTAAAGTAGTCTGGGTCAGTGTCCTATATTGACACCAGTAAATACTAATTTACTGCCAAATTACTTTGTCATAAACTCTGCAGATGAGCCCACCCCTGTACCTAAGCATGCCACCCTTTTTTTACTTATAGTTGTTTTGCGAGACATTAACATCTATTTATTTTTTTGGAGTACTAACTGTGTCAGACACTCCTTGCAATACTCCTCCACTGACCACAATGCTGCCTGCCTGTGTATCCATGTAACCGATGTAAAACTGCCATGAGCCTATTGTTTGTTATTTTAGGCCTTTGATAGCCTGTCTGCAGCCCCTACTTGCAATACTCCTCCACTGACCACAATGCTGCCTGGAGTGCCTGCCTGTGTATCCATGTAACCGATGTAAAACTGCCATGACTGCCTACTGTTTGTTATTTTAGGCCTTTGTGAGCCTGTCTGCGGACCCTACTTGCAATACTCCTCCACTCACCACACCAATGCTGCCCGTGTACCCCTGGAACCTATTTAAAAGTTCATAGAGCCTAGTTATATATTTTATTTACTATTAATAAGGCCATGATGGACTACGCTGTACCATGCTACAAGCTAACCAGTCGACACTTCTTTTGCGAGAAAAGCCATCCCAACCCTCCACCAGCATGTAAAAGACCGCATTGTCCATGCACTCTGGCAATCTGTGAGTACAAAGGTGCACCTGACAACAGACGCATGGACCTGTAGGCATGGCCACGGAAGATTACGTGTCCATTACGGCGCAATGGGTTAATGTGTTGGATGCATGGTCCACAGGGGACAGCTTACTAAGTCTGTCTGCAGTCCCTAATTCAAATTGTCCTCCACTGTCTAAATCGGAGCTTCCACCTTCTGGCTTTCGGCCTATAGTATCAGAAATTAAACTGCATTTGGCCTTCAACTTTGGTTACGGCCTACTAACGGTGTCTGCCCCTGCCTGGTGTTGTGTTTTTCCTCAACTGAATAAAGCTGAGCTTCAACATTCTGGCTCTCATTAAGTGCTGTTATTTTAAAAATTGGTGGTTAGGGCCTACTAACGGTGTCTGCCCCTGCCTGGTGTTTTTCCTCAACTGAATAAAGCTGAGCTTCAACCTTCTGGCTCTCATTAAGTGCTGTTATTTTAAAAATTGGTGGTTAGGGCCTACTAACGGTGTCTGCCCCTCCCTGGTGTTTGCTCTCAACTGAATAAAGCTGAGCTTCAACCTTCTGGCTTTGGGCCTATAGTATCAGATATTAAACTGCATTTGGCCTTCAACTTTGGTTACGGCCTACTAACGGTGTCTGCCCCTGCCTGGTGTTTTTCCTCAACTGAATAAAGCTGAGCTTCAACCTTCTGGCTCTCATTAAGTGCTGTTATTTTAAAAATTGGTGGTTAGGGCCTACTAACGGTGTCTGCCCCTGCCTGGTGTTTTTCCTCAACTGAATAAAGCTGAGCTTCAACCTTCTGGCTCTCATTAAGTGCTGTTATTTTAAAAATTGGTGGTTAGGGCCTACTAACGGTGTCTGCCCCTCCCTGGTGTTTGCTCTCAACTGAATAAAGCTGAGCTTCAACCTTCTGGCTTTGGGCCTATAGTATCAGATATTAAACTGCATTTGGCCTTCAACTTTGGTTACGGCCTACTAATGGTGTCTGCCCCTGCCTGGTGTTTTTCCTCAACTGAATAAAGCTGAGCTTCAACCTTCTGGCTCTCATTAAGTGCTGTTATTTTAAAAATTGGTGGTTAGGGCCTACTAACGGTGTCTGCCCCTGCCTGGTGTTTTTCCTCAACTGAATAAAGCTGAGCTTCAACCTTCTGGCTCTCATTAAGTGCTGTTATTTTAAAAATTGGTGGCTAGGGCCTACTAACGGTTTCTGCCCCTCCCTGGTGTTTTTCCTCAACTGAATAAAGCTGAGCTTCATCCTTCTGGCTCTCATTAAGTGCTGTTATTTTAAAAATTGGTGGTTAGGGCCTAATAACGGTGTCTGCCCCTGCCTGGTGTTTGTCCTCAACTGAATAAAGCTGAGCTTCATCCTTCTGGCTCTCATTAAGTGCTGTGTTTTCAAAAATTGGTGGTTAGGGCCTACTAACGGTGTCTGCCCCTCCCTGGTGTTTTTCCTCAACTGAATAAAGCTGAGCTTCAACCTTCTGGCTCTCATTAAGTGCTGTTATTTTAAAAATTGGTGCTTAGGGCCTACTAACGGTGTCTGCCCCTCCCTGGTGTTTGCTCTCAACTGAATAAAGCTGAGCTTCAACCTTCTGGCTTTGGGCCTATAGTATCAGATATTAAACTGCATTTGGCCTTCAACTTTGGTTACGGCCTACTAATGGTGTCTGCCCCTGCCTGGTGTTTTCCTCAACTGAATAAAGCTGAGCTTCAACCTTCTGGCTCTCATTAAGTGCTGTTATTTTAAAAATTGGTGGTTAGGGCCTACTAACGGTGTCTGCCCCTCCCTGGTGTTTGCCCTCAACTGAATAAAGCTGAGCTTCAACCTTCTGGCTTTGGGCCTATAGTATCAGATATTAAACTGCATTTGGCCTACTAGTGTGGTTGGGCCCTTAAAACAGTGTCTGCTGCTCCTGGGTTTGCTACTCCACTGAACAAAGCAATGCCGCCTGTTTAGTCCTGTCCTGTTACCAATTTTGAACTGCATTTAGCCTACTTTATTCTTTGGCCCTATATCTGTTTCCTCCTCATCCTGCCCATTGCCCAGCCACTGCTAGATGAGTCTGCTGGTACATTGACCTAGACCACTACATTCCCCTTGCACTCTACACAGCCAGAATCTGACCCTGCTGAAAGTAAGGTTCCCCTTCCCGCATGTTATACCACCTTACACAGGGACAAAGAGGAAGGTGCAGATGAAAGTGCAGGTTCCTTCATCAGGTGGGGGGGCATACTCGTTGGCGATGTCACTGGCACAGGGCCCCTCAGAGTACGCAAAAGTGTCGCTGCTGGTGGGAGGCGCCCCCGCCATGCAAACACACCGCTGTACTTTGAGGGGCCCTGTGCCAGTGCCAATGCGAACAAGTGTGCCCCCCTGCTTGCTCAGGATCACAGCACTTGCAACGTTGAAATACTTTCCTCTCCCTGCTCCACCGCCGTGACGTAGTCCACGATTCCTGGGCCCACTAAAACCTTGAACCAGCCCTACCCCCCACAAATTTGCCAAATGACCCCCAAGTTCCATTGAACAACTATTATTATAAAGTTAATTAAGATTGACAAGCTTCAGAAACAAGAATGGATGTTTTTGGCATTAAAATGGGCACTGTAGGTGTTTTCCTGGCCTCCACTCACTGCCGACTATGCTTCCCCATTGACTTGCATTGGGTTTCGTGTTTCGGTCGATCCCCGACTTTTAGCGATAATCGGCCGACTGCACTCGACTCGACTCTGGACAAAGTCGGGTTTCACAAAACCCGACTCGACCTTAAGAAAATGAAAGTCGCTCAACCCTATGCTGATGTAATGCCAGTATGGCACACCAGGAGAAATAGTGGTGACTGGGGACTGAGTACCTTGGGATAGCTGCCACCATCAGGTTGCGGAAAGTTTTTGTCTCAACAAGCCTAAAAGGCAACATTTCGAGCACAAACAGATGTGAAATGTTAGAATTTAGTACTGTGGCCTGTGTGGTGTTGGCTGGGTATTTCCACTTGCGTTCCAATGACTGGGGTATAGACAACTGAATGCTGCGCTGGGACAAGGATGTGGACAGGCTTGATGATGGTGCTGGTTGACTGTGGGCAACAACTGGTGCACGGCACGAGGCATCTTCGCATGCAACATGGACTGGGAATTTGCTTCTACGCAAAACAGTGTAAGAAGCAGTCGTGTCACCTACAGATGGTGTTCCTGGAGCCTGGAGTTCGGACCACAAAGTCGGGTGCTTTGCTGCCATGTGCCTGATCATGCTGATGGTGGTCAGGCTGGTAGTTTTGCTACCCATACTGATGCGGGGATGGCAGGTGCTGCAAGTGGCCTGTTTGGAGTTTTCGGCAGAGTCTTTAAAAATTAACTAGACTCTGGAAGATCTAACAGAATGGCAACTTCCGTCATGTTGGTGTTACGGAGAACGGATGCATGCCTTCTGTCTGCGGCCACCACACTGCTTTTTCCTGCCTGTTGGGGTACTACTCCTCCTTTCCCGTGTGTTCTGTTGTCCTCACTCTGCATATCCTCCTGCCAGATTGGGTCAGTTACTATGTCATCCACCACCTCGTCTTCCACATCCGCGCCTTGCTCCTCCTCCTGATTTTCTGGCACAATATATTGTGTCTCATTATCAACCACCTCTCGTGATACTTTCCCACCATCGCCTTCATGTGACCATGGCTGGTCAAAGCTTTGGGCAATGCTAAATGCAATCTTATCTGGCCCCACTTTAAGTTGACCTGCCAAGAGTCTGAATCTTTAAAGGGAAAACTGAGCAGCTCTTTGGAGTGTCCAAATGTGGGATCAGTTGTCTCAGGGCACTCGGCACAGTGGGAGGAAGGAGGATCAGGACGAGTAATATGCGGTCCACATGGCTACTCAGACTTGACTGTGTGGAAGACGTGATGGTGGTGGCTAAGTGTCTGGAAGCATTATCTGCTATCCAACCAGCAACCATTTCACACTGCTCTGGCTTCAATAGTGGTGTGCTGCAGTCCCCTAGAAACTGGGACAGGAAGGTCGAGCGAGAAGATGTGGCCCACTTTCAGCCACGGCCTCGGCCTCTGCATGCGCCATCAGCATCACGCCCACTTCCTTGTGCCTTGCCCATTTTAAGTGGACTACTGAAATATTTTAAAAGTTCAATACAAATGGATTAATTATGAGAAAACTTATATGTGATCAGTATGCCTGAAAGCAAGTATTTGGAGACCACAGATACACCGGGCGTCTGATGGAGATAACAGACTGTTTCAAGATTTTTTTTTGTTTTGCTTTTACATTTTTTACCCCAAAATACTGTATAGACCAAGGCTAGCAGACCAAAAATGCAATGTATGTCTGCAAAGCAAGAATTTGGACACAAGAAGAAGAAAAATCTAGCTCCGGAATAAAAGTAATGGAATTTATTTCAACATTTTAAAAATTGGAAAGCTGCTTACAGATGACCAACAGAGTATTTAGATAAGAACTGCCATGTGTTAGCTGGACATCACAGATACACCAGTCGTCTGATGGAGATAACAGACTGTTTCAATATGTGTTTTTTTTACATTTTTAACCCCTGTATAGACAAAAGCTAACAGACCAAAAAATGCAATGTATGCCTGCAAAGCAAGGATTTGGACACGAAAAATACATCAGGCATCTGACAAAGATAACAGATTGTTTCAATAGGTAGCCTTTTTTTGGTTAATTTTTTTTTTAATCGCTAAATACTGTATAGACAAAGGCTAGCAGACAACAAAAGGCAATGTATGCCTTCAAAGTGAGGATTTGGACACCACAGATACACCTGGCGTCTGATGGAGATAACAGACTGTTTCAATATGTGGGTTGTTTTTGTTTGTTTTTTAAAAAATGTAACCCCAAAATGCTGTATAGACCAAGGCTAGCAGACCAAACAATGCAATGTATGCCTGAAAAGCAAGAATTTGGAGACCACAGATAGACTAGGCGTCAGATGGAGATAACAGACTGATCAAAATGTGGCCTTGATTTTTTGGGGCCCACCAAAATTGTGTCAATAAGTAGACTATGACACTAAAAAAGAAAATTGGAGTATTAAATTGTAAAATATTTAGCACAATGATATGCGATGCGTGTGGCGTACAAATCACAGTGATAAATATAAGAACTGTAGCTAAATATTTTTGGGCCAGCTACAGATTTTTGGGGCAGCAAAATGGTGTACAAAAATGTTGTAAGACACTCCAAAAAATAATATAGTACCCTCAAAAAAGGCCAGATTTTTCTGTGCACTCACATCTGATGCCTGTGACAAAAAAATAATAATAATTTGTTAGATTTTCATGCTTTTGTATTGCAAGGACCTGGTTGCAGCATGGCCAAGCAAATGTAGAAAAAAGGGGCTATGGATTGCTTTCTAATAAAATTAGCAGGTATAAGCTGCTGAAAAAAAATTAGCAACGGATACCTGCAGCTACATATATATAAAACACGCAACAGCAGACAGGAATGGAGCTTTTTGAGGTATGCAGTGAGATCTATATATACAGTGCCTGCAGGCCTTGCACTGATGTGGATATGTGCACATAGACTCCCCTGCCTACCTAGTGCTGCAATCTATGTACCCCCGAATTAGCCCTAAAAAGGACTGTTGGTTTATCAGGATTTGTGGATTGAACACTAGTAGACCCACACTAACTAATAAATGTAAGAATCTTACCCTATCTCAGCAGCAGCTCTCCCTACACTAGCTGAGTCTGGAGCAGAATCCGGTGAGCAGGGCAGTGCCAGGTCTCTTACAGACCTGATGACACTATGCGGCCAGCCAATCACTGTGAAACAACAACATAGATGGCTGCGGTATTACAGTGCATGTCAGACAATCCCTGCATGCTGATTGGCGCTCTCAAAAGCGCCAAAATCAAAAGGAGGAGACCTGAGATCCCGGAAATACTCAGTGCTCGCTGAGTACACTGAGCATAGATACTCGGGCGAGTACCGAGTAGTAGCGAGCACACTCGCTCATCACTATTGCCAGCGCCATCTTTGGTGTGGCATTACTGTGATTGGCTGGCCTTACAGCATCATAGGATATATTTAATCCCTGCCAGCGCCATCTTGCGCACATTGCAGCCAGAAACAGCGTACTGAGAGCGTAGTGTGAGTGTAGGGAGAGTGAAAGCAGCGTATAGGGAGAGTTTGTGTTTCCAAATAGCTCTTTTAAGAGCTATTGAGGGTGAAGATTAGTTCTTTGTTGGGTGGAGATAGCAAAGGGACTAAGGGTACCGTCTCACATTGGCACTTTGATCGCTACGACGGTACGATCCGTGACGTTCCAGCGATATTCATACGATATCGCTGTGTCTGACATGCAGCAGCGATCAGGGACCCCGCTGAGAATCGTACGTCGTAGCAGATCGTTTGAAACTTTATTTTGTCGCTGGATCTCCCGCTGTCATCACTGGATCGGTGTGTGTGACACCGATCCAGTGATGCATTCGCTTGTAACCAGGGTAAACATCGGGTTACTAAGTGCAGGGCCGCGCTTAGTAACCCGATGTTTACCCTGGTTACCATCGTAAATGTAAAAAAAACCAAACAGTACATACTTACATTCCGGTGTCCGTCAGGTCCCTGGCCGTCTGCTTCCCTGCACTGACTGTGAGCGCCGGCCGTAAAGTGAAAGCAGAGCACAGCGGTGATGTCACCGCTCTGCTTTACGGCCGCGCTTACACAGGATGCAGGAGGAGTGCAGGGAAGCAGACGCCGGGCACCGGAATGTGAGTATGTGTTTTTTTTATTTTACGTTTACGCTGGTAACCAGGGTAAACATCGGGTTACTAAGCGCGACCCTGCGCTTAGTAACCCAATGTTTACCCTGGTTACCCGGGGACTTCGGCATCGTTGGTCGCTGAAGAGCTGTCTGTGTGACAGCTCCCCAGCGACCACACAACGACTTACCAATGATCACGGCCAGGTCGTATTGCTGGTCGTGATCGTTGGTAAATCGTTTTGTGTAACGGTACCCTAAGGAGAGATATATTAAGAGAGAGAATAAAAGGCAGGCACCTGGATGTTATCATCATTGCAAGTACATGCTAGAGATCTCTGCTAGTTTGCATTGTGTTTTATTGTTTAGGAACAGACTGTGGGATTATGGAGAGATAGGCAAATTTTCATCCACTACCATAATATACAAAGCAGCTCTTTCTAGAGCCAAATAATATTAGTTAGAACCAACATATACTACATTTTTTTGGAGCTACATAATATTCTTGCATACCAGCATATAAAAAAAATGTTTGCAGCTAAATAATATTTGTCAGTGCCAGCATATAGTAAACATCCTTTTAGAAAGCTAATTGCTAAATAATGTTCTTCACCTATTGCTGAAATAGCTAATATTTATCTAGCAGTTGTGCGACTGGCGCAAAACCTGTTGAGCTACGCAAACATCATTATTTCCCATTAATTTCCCTGAGTCTGCTGTTGGCGTGTCTCATAATGGCTATATATAAAAAAATTATATTGGTTAAATAAATAGCCCTCCTTTATCTAGCACTTGTGCGACTGGCGTACAACCTACAGAGATACGCAAACATCACAATTTACCAGTAGCAATAATTGTCCTTACTCTACTGTTGGCGTGTGTCCTAAAGGTGATATAATAATAATAATTGAACAAGTGTTGGATTTCCTCCGACTTTGTAATCCCAACGAATGACAACAACGTCACGTAAATGCAGCCCAAATGCTTTTTTTGTAAGTTGTCTTAATGTCCATGCTTTCCAATCTAAACTCAATTTGGTTAATAAAATCACAAACTACTTCACCTGATTCTGCAACAAATACTTAGTGGTCATATATGCATACACCGCATGGGTAATGTTTTTTAATTTTTGGAAACCTTTCTACATTGTGCAATGGTGAAACTTGTACTTCCTATCTCTACCTATTATAATAACTGCAAAATGTATTGTGAGGTCACCATCATGGTCTCTTTCAGCGTGTATGATACAGACCCCTTGGGTAGTTTTTGAAAATTACAATTTCTACTCTCAATCTCTATATATCCTATTATTATAATTTTTTTTATTGTGTTGCCCTTCTCATGGTCTCTTTAAGCCCATATCTGGGAGCCTGATGTTGATTTTTGGGTCTGCACTTGGACATTGTGGAACATCAATGCATTACTATGCTCCACCCACTTCTTCAGGTTTCAGCCTTACACAGAATAATAATATGTGTAATGTAATGAAACATGCTCTATATATATGCTACTAATTTGAAAATCTTAAAAGGATACAGCACCCAGTAGGTGGGCAGAACGCCTTGGTACAAAATCTTTGTCTAAAGGTAGAACCACTAGCCCTTCTTCTGTTTTGCATCCTTCCCAATATGATGAGGCTTGTACACATTCCTGACATGGGTTTCAGGCCTGACAGACTGACTACAATACAGGCCCTCACTTGCATGCACTGTATTCAGAATTTAATGCTAATGCTTTCGGTGTCTGGTAGAATCCAATTTACTGACATTGAGCATAAAGCTCCCCCAACTCCTGTATTATATTCACCTTATAGCGGCTTCACCTACTATGACAGTGGCTCCATTGGAATCCTGTGGCCAAAATGAACTGTGGAGCTCACAAAACTCAGGTTTCACTGCACCTGCTGGCCCTCCAAAAATGTGAAGCAAGGGCCGCATAATGAATTGGCGGTGGACATGGTGGTGGTGGCGGTCGAAGTCCAAAATTCAAATGGGAATATTTTAGCTGGCATTGTTAAGTGATGGGAAATATGTATTCCATTATCTAGCTAACAATTTGAAAGGAGGTAGGGACCTCCCAAATGTAGGAGGGGGAACTCTTACAAATATAAAAGGAAAAACTAAAGCCAAAACGCTGAGTTTATGTTAAAGGGAAGGTATATATACAGTATATATACAGTATATTTTTTGGATGCTTATTTTGCATTATATGCATATAGTTATCAGAAAAAATGTTTCTTAGCATTTTTCCATTTAACAAAAAGTTTAGGTTTGGTTTGATAGGTCTTCTTTTAAATCTGTAAAACCGGCGCAATAGTCTGACAGCATTATTCACAGATACCATATGTGAGTCAGAAAGGCATGCAGGCATCTTTTACATGCTGTTTCCATTTAGTTTTAGCTCTTTCCCATCCATTTCAGCTTTTTTCTCATGCCCCCAGACCTGTTTGTTTGGTCCCATCGACTTGCATTGGATTCGTTATTCGGTACGGATACACGGATATTATTATTATTTGTGCTGATTTTCCCAAATCCGAATATTTCACTATTCGCTCATCACTATTTATGAGCATTATCCTTAGACATTTGTTACAAAACCAGTAACTGAGTTAGGGTAGTGAATAACCTCTTTAATAATGTTGGTCAGATTTTTGTGCATTCACTCCAGTACAGATATGTCCTTCTACATGGTGTTCAAAATTGCACTTATATTTCTAAGTGGTCTGAACAGTGATGTGTAATAGACTTACAATCTGCGAATGAGTTAAAATGTTGGCTTATTATGAATGTTAAATTTCTGTTCGTAAAACTAATACAAACTGGTAATAAAAAAACATTTGAAATGTAAAAGAAACCTAACAATTTATTATACAGAATAAAGGTGGCTTATTTAATTAACAAGTGAGAGCAAACCTAGGAAATATGAATAATACCCATTAAGTAGATGAAAATTGTCAAAGAGAGAAAAAGGAAATTAAAAATGAGAAGAAAGGAATAGGAAACATATAAAAACAGGAGGAGCACTGGGAGCATTTGAAAAATATTTTGCACTTCAAAATGCATCTTAGACCGAGAACTTCAAGGCTACAAGGAAATCTGTAAAAGATGCTTTTTAAAGATCCCAGAGTAAATAAATATTGAAAAGGTTCTTTAAGCCTAAAGCAGAATTTCTGACACCTTTTATCCTGCTGTCATTTGGAACCTGAATGACAGCATTGATAGGTACTGACCTGAAACACTCATTCAGATCCCAAAGATACAAGAGGGTCATCTTGTGGTTTGGAGGTGTTGAGAGGGGGGAAGAGCTAATGTATTATGTTTGGAGTCTAAAACGGCATGCAAGGTGACATTGGAAAAATGTCAAGAGCACTTCTACGGATACACGTTGTATCAGCTGAGTCTGATCCTTTCCTCACTTTTAAAGTGGAAGAGATTTTAGCCTTAGGAAGGTATCACATAAAACTCTGTGTTGTGCAAATCTGCATTGATTGCCTTGAAACTCCCGGATGGCAATGGCAGGTGATAGTAGAAGGAAATGGTACAAGATTCCATCTCAATAAGCAGTTTTTTTCCTCTTCACAAAGCTATAATTGTATGTAGTATGTAGAAAATATAATTTCCATCATAGTTTTATCTCATCACACTAATTCAAGAGCCTTACTACTGGCACAAACTTTATAATAATGCATTGAAAGTCTCAGTAGAGAACTATAACAGTACTTATTGTTGATATTATTATACATTATTATAGTCCACTTCTGTATAAAACGGTGGGGATGTTACACATAATAATAATAATTTTTGAATTTTTTTGAATAACACCATTGATTTTACCATATAATGTCCTGGATGTTAGGTGCACAGGGGGAACCTCGAACCATCTCCGCTATGGTCTCCCATTCTTCTCCAGCCACAGTGGAGTCTGCTCAGTGGAGACGTCGGTCCCAGCGTCTAGCTCAAGCTGATACTGGACGACTGGCTGCTACTGCGCTTCCAGGCTCTGTCCTTGTAGCCAGCAATGTTCAGTAGTGAGCAGGTCTTTCTGGGACTAAGTCCTGCTTTTCCCTTACTGAGCATGCCCACGGGACGACCTCCCATTGGAGGTTGGGGGTTACAAGCTCAGGTCCTGTTGCGGCTCCTATTGGTCCATTTGGAAGGTCTTGCAGCACTGCCGCTATAAAAGGTTCGCATGGCCGCTCTGCCATGTGCTAGTGTACACTTGTAAATGTGTGTATGTTGACATGTGAAAGTCGCTCATTAATTATCCCCTCCCTTGTGTATGACTGCTCGCGTAAGGTGGATGATTGCTATCTAGTGCACGAATTAGCTATCAGCACGTGACACACAAAACAGCGTCAAATTGCTGTGACCGCCAGTGCGGCGCCGTGTGCTTTCACAGTGCTTTCCTTATCCAGGCCTGGGTGGTTAGTGGCGTCCACCAGAGCGGCACCGCATGCACTCCCGTGCATCTAAATTATTACTTCAGCTACGCTGACACCCAGTTGCAGTGTCGAGCGCAAGAGGTCTAGTTGTATTCTAATCCCGAGTCTAGGGGTAGAGTTCTTTGACTCCTTGCTTGCGCTCTTTGTGTGGCTTTTTGTGTGGTACCGCGGCCCTGTGACATAACAGGGTTTGCTTTCTTCATACTGGGTGAAGTTAACCCGTGTGTGAATCCATATTGTACCGCCATATAGTCCGTCATTACTTTGCAGCAAGTTCCATCTCTTCATGGTGGACCCCGGGCTGCGAACGCACCTTACTCTATCTTTCCAATTATTTGGTGAGTTCCGCTAGCCCTAACATTACACTAGCGCCCGGGTCTGGTTAGTGATGATTGACAAACAGCAATCCTTGCGGTACATCCAGCATCTGAAGTGTAGGTTGGTGGCTCTCGAGCGCACAACCTCAACAGTCAATGTAACCGCAGTTGCTGTTCAGGCTGCTAGTGTGGCTGCAGCAACCTTGTCCACTGCCACCCCTGTTCTGACATCTCGCCTCCCGCTGCCAGAAAATTTTTTTGGTGATAGTAAATCTTGTAGGGGTTTTGTGAGCCAGTGCTCTATACATCTCAAGCTTCTGGCTGCACATTTCCCCACAGAGGGGGCTAAAGTGAGATTTATTGTGTCTCTCCTGTTGGACAGGGTATTGGAGTGGGCTACGCTGCTGTGGGAGCGTGGTGATCATGTGGTGCAGAGTGCTCCCTTGTTCCTGAGCACTCTGAAACAGGTCTTTTTAGGATCTCGTGTCACCCATGATATGACGCTCCAACTGTTGGCATTTACTCAGGGCTCGTCCTTGATCAGCCATTTTGCCATACACTTTCGCACCCTAGCATCTGAGCTGGAGAGGTCAGATAAATCCCTTATTCCGATATTTTGGAGGGGGCTTGCTGACCAAGTGAAGGACACTCTGGCCACTAGGGAGATTCCCACCACACTGGAAGAATTAATATCTGTGTCCGCTCGTATTGACCTACGTTTTCATGAGCGGAGGTTAGAGTGAGCCCAGAGTCTAGACCCTTCCGCCTCACCGCCCCTATGACTCTCCTATTGACCTCTTGCCTGGTGCTGAGCCTCCCCGGGGTCGAGTCTATCCGTTATCTCTCCTGGAGACAGAGGCAATGTCACAGTACATCCAGGAAAATCTTGCAAGAGGATTCATTAGGAAGTCAGAGTCACCTGCAGGGGCAGGGTTCTTCTTCGTGCAGAAGAAGAACGAGCAACATTAAGTCACACTTCACTAGCGCTCCCATCCAACATTGCCCCGATGTAGATAAGCCATTTATAATGGAGGTTGATGCCTTATCCATTGGTGCAGGAGCAGTCCTTTTCCAAAAGGATGCTCAAGTTCGGAAGTATCCTTGCTTCTTCTTTTCTAAGACCTCACCAGCTTAGAGGAATTATTCCATCAGGGACAGGGAGTTGCTAACCATGAATTTGGCCTTATCAGAGTGGAGACATCTCTTGGAGGGGGCTCGTTTTCCCTTCCAAGTCTTCACAGACCACAAGAATTTGGTGTACTTGCAGACAGTCCAGCGGTTAAATTCTCGCCAGGCCAGATTGTCCTTGTTCTTCTCCCAGCTTCATTTCACCTTCCATTTTCTCTCTGGGGAGAAGAACATTTGTGCCGACGCACTCTCTCACTCCGTTGTATCATCTGAGGAGAAGGAAGAGGAGCCTCGGTTTATTGTCCCCACCGACAGCCTGAGAACTGTGGCCCTGGTTTCGCTAGAGTATGTGCCTCCAGGCAAGACTTTTGTACCATCCAGCCTGCATCGGGAGGTTCTCTTTTGGGCTCATTCATCCAGGGTGGGTGGACATTTTGGGTCCAAAAGGACATCTGAGCTACTGGCGAGGACATACTTTTGGCCGCATATGGCTCGTGACGTTGCAGACTATGTTCGGGCATGTGTCTCTTGTGCCAAGAACAAGTCTCCTCGGCAATGGCCAGCTGGGTTGCTTTACCCTCGGCTGGTGGCAGACTGGCCCTGGGAGATGTTTGGGAAGGATTTTGTGGTGGGCTTACCCAAGTCTCGTAGCTGCACCATTATCTGGGTGATCACCGACCATTTTTCCAAAATGGTGCACTTGGTGCCTCTTCCACGGCTACCTTCTGCACGGGCTCTGGCAGCGTTGTTCATCAAGCATATCTTTTGCCTACATGGTATGCCGGACAAAATTGCCAGTGATTGGGGTCCCCAGTTTGCGTCTCGATTCTGGAGAGAGCTTTGTCGTCTACTCAGTATTGAGTTGAATCTCTACTCGGCATATCATCCCGAGACAAATGGGTTGGTTGAAAGGGCCAACCAGACCCTGGTCACATATTTACAACATTATGTTGCTGCCAGGCAGGATGACTGGGCATCCTTGCTACCTTGGGCAGAGTTTGCGTTTAACAACTGTTAAATATTAATTAATTGGATTACTCTTAATCTCAATCCTGTACTGAGCACATTGCTTCTTGCTGACATTACAAAGAGCTATTTCTGTGTACGTGTATGTAGCTCAGAGCATAAGTCAACTCCATATAAAGGGGAACACGTGGTCTGAGGACACATATATAAACACAGCTCTTAGGAGGGTGGGGGCTTTTTGTCACATGGGGGCTGTCACCTCCTGCCTTCATCATCATTTTCCATGGACATCAGATAAGAAAGCAACAGCTGATAGCTGGTAGCCATGATGACCTTCAGACTTCACACAGACAGACGGCTTTTACCATTCAAACTTTGGGAAAGATGAGTATCAAGTGCTGATATCTACACATGGACAATCTGTTCGTAACTATTTCATCTATTTTTATGTTTCACTAAATTGTGTTTTTTCTGTGGACAATTCAATAAACCACTACCTTTTTTATGAGAATATCATGACATTTTTCTTTAAGAGTAATGCACCTGGTGAATAGTCTTGATTAAATAACTGTGCGAAAATAAGTATATTTAATATTCAAGCCAGCCAGTTTTGATTTTTTGTGCTATTTTTGCATGAATTTCCTTCATTCTTGCACACGGGGGAAGATGGAAGAGTTTGCTAGATGTTGTGCAAGTTTTCAGGAATTCCACTTCAAAACTTCAAGTCACAAAGATCTCATACAAGAGCCTACGAATTACAGAAACTAACAGGTGTCAGACAGATTGACAAGCACTAGCATTGGAAGTGCTGAAGACAGGCGTGCTGAAAATAGATGTACTGAAGATCGGAGCCCAGCATTGTAAAAGCAAAGCAACTACAAGCTGAGATATTTCAAAGGAACTCAAGGTAATAACAATGGATGTGATTAATTCATATGCTAAATCAAGTCAGATAGAATTTGTAAGTTTGTACAAATCTAGCCTAGAAATATTGTGGCTTTCTTTATTTGCAGAATGCAAGATAGCAAATCTAAAGTTAGATTCTAAGCCAATATCTAGGAAAAAAGAAAAAGAGCAGCTGAAAAATATATTACATATGGTTGATGTATTTCATGAGTTTGTTACAGATAAGTCCAAAAAAGACTGTGTAGAAAGAATTTCTAAGGAAATAGAAATTAATGATGTTCCCAAGATTGACTGTGATGTGGAGAGTGAACAAGAAGTGAAGCACGTGTCTGTAATGGCCACCCAAGGTGACTTTGTGTCTCATGATGAAAAACAAGATGGAGGACACGTAGGAGACATGACAACTGACAAAGATGATGAACGAGAGACAGATGTAGAAGGGTCACTAAAAATAGAAGATGACTCAGAGGCCAAACCCCAAACTAAATCTAGGAAAATCTTGTTAAAATTATGCAAAATCATTTCTGCATATGATGACAAAATCCATGTGTGCAGAAATTCAGAGATATTTGAGAGTTTTGCTGATAAGTTTGATTTGACTAATGAGCAGAGAAATCAATTGTTTAAAATTTGGCTTCCAGTAAATTTCTCCAGAACTTTCTCATTAAAAATGCAAAATGATGAGTTCCATGAAGAAATTACTGATATAGAAAGATTAAAAATTTTGATATTTTGTGGATTAAAAGAAAATTATCCAGATCTTGATATTCTTCTAAAATTGAAGATTGGCCGGAAAGAATGTACTTTTACATTTATGTCCATTTTTGAAAGGGTGTACAGAATGATCAGTACGAATTTGAATAAAAACCCAATGATAAATTGTTTTGTAAACAAATTTAGATTCCTAAATCCTGTATCTCGTGTTATTGCGTCACAAAAAGATTCTTTATTTGAATGTGCGCAATCCCTTGATTTTTCTAGAAAACATGAAAATCTTGAAAGGAAAACAAATCATACTAAGTTTTTTAAACCAGGCAGAATTAAAAGCTGAAGGTTCAGATCTCTCTGTAAAGATGGCGGAAATTGACAGACAGAAACTGGTGAGTATCCCAGGGGGTGAACTGAACACTCCATTATCACAGCTCTTCAAAGAGTCCATAGGGTTAAAAATGACCTTATTAAATAGAGCTTTTCAACAGATTATCGACAGAGAGGTAAATTTTGGTTTAGGAATTGGCTAAAAGTGTAATCATATTATATGATGTGTAGATGAGTTATACAATGTATTATTTATTAATATGTAATTATTTTATACAATATAATTATGCAGTTATAGATATATATATATATATATATATATATATTAATATAGTATACAGTAAATACTGTAGCATATTTGTATAAGTAGAGACTATATTAACTGTATTTATATAAATATATAGTGAAATAATTAAAATTTACTCCAGTAATAATACTTAGAATTACATTAATTACATTTATTAAATATATACATATGTATAAGACATTTAAATTATTTTGTTTCTGAATAAATATGAAATTAACCTTATCTTTTATTTTTCCTTAGAGCTTTCATTTCAAAGCAGGAATTGAACAAAAAAACTTCTTTCATGAATTTATGTTTTATTTACACAGGACGTTATAATAACTGCATGATTGTATATATTTAATATTTAAAAAAAATAATATATAACTAACAATCTAACATTTGAGTATTGTAATTTTTTTTCTCTAACATAATCTAAAACTTGTTTTTTCCCCACTGCATGGCATGACATGTCACACCCATGTTTTAAATTTAGAGCTGTAAGAAGAAGCATTAGAAGTTCCAGGCCCTGTACCAGAAATAGCTGTGGAACAGATACCCTTTTTTCTTATAGATGAGTCTTATCTATAGGTTAGAACATAGCGTAATTGTAGATAGTGTTAGATAATATTTGGGGAATATTCAAATAAATATTAGAATACTAAATTTAATAGTTTACAATGCGCATTGATTGATAATTAGGATACAATATTTTGGGTTAATATACATGTATTCTTATTCTTTATATGTGAAATATGTATTGTGAACTTCTATGTGTGTCACAGTCTGAGTGAGAGATGACAGATGAGCGTATGAGCAGCTGCTAGGAGTGAATATAACGTGGAATGTGGAATATGAATGTACAGTATGTAAGAGGCCTCATGATTTATGGTATGTTGAAGAAAAAAAAAAGAAGAAAAAACCTTGTGTTTAGAAAATAATGCGATTCAGTTAAATTATTAGAATATTAAGATCTATTTAAATATTATTTACTCAACATATAGTTCTATATTTCTTTAGTAATTATTATTTCTTGATTTTGTTAATAGTGAATAAGTGCAATCACACATCAATATGGTTTATCAAGAAAATCTACATTTAGAATAATTTTTCCAAATTATAATTTTATGATAGTCAGTGTTTTTTTTTAATGGTTACATAGATGGATACACATCTTCAAACAAATATATGGCACAAGCTGATATGACAATTATAAATTAATTATTTTTAATTTTGATTTTTACAAATTATTTTTTTTTCATAAAATATTATTTTTTGGTATTAAGGGGGAAATGTGTTATTGATCCAAATTACATCATCACATTTCATCAATACCTCTTTTTCACACATTTTAATAAAGAAGAAATATTAATAAGGTATTATTGGGTATAATAACATTAAGTGTTATAAAAGTCACTTTTTTCTCTAATGAAGGATATTACACTCACTGGCCACTTTATTAGGTACACCTGTCCAACTTCTTGTTAACACTTAATTTCTAATCAGCCAATCACATGGCGGCAACTCAGTGCATTTAGGCATGTAGACATGGTCAAGACAATCTCCTGCAGTTCAAACCGAGCATCAGTATGGGGAAGAAAGGTGATTTGAGTGCCTTTGAACGTGGCATGGTTGTTGGTGCCAGAAGGGCTGGTCTGAGTATTTCAGAAACTGCTGATCTACTGAGATTTTCACGCACAACCATCTCTAGGGTTTACAGAGAATGGTCCGAAAAAGAAAAAAAATCCAGTGAGCGGCAGTTCTGTGGGCGGAAATGCCTTGTTGATGCCAGAGGTCAGAGGAGAATGGGCAGACTGGTTCGAGCTGATAGAAAGGCAACAGTGACTCAAATCGCCACCCGTTACAACCAAGGTAGGCCTAAGAGCATCTCTGAACGCACAGTGCGTCGAACTTTGAGGCAGATGGGCTACAGCAGCAGAAGACCACACCGGGTACCACTCCTTTCAGCTAAGAACAGGAAACTGAGGCTACAATTTGTACAAGCTCATCGAAATTGGACAGTAGAAGATTGGAAAAACGTTGCTTGGTCTGATGAGTCTCGATTTCTGCTGCGACATTCGGATGGTAGGGTCAGAATTTGGCGTAAACAACATGAAAGCATGGATCCATCCTGCCTTGTATGGAGCATCTTTGGGATGTGCAGCCGACAAATCTGCGGCAACTGTGTGATGCCATCATGTCAATATGGACCAAAATCTCTGAGGAATGCTTCCAGCACCTTGTTGAATCTATGCCACGAAGAATTGAGGCAGTTCTGAAGGCAAAAGGGGGTCCAACCCGTTACTAGCATGGTGTACCTAATAAAGTGGCCGGTGAGTGTATATGCAAAGTTGCATAATTTCAATATTTTGGTAATCCAAGATTATGACAACATTTAAATGATGGATATATTAAGGAAATGTGTTATTGAGACATAACCTCAGCATCTACCTTCAACATATAAAGGCCTTATTCTTATTTTTATTCTCATTTTTATTTTTCATTTATTCTTATTTTTATTTTTATTCTCATTTTTATTTTTAATTTTTTCATTTTTTCTTCAATTTTTATTCTTTATTTTTATTTTTTTACTCCAAGAAAAAAACCAATATTTAATAAAGTAATGTCTAAAACAAAAATATTGCTTTATCAAATACTAGCTGTACTACCCGGCTTCGCCCGGGTTAATGACTGCTGTTAGCAAAATAGAATGTGTTAACAAAAATTTATTCTGCACACAAAAACCACAAAACAAATAGATAGAAATGTAATTATTAAAAGGCAAAAACTAAGCTAATAGAAGAATTTCACAACATATATTAGCTTTGTTATACTGAGAATGTCTTTGTTGCCTATATTAACCAATCAGAGCTCAGGTTAATTAACTGTAGCAAAATAGAAGCTGAGCTGTGATTGGTTGCTATTGGCAGCCTGATAAATCCCCAGCCAACAGGAAGCCCTCCCCCCTGGCAGTATATATTAGCTCACACATACACATAATAGACAGGTCATGTGACTGACAGCTGCCGTATTTCCTATATGGTAAATTTGTTGCTCTTGTAGTTTGTCTGCTTATTAATCAGATTTTTATTTTTGAAGGACAATACCAGACTTGTGTGTGTTTTAGGGCGAGTTTCATGTGTCAAGTTGTGTGTGTTGAGTTGCGTGTGGCGACATGCATGTAGCGACTTTTGTGAGATGAGTTTTGTGTGGCGACATGCGTGTAGCAACATTTTGTGTGTCGAGTTGCATGTGACAGGTTAGTGTAGCAAGTTGTGTGCAGCAAGATTTGTGCATGGCGAGTTTTGCACGTGGCGAGTTTTATGTGTGGTGCGTTTTGAATATGTGCAAGTTTTGTGTGAGGCAACTTTTGCATGTGGTGCAACTTTTGTACATGTGGCAATTTTTCTGTGTGTGCAAGTTTTGCATGAGGTGAGTTTTGCACGTGTGGCGAGTTTTGCGTGAGCCTAGTTTTGCATATGGCGAGTTTTGCATGTAGCGAGTTTTGCGCGTTGCGAGTTTTGAGTGGTGACTTTTCTGTTTCGACTTTTATGTGGCGAGGTTGGTGTGTGTGTGGTGAAATGTGTGCTGAGGGTCGTATATGTGTTCAAGCACGTGGTAGTGTGTGGCGCATTTTGTGTTTGTGTTCATATCCCCGTGTGTGGTGAGTATCCCATGTCGGGGCCCCACCTTAGCAACTGTATGGTATATACTCTTTGGCGCCATCGCTCTCATTCTTTAAGTCCTCATTGTTCACATCTGGCAGCTGTCAATTTTCCTCCAACACTTTTCCCTTCACTTTTTCCCCATTATGTAGATAGGGGCAAAATTGTTTGGTGAATTCGAACGCGCGGGGTTAAAATTTCACCTCACAACATAGCCTATGACGCTCTCGGGGTCCAGTCGTGTGACTGTGCAAAATTTTGTGGCTGTAGCTGCGACGGTGCAGATGCCAATCCCGGACATACACACATACATACATACACACATTCAGCTTTATATATTAGATATACCTGTATGTAATCTCTTGTATATAGTATATACCTATGTGTCATCTCACCTATATATAGTATATATCTGTGTGTCATCTCCTCCTGTATATAGTATATACCTGTATGTCATCTCCTGCTATACATAGCATATACCTGTATGTCATCTCCTCCTGTATATACTATATACCCGTAGGTAATCTGCTCCTGTATATAGTATATACCTGTGTGTCATCTCCTCCTGTATATAGTATATACCTGTATGTCATCTCCTCCTGTATATACTATATACCTGTAGGTAATCTGCTCCTGTATATAGTATATACCTGTGTGTCATCTCTCCTGTATATAGTATATATCTGTGTGTCATCTCCTCCTGTATATAGTATATACCTGTGTGTCATCTCCCCTGTAAATAGTATATACCTGTGTGTCATCTCCTCCTGTATATAGTATATATCTGTATGTCATCTCCTCCTGTATTAGCCCTCGTTCACACGTTATTTGGTCAGTATTTTTACCTCAGTATTTGTAAGCTAAAATGGCAGCCTGATAAATCCCCAGCCAACAGTAAGCCCACCCCCTGGCAGTATATATTAGCTCACACATACACATAATAGACAGGTCATGTGACTGACAGCTGCCGGATTCCTATATGGTACATTTGTTGCTCTTGTAGTTTGTCTGCTTATTAATCAGATTTTTATTTTTGAAGGATAATACCAGACTTGTGTGTGTTTTCGGGCGAGTTTCGTGTGTCAAGTTGTGTGTGTTGAGTTGTGTGTGGCGACATGCATGTAGCGACTTTTGTGAGATGAGTTTTGTGTGGCGACATGCGTGTAGCAACTTTTTGTGTGTCGAGTTGCATGTGACAGGTTAGTGTAGCAAGTTGTGTGCAGCAAGTTTTGCGCATGGTGAGTTTTGCGCGTGGCGAGTTTTATGTGTGGTGCCTTTTGAGTATGTGCAAGTTTTGTGTGAGGCAACTTTTGCATGTGTTGCAACTTTTGTGCATGTGGCAATTTTTCTGCGTGTGGCAATTTTTCTGCGTGTGCAAGTTTTGCGTGTGGCGAGTTTTCCATGAGGTGAGTTTTGCACGTGTGGCGAGTTTTGAATGTGGAGAGTTTTGCGCGTGGCGAGTTTTGAGCGGCGACTTTTGTGTTTCTACTTTTATGTGGCGAGGTTGGTGTATGTGTGGTGAAATGTGCGCTGAGGGTGGTATATGTGTTCGAGCACGTGGTAGTGTGTGGCGCATTTTGTGTGTGTGTTCATATCCCCGTGGTGGTGTGGTGATTATCCCATGTCGGGGCCCCACCTTAGCAACTGTACAGTATATACTCTTTGGCGCCATCGCTGTCATTCTTTAAGTCCCCCTTGTTCACATCTGGCAGCTGTTAATTTGCCTCCAACATTTTTCCTTTCATTTTTTCCCCGTTATGTAGATAGGGGCAAAATTGTTTGGTGAATTGGAAAGCGCGGGGTTAAAATTTTACCTCACAACATAGCCTATGACGCTCTCGAGGTCCAGACGTGTGACTGTGCAAAATTTTGTGCCTGTAGCTGCGACGCCTCCAACACTTTTCCTTTCACTTTTTCCCCATTATGTAGATAGGGGCAAAATTGTTTGGTGAATTGGAAAGCGCGGGGTTAAAATTTTACCTCACAACATAGCCTATGACGCTCTCGGGGTCCAGACGTGTGACTGTGCAAAATTTTGTGGCAGTAGCTGCGACGGTTCAGATGCCAATCCCTGACATACATACATACATACATACACACACACATACACACATTCAGCTTTATATATTAGATAGTGATCATATGGTTTCATTATATAAGAAATGTTTCAATTCTGTGTTTAATACAACAATTCTTTCACTCATTCATTCATTTATTCATATATATATATATTCTTATTTTGGTTCATGGCTACACATTCTTACATATTATTGGTCTATTAATTTTTTAAAGTTTTAGTAATAAAACACTTGTTACATATTAAGACACTGATATCTATGGGTTCAAAAAGAAATTACACCGATGACATAAAAATGTCCTATCACATGCAGAATATGGTTAATAATATATTATCATTTATTATAATTATTTTATTTTTTCCCAATATGAATTCCATATTAATATAATTTAATAATTCTATTGATAGTATTAATTGCTATGGTAAGCTATGATATTATAGGTTAGGAAAATTACCAGATTTGGTATAGAATAGGGAATGAAGACTTCAATCAAGATATTGAAATTACGTTAATAAAGACTTTTCATATTTCTAAATTCAATTCATTCTTAAAAGTTGCAAGAAGAAAAAGCCGTTATCCAGAAGTTCCACAAGGTAACAATGCTATGATTTCTGAATAATAATAGACTGTGTCAAATACAATTCATGTCACCACTCACAACTACAGCATCCATCACTGACAAGTATGAGTACAGTATCTAAACTGACAACCACGAAGAGGACAATGATCCAACGTTGCTAAGATGAACTGTGTTATTATGTTTTTATCATGTTCCAGTGGTTTCCTATCACCTGTAAGACTTCCATGAAAGCTGGTGAACAATCTGGTAATTGTCAGGATGCTACAACCCTGACATGTGTCCTGTGCACTAAAGACTGGTTATGGTGCTATGTTTAGCAGGGAAGAGTCAATGTAACCCTTGTTATGCCGACCAAAGATGTCACACCTGTTCCAAGACCACTGCGGATGATATGGAAGAATTTCAGATGATTTCCAAGGCGAGCCAATGTAAGTCCAGGTCTCTAAAGGTGACACTGCACAGATATTACAGCTACATCTCATCTATGAACTTTGTTTTCTTATCAACATTTGAATTTATGGACTTTGACACATGACACATAGTTTCTACAATATCTACATGCTATCATCTATTTCAAAAGAATTATAATAAAGATTGATTTAAAAGAACCAAGAAGAAGACATCAAGATGAAGACCAGATGACATCAGATGATGATCAGACCTGAGATGCTTCAAGCAGATATAGGGAAGCATAATTATATATTTTATGTGAATATTGGTCACGGCTTACCATAACATGAATTTACATAACATTATAATATTGAGTACGTATAACAATATTATTATTATTTATATTATTATGAACATTAAATTATTTTGCCAAAGAAGAAGAAAAGAAGAAAGAAGATCTTATTAATATATTTTAATTTGAGGGTTCCAATCAATGTCTGTCACCCTCAAAAGGGGGAATTGTTAAATATTAATTAATTGGATTACTCTTAATCTCAATCCTGTACTGAGCGCATTGCTTCTTGCTGACATTACAAATAGCTATTTCTGTGTGTGTAGCTCAGAGCATAAGTCAACTCCATATAAAGGGGAACACGTGGTCTGAGGACACATATATAAACACAGCTCTTAGGAGGGTGGGGGCTTTTTGTCACGTGGGGGCTGTCACCTCCTGCCTTCATCATCATTTTCCATGGACATCAGAGAAGAAAACAACAGCTGATAGCTGGTAGCCATGATGACCTTCAGACTTCACACAGACAGACGGCTTTTACCATTCAAACTTTGGGAAAGATAAGTATCAAGTGCTGATATCTACACATGGACAATCTGTTCGTAACTATTTCATCTATTTTTATGTTTCACTAAATTGTGTTTTTTCTGTGGACAATTCAATAAACCACTACCTTTTTTATGAGAATATCATGACATTTTTCTTTAAGAGTAATGCACCTGGTGAATAGTCTTGATTAAATAAATGTGCAAAAATAAGTATATTTAACAACGCCATAGCCGACTCCACCGGTCAGACTCCATTCCTCCATTCCTCTGCCCCCTGAGGAAGCTGTTGTGAAAAGCACGAAGGGTTTGCGCTTAACAACGCCGTAGCCAAGTCCACCTGTCACCGGTGGATTGCTATCTAGCACCTGACTTAGCTATCAGCACGCGACATACAAAACAGGGTCAAATTGCTGTGACCGCCAGTGCAGCGCCGTGCGCTTTCACAGCGCTTTCCTTAGCCAAGCCTGGGTGGTTAGTGGCGTCCGCCAGAGCGGCACCGCATGCACTCCCGTGCATCTAAATTATTATTTCGGTTATGCTGACACCCCAGTTGCGGTGTCGAGCACAAGATGTCTAGTTGTACTCTAATCCCGAGCCTAGGGGTAGAGTACTTTGACTCCTTGCTTGCGCTCTTTGTGCGGTACCGCGGCCCTGTGACGCAACAGGGTTCGCTTTCTTCATACTGGGTGAAGTTAACCCATGTGTGAATCCATATTTTACCACCATATAATCCGTCATTACCTAGCAGCAGGTTTCATCTCTGCACGGTGGACCCCGGGCTGCGAACGCACCTTACTCTATCTTTCTGATTATTTGGTGCGTTCCGCTAGTCCTAACACTGGAAAACTGTAAAAATATTCCAAGTGAAGTTCCTTCCATTCTTCTAACCACAATGTTCTTCTCCAACTATTGCTCTTTCTGCATGATGGGTCCCATGGCTTCCAGCACCACATGTGTGCGGACATCACACAGATCTTCCTCTCTGGCCCAGATGTCACCCCTCTGCTGTCCAGAATCCTGGAGTGTCTATCAGCCATATCTTCCTTCTTCACCTCTCGCTTCTTAAACTCAATGTAGAGAAAACTGAACTCATCATCTTTCCCCCATCTAGCGTATCCCCCTACTTGATCTATCTGTTATGGTAAATGGCATCACGCATCTCTCCCGCACCTGAACTCTTCTGCCTCGGGGTAACTCTCGACTCTGCCATGTCCTTCAAACCGCACGTCCAAACTCTTGCCACCTCCTGTCGCCTCCAACCCAAAAATATGGCCAGAATCCATTCCTTCCTCAGCCCACAATCTACTAAAACTCTTTTGCATGCCCTCATCATCTCCCGCCTCGATTACTGCAACACCCTCCTCTGTGGCCTCCCCACTAAATCTCTTGCACCACACCAGTCTGTTCTCAACTCTGCTGCCCAGCTAATCCACCTCTCTCCTCGCTACTCCCCTGCTTCTCCCCTCTGCAAATCCCTCCTCTGGCTCCCAATTCCCCAACGAATCCAGTTCAAACTACTAACACTGATCTACAAAGCCATCCACAACCTGTCCCCTCCCTATATCTCTGAACTAATCTCCCAATATCTTTCCTCATGTAATCTTCGATCTTCCCAAGACCTCCTACTCTCCTCCACATTTATTTGTTCCTCACACAGCCACCTCCAAGATTTCTTCCGAATATCCCTCATCCTCTGGATTTCCACACGTCAACACGTCTGATCCACCACCCTGGATCCTTCAGATGGAACCTGAATACATATCTCTTTAGGAAAGCCTACAGCCTGCAATAACCATTCTGCCGCCTCACCTCACCTGAACTGCTGCCTCACCACCACCTAAACTGCTGCCTCACCACCACCCGAGCTACTGCCTCACCACCACCAGAGCCACCGTGTCACCACTACCAGAGCTGCCGCCTCACCACCACCAGAGCTGCCACCTCACCACCACCAGAGCTGCCGCACCCCCAACCTTTTGTCTCTTCCCCATTATCCCGTAGAATGTAAGTCCGCAAGGACAGGGTCCTCTCCCCTCTGTACCAGTCTGTCATTGCAAATTTGTTTACTGTAAACAATATCTATAACTCTGTATGTAACCCCTTTCTCATGTACAGCACCATGGAATTAATGGTGCTATATAAATAATAATAATAATAATAATAATAATAATAATAATATAATAATGGGTCCAAAGTAGGCAAGTCACAGCTTGGTGATCCTTGCTTTGAGTGGCATGTTTGGATTGATTTCTTTGTTCTTCTTGCCATCCATTGTATTGCTAAAATCCTTCTCCAACACCACATTTTGAAGACACTGTTTATTCTTCTGTCTTGTTTGTTTATCATCCAGGCTTCACATCCACATGTTTCCAAAGAACCAAAAAATCTGTGGATGAGGAATGTCTTCATCGCCAATGAAATGTTCATCAATTTGAAGACCTTGTCCATTAATTTCATTGCTGATTTGAAAATAGCTATTCTCCTATTGACTTTTGGTCTCATCACTGCATCTTGAATGATTATCAATCCAAGGAGATGGAAGTCCTTTACAACTTTCAGTTCTTCAACATCCATCTTTAGTGTGTTGCAGTTGTACCTGGCAGTAGTCAGTTTCTTTGTCTTCTTTGTATTGAGTAGCAGTCCCATGTTCAAGCTTTCCATCTTCAAACTCCTTAATAAGTCCTTCATTCCATTTACGCTTATTGCTATCAATGTTATTTCATGTTGTATCATCTGTGCATATAAGGTTGTTGATTATTCATCTAGCAATTTTGATTCTTTCTTATTTTTTGGCAAATCCAGCCTTCCTCACAAAAAGCTTCTGCATATAAATTGAAGAGAAATGTTGACAAGATGCAGCCTTGCCTGAAGCCTCGCTCTACTTTGAACAATGTTGCATTGCCATGTTCTGTTCAGACTGTTGCCTCCTGGTCAATGTAAAGATTTATAATGAGGCTGATCAGATGGTTCGTCACCACTCATATTCTTCATGGTATTCCAGTTTCTGGTTATCAACATAGTTGAAAGCTTTGCTGTAGTCGATGAAGCAAAAATAAATCTTGTATTATTTGGCCTTTTCCATTATCAATCTAATGTTAGTAATCACATCTTTTGAAAACTACATTAAAAATGCTAAAATATAAATTGCATAAGAAAAGATCAAATCACTATGGGTGGAAAAAACTATACAAATCAAAACAGGCAGAGAAATATAATAAAGAGTGATAATAATAGATGTCAAGACTTTCATAAATGAAATACATAGAGAACCAATAATAAATGAAAATTACACATGAATGGAAGAAAAGAATATGTAAAGGTCAAAGTGTAAGTAGCAAGGAGGCAGTTAAGTCAGCCAGGAAACAAACTGCCACACTCGACACAGGTTTCGTAAACCCCATGTGCTTTGTCAGGGTGTGTAGGCTAAAAAAAACAGTGTTATGGCTGGTAGAACATACAAAATAAAATATAATGATAATGTGCATTCGCCACCCGGGATCCACCGTGCAGAGGTGGAAAACTGCAGCAAGAGGACTCCAAATACAGTGCAAGCATACACAGAACTCCTCGACAGAGGAGCCGGAATTCTAAAGGCTCAATGCCAGCCCTGAACCCATACACACAATCTCCTCTCCAGAGGATCCGGAATTCTAAAGGCACTAGGCCTGCTCTGAGCACATTCAACTGAGTCCACAGTACCATTAGATTCCTCACACACACAGAATATGAGTGATCTTAGCGCGCCCATGGGCGTGCCAAAGATTATTTTATAGATTTTGTCAATCAGACAGGACCTTGCTCACGGACAAATCCAGAGCTGGACCAGGACCTGAACATGTGACGGCTGACGACCAAAGAGAAGTTGCCTCATGAGCATGCCTAGTAGAGCAAAACCTGGACTTAGTCTCAGAAGAAATCGCTCGCTGCAGTCAATAATTAGTTACTATAGCTGAACCCAGAAAGGCAGTAGTAACCATGCTCACAGACTGAATCTGAGAAAGACGCAGAGACTGACGTCTTTGCTGAGCAGCATTCACTGCGGTCGAGACTGAATGATGGACCACAGGGGACGACAAGGCTTGGGATCTTTCCTGTGCAGAGGGAGAATCCTTGTGTGTATCATTACCCCCCTCCTAGCACCCCTCCCCCTGCGCGCCTCACTACACTCGAAGGCCTCAATAATCTGAGAGGCACAAATGTGCTCAACTGGCTCTCAGGTCCTATCCTCTGGCCCATGACCCTTCCAATCCAGATGACTCAGAAAACTGGGACATGTGAACGGGTTTCAAGAGGGACACCTGAAAGGTGTCGGTGATATTCAGATGCAGCAGAAGGGACAGGCGATACCAAACAGGATTAACCTGCTCCAGGACTTTTTGAAGGGACCTAGCTAAGGGGGAGCAAACTTAGAGGACTCTACTTGCAGCTTGATATTACGAGCTGAGAGCCACGCCAAGTTGCCGGGAGTGAAGACAGGAGCGGGATGACGATGTGCATCAGCAGCGACAACAAGTGTCAGCTGATGGGAGCTGTAGTCCCATCAGCTGACACCAGTGACTAGAGGTAAACTTTTTATCTCCGATCACAGCTGAGTGCTCTGGCTGTCTTCTAACAGCATGGGAGCTACAACTCTCTAACCAGTGGGGATGATTTCATCACCGATCAGAAGCGCTATGCCAGTGTTTCCCATGCTGTCACACAGCTTGGGAAACTCTGGCTCAAACTTTAAAAAAAATTATACTGCCATTCCAAAAGAAGTATTACAGCCTCATTAGATCTAAGAGATTAATATACTCAAGTATTTGGTCTGTATTTTGAATTCTGTTGACAGATCTGCTTTAAGGCTATGTTTACATACAGTGGTTTTGCAGCTATTTTTTATGGCATCATTTTTGTATGCAAATTAAAAGCTGCTTTTTACAGTGCTAACAAAACCTATGACAGTTCAGAAATATCATGCACACATTTGCTTTTATATTTTTGTGACTGAATTTGAGATGTATAACATTTTTTAAATCTGCAGCATGTCAATTCTTCCTTTGATTTTGCAGCATTTTATCATTCTTATAAAGGAATGAGAAAGTGAAAAATGCAGCAAAAAATGCAGCAATTGTTAGTAAGTTAGTAAATAAAACTAGCTTTATTAAACATGTACTGTAGAAAAACGACGTGGTATGCATGTAATCCGCACTCCAAAAATGCTGAACAAAATTGACAAAAACGCCATAAAAGCACCACAAAATATATTTTGAATGCAGTGTTTTTACTAATAAGGGCTCATACTCAAATGCGAGAAACTCAGATGAGTCTTGCATGTCAATACCCGGCAACTGCACCCGGCACTCAGGAGCAGAGCATGTATTGCTACGCGGCCGCATGCTCCGATCTGAGTGCCGGGTGCAGTGACGGGTATTGACGTGTGAGACTCATCGGAATTTCTCGCATGTGAGAATGAGCCCTTAGAGGGCAGCTTTTGACTGCAGAAACAAAATGCAACAAAAGCTTAGTGTGTGAACATATCCTCAACATTTCTGTGTGCCAGAGTCATAAATCAATGTAAAACACGGATAAATAAGTCTTAAAACTAAGCGGATCAAACTTTAGCAGCAATAATAAATGTACCCTTTTTTATACATCCCTGGTGCAGACTTCTGTTAATCCTACACAGCAAAATAATTATGAATAAAAATACATTTAACCCACAATCTGATTTGGAAGAAAGCTGTAGGTGCAAAAAGAAATCTCCCAGCAGTTTGGCTTCAGACACAAGGTCTCCCCACAGAATGCAAATGTTTTGCTTGGTTGAAATGAGCGTGCCAGTGACAGGAGATGTTAGCATGCAGCTCCCATCTCTCTGTCTGCTCCTTGAGTCAACGGGTTTAATTTGTCCTGCTCAGACTGGGCTGGCAGATTGTGAGCACACAGGATTCAATCAGACAGGCGTTCACACAGACACAGCGTCATCCTTCACAAGAGAGCAGCCGTCATCACATCCCGCATTCACTTTATCAAGAGAATAGAGGAATTAACATGCAATGGATGAGGTCTCCTCTATAAACAGGCTGTTACTCTCTCTGTGAACAGCTAACAGCACTGTTTTACCAGGGACAACGTACAGGGAAGAGAAATGCTTTATTACAGCACAAGCAAATTCTATTTCAGCAAAGAATTAGGATTATACTTGAAGGATAGACGAAGTGGGGGTCTACGGAGCTGGAGAAGGAACTGCAATAGCAGTGGCCAGTAGTGCTATAATGAATTAGCATGGTATATGTGATACATATTGTATCACTGCAGTTTGCAACACATTTAGGCAAACTTAAGGGGCTTTCTCAAGTTATTAAGGGTGATTTCACACGTCAGTTTTTTGCCGTCAGTCACAATCCTGCGAATTTTGAAAAAAATGGATTTGGCAAAAGTTGCCGCCGGATCCGTTTTTTCTCATAGACTTGTATTAGCAACGGATTGCGACAGATGGCCTCACGTTTCATCCGTTTTTCGTCGGATCTGTCGAAAATTGTTTTTCCGGCGGCTGGAGAAAATGTTCATAGTAACATTTTTTGTGTCCGTCGAAAAAACAGACAGCGACGGATCCGTCACCGTCCATCGTTTGCTAGAATGGAACCCTATGGCTCCAGATCTGTCAAATGACGGAATCCAGCAATTAGCTGGATCCTTTTTTTTCAACATTCAATGGATTGTCAATAGAAACACTCCCACAGAGATAACACGGGTCCCACACACGAGGTGTGCAGGTATAAACATGTAGTTACCTTTACCGATGTATATATAAGAGGACAATAGCGTATACTCCGGAAAATTGAAACTGAACAAAAAAAAGGAGTTCTATACGAAAATAAAATTAATAATTTTATTACCATAACTTGTAAAAAGACATAATAGTCCAAAATTTTATACACAAAGTTTACAATCACAGAAGAAAAGGAGACCCTAGTACAAAAAACATCCGAGTTACAGGCAATAAAAAATGAAAGATACCATGGTAGTAAAAACATAAACAAGCACCCATACTGGCATAAAAAGATGTAATCTAGGTAATCAATTTAGTTATACCAGTGTCCAAGTGGACATGTACGCCATATACATAGAGAGCGCTAGTTAGGGTGCAGTTATAACACAAGTGTATTGCAGAATTCCTTACCCATGGTAAAAGTAGTTGTTGCCTGGGACTCCGAGTACCCCCTAACGCGCGTTTCGCGTTGCTTTCTCAAAGAGGGAATAGGGTAGTCTAGCAGAAGCATGGTGTTTTTATAATGGTGTCCATAAGCCGGCGTTGTAAGTGCGCAGGCGCACCGCAACCTGAAGCAGAAGGAAGTCCCGGATCCCCAGCATTCACTGGGAGCGCACGTCAAGGGGAAATCCCCTACTGACGTCACAGACATGCGCTCTCAGGTCACAGAAGCCGGAGATGCAGGAACTCCCTACCAAGTGTGGGGCGCGTGCGCACACCAGCAAATGGGCTCAGAATGAATAGAAGACCTGCTACAACGGAACAAACTGATATCCGCGATGCGTAAGTGCAAAACCGCAGTGGTATATACATAAGAAATACCAAAAAGATATTAATCAAATAAATAAGAACAGCTTACGGTACGCATACATCGCAAATGCCATTATATACAGAAGAACAGGAAAAAGCGCACGAACAAGCGCCGCATCAGTGCATAATACAATATTTAGTGCTACAATCATAATAAATAACAAGTACTAAAAAGTACATATAACAATTCTTCATATATGTAATAAATATATTATACAAAAAGTAAAATATAACAATTAGACAAACATAAATATACAGTGATACACATAAAAACTACCACTATATAGAAAGAAACAAAAAAAGCGCACAAATTAGCGCCGCATCAGTGTATAAAACAATACCTAGTGCTACAATACACATATAATAAATAACATGTGCTAAAAAGTGCATGTAACAGTACTTAATCCATGTGCAATATAGCAAATTCAGCAATCATAAATATACAATGATGGAAATAAAAACAGAAACAGACAAATATCCAATTCGTGAACAATCTTCACAGTGAAGTTTAATGATGCGGTTTTATTAGTGCCTCCATCCTGCTCCGATATTCATTATATACCGCTGAATGATGGCCACACAAAACCATGCTCTGATAAACAATTAATTCTAGGGATGTAGAAGATAAAGAAAAAAGTCAAAATACACAGAAAAAAACAATGAATAAATAACGATATTAAAATGTAATAACAGATTTACTCAAGTCTGTCGACGGACAAGGACATAGGGGAACAAGGTCCCTCACAGAAAAGGGACAAAACTAATTGTCTCATTTAGTCCTGCAGGTGACATAGAATCAAGGGTCACTATCCACTTGCATTCAACCTGTGCAAGTAGACGTTTTATATTTCCACCTCTACTACCACCATGAACCTGATCAATCCCAATGATCCGTAGACCCGCGGGATCACATCCGTGAAACCTATGAAAATGCTTTGGGATGGTTTTCAAGGCACCCACGTCTTCCGCTTTACGTGCCTTTACGATATCCCTTACGTGTTCTCTCACACGTACACGCAGTTGGCGTGACGTGAGCCCAACATATATCTTGGAGCAAGGACATGTGGCCAGATATACAACAAAAGTACTCGTACAACGTATATGGTGTCGGATCTGAAACCTTTTCGTTCCACACGATGACGTAAATTGGGTACCTCTGACAAGGTTCTTTTCTTTACAGGCCAAGCAATCGCCGCAGGGATAACACCCCCACGTAGGACTTCTATTAGTTGGATTTAGGGGATTAGTTGTTTTTGCCACATAGTGGCTTTTCACTAATAGATCTCTAATACTTTTACCCCGTTTTGCTATAAAGCTAGGTCTCTGAGGGATATTAGACGCCAAGACCGGATCAGTAAGGAGAACTGACCAGTGTTTGTTGATTACATCCTGCATACGTTTCCACTGGCAGTTATATGTAGAGATAAATCTCACATTATTATCAGATGTAGCTTTCTTCTCCTTTTTATAAAGTAGCTGGTGTCTCTCCGTTTTCTTGGCTCTAATATACCCTTGCTTTATACAGCGATTGCTATAGCCCCGAGCCCTAAATCTACTCGGAGTCCCAGGCAACAACTACTTTTACCATGGGTAAGGAATTCTGCAATACACTTGTGTTATAACTGCACCCTAACTAGCGCTCTCTATGTATATGGCGTACATGTCCACTTGGACACTGGTATAACTAAATTGATTACCTAGATTACATCTTTTTATGCCAGTATGGGTGCTTGTTTATGTTTTTACTACCATGGTATCTTTCATTTTTTATTGCCTGTAACTCGGATGTTTTTTGTACTAGGGTCTCCTTTTCTTCTGTGATTGTAAATTTTGTGTATAAAATTTTGGACTATTATGTCTTTTTACAAGTTATGGTAATAAAATTATTAATTTTATTTTCGTATAGAACTTTTTTTTGTTCAGATTCAATGGATTGTGACTGATGGCAAAAAACTGATGTGTGAAAGCAGCCTTAGAAGAATTCAGCAAGTCTGTTTATAATCAAGTGATGTCATAGACCTAATGGAAAAGAGAAGAACTGGGTAGAAGGGCAAAATAAGTAATTATAAGTACACAGTGATATATAATGTGACGATTGCAATATACTAAGCAGATACAAACTTTGATAGAAGTACTTCTTTAAGGGGCATTGGAGGTCACATTCTAAAGAATTCAATGGTGGGCAGATTTTTTATTTTGAAGCACAAAAATGAAACTTTGATTATATGTGGTACTATTACAATCTTGGAACATCACAGGACAGCAACAGCCTTTGGATTGAAGTGTTATTAGTCAGATTGGGAGATTGTGTATATTGGGAAAATGTAAGAAGAGTGCATGAAATGTGAGACGTGAAATATGCAAATTCTGCACGTTGTAGCTGGAAAAAATCTTTGTGATGTTCTAGGCCATCACAAAATGGGAATTTTTCCAATAAGACAGAGTACAGGTTAGTTTTATATATTGGCCTTCTGCTCAATGTTGAGCCATGACAAATTGATGGATGAATGATCTTTAGAAAGATCGATTTTCAGTAGTCCAGATAGGTCTAACAAGGTCTTTTCCACTGTTATCTTGATTGTATCAAGCTGGTCTTCCTCTTCACTTTGTTCCTTTTATTCTTCTGACTATGATGTCCTTCTCCAGTGATAACTCTCTTCGTATGAATTGTCCAAAGTAGGCAAGCCATAGATTAGTGATTCTTGCTTCGAGTGACATGTCTGGCTTGATTTGTTCCAAAATTGATTTGTTTGTTTTTCCGACTATCCATGGTATTGATAACATCCTTCTCCAGCACCACATTTCGAAGACATTGATTCTTCTTCTGTCTTGTTTCTTTATTGTCCAGGTTTTCCATACATATATTACTACAGAAAAAGCCAGACTATATACAAGCCATATTTTCATTGCCAGTGAAATGTTCCTCGATTTAAAGAACTAGGCTAGTGACTTCATTATTGATTAGCCCATACCAATTCTCCTTTTGACTTCCAGTGTTGTCGCTGCATCTTAAGGGGTCATTGAAGTCCTTTACAATTTTCAGTTCTTCACTGTCCATCTCAAATGTTTCCCAGTCTTGCCTGGCATTAGATAATATATTTGTCTTCTTTATATTGAGTAGCAGTCCAATGTTCAAGTTTTCCATCTTGACAGTCTGTAATAAGTAAGCAGCACAGTGGCTCGATGGTTAGCACGGCAGCCTTGCAGCGCTGGGGTCCTGGTTCAAATCCCACCAAGGACAACATCTGCAAGGAGTTTGTATGTTCTCCCCATGTTTTCATGGGTTTCCTCCGGGTACACTGGTTTCCTCCCACACTCCAATGACATACTGATAGGGATTCTAGATTGTGAGCCCCAATGGGGACAGTGCCAATAATGTTTGTAAAGTGCTGTGGAATTTATGGCACTATGTAAATGAGTAAAATAAATAAAAATAAATTCCATCTGTGCTTGTTGCTATCAATGTTACAGCTTTTGCGTATTTAAGATCATTGATGATTTGTTCAGCAATTTTGATTCTTCTTTTGTTCTTTTTCAACAAGTCGTGCCTTCCTGAAAATAGCTCTTGCATAAAGGGAAGAGAAATGGTGACAAGAAGCAGCCTTGTCTGACTCCTTGCTCTGCTTTGAGCCATGTTGTTTTGCCATGTTCCTTTCATACTATTGCTTCTTGGTCAATGTATAGGTTCCTATTGAAATTAATCAGATGGTATTCCAAAGTTTCTGGTGATCAACACAGTCTAAGGCTTTGCAAAAATAGATATCCTTGTTGTATTCATTGACCTTTTTCCATTATCCATGTAATGTTAGAAATCACATCTCTTGCTCCTCTACGTCTTATGGATCCTATTTGTTCCTCTAGCAGTTGTTCTCTTAGAGGTGCTCCATGTACTCTTTCCATCTTTCTTTGATCTATCCTCAGTTAGTTTGATCTTGTTGACGTCTTTTAACATGCCCACTGAAACTTTGAACATATCTCTTTGATTTTTTGGTATGCCTTCCTGGTTTTACCCTTCAAATGTTTCCTTTCTATCTCCAAACAAATCTTTCAGTACTAAAGTTCTAATCTTATGTTGTTACCATTTGATTCTGCCTTTATTCGATGATCTTTAGCGTCTCTTCTGTTACCATGACTGTGGGGGTCTCTCCTGCCTCTTGATTATTGTTTTACTGGCTTCTTCAGTAATAATAGTATTTGTATGTTTTCATAAGTCCTCAGGCTTTCTTTCATTGTGCAGGCAATTCCAAAAAACTTGGAAATGGCCTGTTGCCAATTTCATTTGATCAGCTTGCCTCTAATATTTGCTATCAAAAGTTAATGATCTGTTCTGCAGTCAGATCTTGGCCTTGTTTTCATGATAATGATTGACAACCTCCATCTTTGGTGAATACATATGAAAGAACAGGTATCTATCAGTATATAGTCTCTGCATGGTGGTAACTTTGGGTTTTGTCTTTGTATTTTTATTCTATTCAGCGATGGCAATGTCATCTGTTTAGATGCCCATTGCAATAAAGTTTTAATATGCCTTTACTGGGCTGGTGTCCATTCAAATTTAATATGCTACCACAAGCCTGGAAATGAAAGTTGTGCGGTGTGCTTTTCTGATTAAATAAGGAGGGTGAATTCCATTTGTAAGATCAATGTTCATATTGTGTTTATGATCGAGCTGAAATCACTCACGTTCCTGCTCTTGTTCATGTATATGTAATTTTTTTTTCTGTGCTTAACAGCTTCTGATGATACTACAAGTAAATTGGTTAATCTGATTACTATTACTTAGAAGCTACAGATATTAAAGATATCCAATTCGTTTATACCGATTACCTATCCTTTGGAAAAACCATCAAAATTAGGTGGGTGAGTGATAAGTGCCCATTCAAACAGTTAACTGTCAGAAGTAACAAGCCCACCAATCTAATTTTGGTGACCATGAAGAAAATTATTTACTCTTCTCCTCATTTTTGTTAGGGTCATAAATATTTACAGGGATATTGTATATTTCCATCCTTTTTCCTCTTACAGCATCTTGCAGAAGGAATTTTAATGCAAAATATTAAAACACTTATAGGCAATTATAGGCAAATCTTAGAAAATTACACACCTATTAGGGAGCAGTTCTATGGTGAGGACAAGATAGTACTTGAATAATGGTTAACTTTATTACTATTCAGGAATAATAGACAATGAGGGTCATATAAAAAATGAATGTGGTTGGCACCAAAGGTCTACTGCTCAAAGCGGCAAACCATACAGCTGCTTTGGAGCTTATAAGCCGAGAAAGCCACTTGGACCTCTCACCTGCCCATCATCACATTTTATGCAGAATCTACATCTTCAAGATATGGATACCACTGAATAGAATGGTTGATCAGATTTCAAAGGCCAAGTTCCACCATTGAGCCAGTGCCTGTGAGTCTAAAGGTACCTTCACACTGAACAACTTAACAATGATAACGATAGCGATCCGTGACGTTGCAGCGTCCTGGATAGCGATATCGTTGTGTTTGACATGCAGCAGCGATCAGGATCCTGCTGTGACATTGTTGGTCGGAGCTAGAAGGCCAGCACCTTATTTCGTCGCTGGATCACCCGCTGACATCGCTGAGTCGGCGTGTGTGACGCTGATTCAGCGATGTCTTCACTGGTAACCAGGGTAAACATCGGGTTAATAAGCGCAGGGCCGCGCTTAGTAACCCGATATTTACCCTGGTTACCATTGTAAATGTAAGAAAAAACAAACACTACATACTTACATTTCGGTGTCTGTCGGGTCCCCTGGCGTCCGCTTCCCTGCACTGTGTCAGCGCCGGCCGGCCGTAAAGCAGAGCACAGCGGTGACGTCACCGCTCTGCTTTAGGGCCGGCGCTTACACAGTGCAGGGAAGCGGGCACCGGGGAACGAGACAGACACCGGAATGTAAGTATGTAGTGTTTTTTTTATTTACACTGGTAACCAGGGTAAACATCGGGTCACTAAGCACGGCCCTGCGCTTAGTGACCCGATGTTTACCCTGGTTACCCGGGGACTTCGGCATCGTTGGTCGCTGGAGAGCTGTCTGTGTGACAGCTCTCCAGCGACCACACAACGACGAAACAGCGACGCTGCAGCGATCGGCATCGTTGTCTATATCGCTGCAGCGTCGCTTAATGTGACGGTACCTTAAGTTGTCACGACTTTGCACCTGCATTGTGGAGCCTCAGTTTTCACATTGGACAGACCAAAGGAGCACTAGTGGAATGGAGTAAGATGAGAAGTTTTTTTATGTCAGCAATTGTAAGTCCTCTCATACTGAGTAAGGGGTAGGTTGTGGGGGACATCATGATAAATGGAGCACTGTTGGGCTATTATACGGAATGGGTTGCTGAATTTTAGCACACCAAATTCAATAATGGCAATGAAGGGGGTTTTGTCTGTGAGAACATTAAGGGCCTTCAATAGGGGCATAATTACTTTGTACATGCCGTTATTCATATTTCTCTCTCTCAGGTTTAAAAAAATTTGAAAATATGACCCACACCTACTCTGCCTAATATTTATTTATTTTATTTTTATACTGGAGAGCCCCAACTAATTTTTTTATGATAGGTCTCCATGAATTTTATGCATGCCCCTGGACAGCACTGCTAACTACATATCCAAGCAGACATAAACGAGCCAGGGCATAGGAGCACACATGTGTGATTGGACATGCATCAGTTGAGCGTTTCGCCCATACATACAACCTAAATAAAAAAGATATTTTCCAAACAGTTTGGTGAGTGACATATTTTACTTGTGTATTATAGCCAATAAATATGGTACATATGTAACTGTGATCCATTCAATTTTTCATTGTATGATACTTTAAAAGTTATATTTTAGTGACGATCCCTGTAAACAAGGTCAGTACTCGATGAACATTTAAGTGCAAATTCTCATCAAATTGTCTAGCATTCTACATCTAAGGTAAATGTATGGAATTTTTGCAGCCCCAATCACGATTACCGGAAAAAAAATATATGGATTTTTATACACATTTTGAAATAAAACGTTAAGAAACATACTCATTCTTGAAGTAAATTCTGAGAAACAATCTGGCAGATTAGCCTCATTGTTTAAGGCTACCCCTCATGCAGATCCTCATGAACGTCTGAGACCTATATTTGGTAGAAATATGTGTGCCAAGCTTGGTTTTCTTGACATGTACTTACTTGCAAATACATGTTGAATTTGCCACAAGCAAATATTCACCCTGGGACAATGTACCATTGGTAAGGGGGCCATTTCCATCTCTAAAGCTGAAAGCTGCTTCTGTCACGGACACATAAAAGATGTTAGGTGTCGAGTTCCTGCCGCTACACAGAGGGAATCTCGAACCATCTCCACTGCGGTCTCCCATTCTCCTCCAGCTGCAGTGGAGCCTGCTCAGCAGAGACATCGGTCCCAGTGTCTGGCTCAAGCTGATACTGTGCAGCTGGTTACTGCTGTCCTTCCAGGCTCAGCCGTTGTAACCAGTACTGATCAGCGGAGAGCAGGCATCCCTGGGAGTAAATCCTGCTTTTCATCTTCTGAGCATGCCCAAGGGACAACCTCTCATTGGAGGTCGGGGGTCACATGCTCAGGTCCTGTAGCAGCTCCTATTGGACCACTAGGAAGGTCCCAGATAGCTTCCGCTATAAAAGGTTTGCATAGCCGCACGGCCATGCGCTAGTGTAAACTTATTATCGTGTATGTGTGGATGTATGCCTGTCAATGGATGAAAGCTCCGAATCATTCCCATCCCTAGTGTTGCTGACTGTTCGCAAATTGTGGAAGCTACGTAGTGCCTATCCCGCACAGCTAGCGCACTATACAGCGTCTGATAGCAGTGACCGCCAGTGCGGCGCCTAATGGAGCGCTTTCCTGGCCCAAGTCTGGGTGGTTAGCGGCATCCGCCAGAGCAGCACTGCATGCACTCTTGTTCAGTAAATTATTAGTTCTATTAACCCCTTCATGACCTTGGGATTTTCCGTTTTTCCGTGTTCGTTTTTCGCTCCCTTCCTTCCCAAAGCCATAACTTTTTTATTTTTCCGTCAATATGGCCATGTGAGGTCTTATTTTTTTGCGAAACAAGTTGTACTTTTGAACAACATCATTGGTTTTATCATGTCGTGTACTAGAATATGGTAAAAAAATTCCAAGTGCGGTGAAATTGCAAAAAAGTGCAATCCCACACTTGTTTTTTGTTTGGCTTTTTTTCTAGGTTCACTAAATGCTAAAACTGACCTGCCGTTATAATTCTCCAGTTAATTATGAGTTCATAGACATCTAACATGTCTAGGTTATTTTTTATCTAAGTGGTGAAAAAAAATTCCAAACTTTGTTGAAAAAAAAAATTGTGCCATTTTCCGATACCCATAGCGTCTCCATTTTTCATGATCTGGAGTCGATTGAGGGCTTATTTTTTGTGTACTGAGCTAGCGTTTTTAATAATAGCATTTTGGTGCAGATACGTTCTCTTGATCACCCGTTATTGCATTTTAATGCAATGTGGCGGCGCCCCCAAAAAATGTAATTCTGGCTTTTCACATTTTTTTCTCACTACGCCGTTTAGCGATCAGGTTAATCCTTTTTTTATTGATAGATTGGGCGATTCTGAATGCGGCGATACCAAATATATGTAGGTTTGATTATTTTTTATTGATTTATTTTGAATGGGGCAAAAAGGGGGTGATTTAAACTTATATTTTTTGTATTTTTTTCACATTTTTCTTTACTTTTTTTTTTTACTTTTGCCATGCTTCAATAGCCTCCATGGGAGGCTAGAAGCTGACACAACTCGATCATCAGATCGCTGCTATGTAGCAGACATGCAGGTGTGCGATGAGCACCGACCACAGGGGGGTGCTTACAGCAGGCCGACATCAGTAACCATAGAGGTCTCAAGGACCTCTATGGTTACGATTCTGATGCATCGCTGACCCCCGATCATGTGACGGGGATCGGCGATCGCTTATATCCGGCCGCCCGGCCGGAAGCGCCAGTTAAAGGCCGCTGTCAACGTTTGACAGTGGCCTTTAACTAGTTAATAGCGATGGGTAAATCGCGATTTCACCCGCCACTATTGCGGGCACATGTCAGCTGTTCAAAACAGCTGACATGTCCCGGCTTTGATGCAGGCTCACCACCGGAGGCCTGCATCAAAGTGCGGTATCTGACCTCGGATGTACTATCCCGTTTGAGGTCAGAAAGAGGTTAACTTCTGACACCCCAGTAGCTTCATACCGGGTGAAGCTAACCCGTGCGTGTATCCACATTATACAGCCATATAGTCTGTCATTACTCAGCAGCAGGTTCCATCTCTGCAGGGTGGACCCCAGGCTGCGAACGCACCTTATACCATCCTTACAATTATTTGGTGCGTTCCGCTAACAAAAGGTATGTTATTATGAGATATTGGATAAGAATGGCCCAATATATAATTCTTGCTCAGGTGCCTTATTCTGTCTGTGACTGACACTGCCTTTAATGGAGAACCAGACCATAACTTTCACAACAGTATTATTTAGACATTAAAAATAATATTTTTTTTAAATAAAAATACATTGTGGTTGGAAACCTGTTTAAGGGAAAGTTTCTACCCTTAGACAAACCAAATAAATGTTTTTTGATCTTCATTATGTTAGCTAAGCTGTGCCTCAGTTCCCATATAACACAATGTTTGAATTATTACTGCAATTATTTCATCACTTTGAACCCAATCAAGATGCAGCAGTCAGATGTAAAATATGCGGAGACAAAACTTACCTCACGCATAAAAACTATGACACAATCTGACAGAATATCCCTTAGCAAGTAAACCGATTACGTCTGTATATCATGACTATGATGACTGAATGACAGAAGTGATGTGATTGTTTGCAATGTGCCTTACAGTTTTTCCTCTAAGGCCGTGTGTCCACGGTAAGTAAACGCTGCTTGTTTGACGCTGCAGCGTCAAACACGCAGCGTCCAGATGTTCCAGCATAGTGGAGGGGATTTTTAGAAATCCCGTGTCCACTATGCGTGGAAACCCGCACGCGGCGGGCCTGCGACTCCGGACATGCTGCGCGTCTTTTCAGATCGCAGCATGTCCGTGCTACCTGCGGCGACACTGCGTCGCCGCAGGTAATATCAAAGGGCCCTATGGCGAGGGGTGTGATGATCCCGGATGTGTACTGTACACATCCGGCATGATCGCGTCCCAGAAAGGGGGCGGGGCTTAGCGCCGAGCGGCTTCGCCGCTGCGGCGATACCGCCGGCCATCCTGACCATGGACACATACCCTAACAGTTTCCATGCTTATGAAGAATTAGCTAAAATGCTTCAACGGCAAAGCAGATTGTCAGTGTTGATTTTTTTAGGTTTGGTCCTTGACTGTATTCCTCATTCAATTCTTAACAATAGATGTAACTTGAAGCATCTAGGCTCTGATGCAAAATCTATAACATGGAACTCCGCCTGAAATGTATAAGAACATAACAGCTAGTCTCCACCTACCAACTCAGAGACAACTGAAAATATGAGATAAACCCTACAAAGTGGAAAACTATTGGAAAATACAGGATACAAGGCCTTTAATACCAAAAAATAGTGTTATTACTTATCTACATACACTTGACAGCTTATTCTGAAAAGTTTGTCATGCTTTAAAAAGTAACTAATCTTGTTTTTCTTTTTTTCTTTTTTACTTGAGAAATGTCATTTTTTTAAATTACTGTAATAGGGTTAATGCCTCTATATTACATAATGCTGAAAATTACTCGGTTAAGGATTTTGCTTTCTTTATGCTTAAGAGTAATGAGAAAATTGGTTCTTCAAATTACATTGCTAGGGGATATCCATATTTCATACCTAAGTAATCAGTAGGCAAATTTCCCATCCCAGCACAACAAGACACACAATGACTTTCTCCCAAAAATCAACGTAAATCAGCAATGGTGTGCATCCACCCTCTTCATGCCTTTAGCTTGTAAATACGTTTTACCACTGGCTTTTTACTGATAGTCCAAGCTGCTTTCACAGTTCTTCTGGTGGTTAATCAGTTCACGTTCACAATATTTTCCTTTATTCCCGGTCAAGCACATTTTTGGGTTTTTCAAACTACAGTTTAAAAACCTTGATTAGGGTTGAGCGACTTTCATTTTTCTAAGGTCGAGTCGGGTTTTGTGAAACCCGACTTTGTCCAGAGTCGAGTCGAGTGCAGTCGGACGACTATCTCTAAAAGTCGGGGATCGACCGAAACACGAAACCCAATGCAAGTCAATGGGGAACCATAGTCGGCAGTGAGTGGAGGCCAGGAAAACACCTACAGTGCCCATTTTAATGCCAAAAACATCCATTCTTGTTTCTGAAGCTTGTCAATCTAAATTAACTTTATAATAATAGTTCGGCATAGGAAATTGGGGGTCATTTGGCAAAAGTTGTGGGGGGTAGGGCTGGTTCAAGGCTTTAGTGGGCCCAGGAAATGTGGACTACGTCACGGCGGTGGAGCAGGGAGAGGTAAGTATTTCAACGTTGCAAGTGCTGTGATCCTGAGCAAGCAGGGGGGGCCCACTCGTTCGCATTGGCACTGGCACAGGGCCCCACAAAGTACAGCGGTGAGTTTGCACGGCGGGGGCGCCTCCCACCAGCAGCGACACTTTTGCGTACTCTGAGGGGCCCTGTGCCAGTGACGTCGCCAACGAGTATGCCCCCCCCACCTGATGAAGGAACCTGCACTTTCATCTGCACCTTCCTCTTTGTCCCTGTGTAAGGTGGTATAACATGCGGTAAGGGGGACCTTACTTCCAGCAGGGTCAGATTCTGGCTGTGTAGAGTGCAAGGGGAATGTAGTGTTCTGGGTCAATGTACCAGCAGACTCATCTAGCAGTGGCTGGGCAATGGGCAGGATGAGGAGGAAACAGATATAGGGCCAAAGAATAAAGTAGGCTAAATGCAGTTCAAAATTGGTAACAGGACTAAACAGGCGGCACTGCTTTGTTCAGTGGAGTAGCAAACCCAAGAGCAGCAGACACTGTTTTAAGGGCCCAACCACACTAGTAGGCCAAATGCAGTTTAATATCTGATACTATAGGCCGAAAGCCAGAAGGTTGAAGCACAGCTGTATTCAGTTGAGGACAAACACCAGGCAGGGGCAGACACCGTTAGTAGGCCATAACCAAAGTTGAAGGCCAAATGCAGTTTAATTTCTGATACTATAGGCCGAAAGCCAGAAGGTAGAAGCTCAGCTGTATTCAGTTGAGGACAAACACCAGGCAGGGGCAGACACCGTTAGTAGGCCCTAAACACCATTTTTTTATTTAAAAACAGCACTTAATGAGAGCCAGAAGGTTGAAGCTCAGCTGTATTCAGTTGAGGGCAACACCAGGGAGGGGCAGACAACGTTAGTAGGCCGTAACCAAAGTTGAAGGCCAAATGCAGTTTAATTTCTGATACTATAGGCCGAAAGCCAGAAGGTAGAAGCTCAGCTGTATTCAGTTGAGGACAAATACCAGGCAGGGGCAGACACCGTTAGTAGGCCCTAAACACCATTTTTTTATTTAAAAACAGCACTTAATGAGAGCCAGAAGGTTGAAGCTCAGCTGTATTCAGTTGAGGGCAACACCAGGGAGGGGCAGACACCGTTAGTAGGCCGTAACCAAAGTTGAAGGCCAAATGCAGTTTAATTTCTGATACTATAGGCCGAAAGCCAGAAGGTGGAAGCTCAGATTTAGACAGTGGAGGACAATTAGAATTAGGGACTGCAGACAGACTTAGTAGGCTGTCCCCTGTGGACCATGCATCCAACACATTAACCCATTGCGCCGTAATGGACACGTAATCTTCCGTGGCCATGCCTACAGGTCCATGCGTCTGTTGTCAGGTGCACCTTTGTACTCACAGATTGCCAGAGTGCATGGACAATGCGGTCTTCTACATGCTGGTGGAGGGTCGGGATGGCTTTTCTCGCAAAAGAAGTGTCGACTGGTTAGCTTGTAGCGTGGTACAGAGTAGTCCATCATGGCCTTATTAATAGTAAATAAAATATTTAACTAGGCTCTATGAACTTTTAAATAGGTTCCAGGGGTACACGGGCAGCATTGGTGTGGTCAGTGGAGAAGTATTTCAAGTAGGGGCCGCAGACAGGCTCACAAAGGCCTAAAATAACAAACAGTAGGCAGTCATGGCAGTTTTACATCGGTTACATGGATACACAGGCAGGCACTCCAGGCAGCATTGTGGTCAGTGGAGGAGTATTGCAAGTAGGGGCCGCAGACAGGCTCACAAAGGCCTAAAATAACAAACAGTAGGCAGTCATGGCAGTTTTACATCGGTTACATGGATACACAGGCAGGCAGCATTGTGGTCAGTGGAGGAGTATTGCAAGTAGGGGCCACAGACAGGCTCACAAAGGCCTAAAATAACAAACAGTAGGCAGTCTTGGCAGTTTTACATCGGTTACATGGATACACAGGCAGGCAGCATTGTGGTCAGTGGAGGAGTATTGCAAGTAGGGGCCGCAGACAGGCTCACAAAGGCCTAAAATAACAAACAGTAGGCAGTCATGGCAGTTTTACATCGGTTACATGGATACACAGGCAGGCAGCATTGTGGTCAGTGGAGGAGTATTGCAAGTAGGGGCCGCAGACAGGCTCACAAAGGCCTAAAATAACAAACAGTAGGCAGTCATGGCAGTTTTACATCGGTTACATGAATACACAGGCAGGCAGCATTGTGGTCAGTGGAGGAGTATTGCAAGTAGGGGCCGCAGACAGGCTCACAAAGGCCTAAAATAACAAACAGTAGGCAGTCATGGCAGTTTTACATCGGTTACATGGATACACAGGCAGGCAGCATTGTGGTCAGTGGAGGAGTATTGCAAGTAGGGGCCGCAGACAGGATCACAAAGGCCTAAAATAACAAACAGTAGGCAGTCATGGCAGTTTTACATCGGTTACATGGATACACAGGCAGGCAGCATTGTGGTCAGTGGAGGAGTATTGCAAGTAGGGGCCGCAGACAGGCTCACAAAGGCCTAAAATAACAAACAGTAGGCAGTCATGGCAGTTTTACATCGGTTACATGGATACACAGGCAGGCAGCATTGTGGTCAGTGGAGGAGTATTGCAAGTAGGGGCCGCAGACAGGCTCACAAAGGCCTAAAATAAAAAACAGTAGGCAGTCATGGCAGTTTTACATCGGTTACATGGATACACAGGCAGGCAGCATTGTGGTCAGTGGAGGAGTATTGCAAGTAGGGGCCACAGACAGGCTCACAAAGGCCTAAAATAACAAACAGTAGGCAGTCATGGCAGTTTTACATCGGTTACATGGATACACAGGCAGGCAGCATTGTGGTCAGTGGAGGAGTATTGCAAGTAGGGGCCGCAGACAGGCTCACAAAGGCCTAAAATAACAAACAGTAGGCAGTCATGGCAGTTTTACATCGGTTACATGGATACACAGGCAGGCAGCATTGTGGTCAGTGGAGGAGTATTGCAAGTAGGGGCCGCAGACAGGCTCACAAAGGCCTAAAATAACAAACAGTAGGCAGTCATGGCAGTTTTACATCGGTTACATGGATACACAGGCAGGCAGCATTGTGGTCAGTGGAGGAGTATTGCAAGTAGGGGCCGCAGACAGGCTCACAAAGGCCTAAAATAACAAACAGTAGGCAGTCATGGCAGTTTTACATCGGTTACATGGATACACAGGCAGGCAGCATTGTAGTCAGTGGAGGAGTATTGCAAGTAGGGGCCGCAGACAGGCTCACAAAGGCCTAAAATAACAAACAGTAGGCAGTCATGGCAGTTTTACATCGGTTACATGGATACACAGGCAGGCAGCATTGTGGTCAGTGGAGGAGTATTGCAAGGAGTGTCTGACACAGTTAGTACTCCAAAAAAATAAATAGATGTGAATGTCTCGCAAAACAACTATAAGTAAAAAAAGGGTGGCATGCTTAGGTACAGGGGTGGGCTCATCTGCAGAGTTTATGACAAAGTAATTTGGCAGTAAATTAGTATTTACTGGTGTCAATATAGGACACTGATCCAGACTACTTTAACTAGCATCATAGATGCAAACAAATTGGTATTGTTTGTCAGTGCCAGGCATTGAATGATGTCAGTGCATAGACAAAACATTGGTGGAGCTGTGCGAGATAATTTTGCACGTGGTAGAGCACAGTTTGAGCTGGGGGGGGACTCTCTTGTGGCCGGCGGTACCGCCCCAGGGCCCCTCATGTTACAACGGTGTGTCTGATGTTGGGTGCGCACCACCACCGCCAGAGACACTACATTGTACTATGAGGGACCCAGTGGCAGTGCCGTCGACCAAAAGCGGGCACACCCACCTCTTCAGACAATCAGCACTGTAACGGGTGCTTGCGCCAAGTGGCGAGACAACGGCCCCGTGGGGGGATTTTTCCCATTGGGGGAGGTGTAAACATGTCGTATGCTGGACAAACAGCTGCTGCAAATTAACAGATTGGAACACTCAGTAAGACCAGTCCACAAGCAATACCTTTTTATAGGAAAGCTAGGTGTCAGCCGGGAAAGGTGGGGCAAAATAATTTGAAATCCAGGAGTGGTTCAATTTAATGAAGGTGAGATCATCCACATTTTGGGTAGCCAGACGAGTCCTTTTTTCAGTTAATATTGAACCAGCAGCACTGAATACTCTTTCTGATAGCACACTAGCTGCTGGGCAAGCAAGCTCCTGCAACGCATATTCTGCCAATTCAGGCCAGGTGTCTAATTTTGATGCCCAGTAATCAAATGGGAATGACGGTTGAGGGAGAACATCGATAAGGGAAGAAAAATAGTTAGTAACCATACTGGACAAATGTTGTCTCCTGTCACTTTGAATAGATGCTGCAGCACCTGTCCTGTCTGCGGTCATTGCAAAATCACTCCACAACCTGGTCAGAAAACCCCTCTGTCCAACGCCACTTCTGATCTGTGCACCTCTAACACCTCTGCCCTGTAGCCCCCTGCAGCTCGTGTGAGAACCATCACCGGTGCTGTGTGCTGGGAATGCCTGAATCAAACGGTCTACAAGAGTAGCTTGTTTGGTTGCTAATATTTGTTCGAGGTTCTCATGTGGCATAATATTTTGCAATTTGCCCTTATAGCGAGGGTCAAGGATGCAGGCCAACCAGTAATCGTCATCGCTCATCATTTTAATAATGCGTGTGTCCCTTTTGAGGGTACGTAAGGCATAATCCGCCATGTGTGCCAAAGTTCCAGTTGTCAAATCTGCGGTTGTGCTGGTTGGAGGGGCTGTTACAAGCAAATCTACGTCACTTGTCTCCCTTAAAAAAACAGAACCCGGCCTTGCAACGCCACTAATTTCTGTTGGCCCAGGAGAAGCTTCCTCATTCAAAAAGTACTCATCCCCATCATCCTCCTCGTCCTCCTCCTCCTCTTCGCCCGCTACCGCGTCCTCTACACGGCCCTGACCAGACAATGGCTGACTGTCATCAAGGCTTTCCTCTTCCTCGGCTGCAGACGCCTGCTCCTTTATGTGCGTCAAACTTTGCATCAGCAGACGCATTAGGGGGATGCTCATGCTTATTATGGCGTTGTCTGCACTAACCAGCCGTGTGCATTCCTCAAAACACTGAAGGACTTGACACAGGTCTTGTAGCTTCGACCACTGCACACCTGACAACTCCATGTCTGCCATCCAACTGCCTGCCCGTGTATCCTCCCACAAATACATAACAGCACGCCTCTGTTCGCACAGTCTCTGAAGCATGTGCAGTGTGGAGTTCCACCTTGTTGAAATGTCGATGATTAGGCGATGCTGGGGAAGGTTCAAAGACCGCTGATAGTTCTGCATACGGCTGGAGTGTACGGGCGAACGGCGGATATGCGAGCAAAGTCTGCGCACTTTGAGGAGCAGGTCTGGTAACCCCGGGTAACTTTTCAGGAAGCACTGCACCACCAGGTTTAAGGTGTGAGCCAGGCAAGGAATGTGTTTCAGTTGGGAAAGGGCTATGGCAGCCATGAAATTCCTTCCGTTATCACTCACAACCTTGCCTGCCTCAAGATGTACAGTGCCCAGCCATGACTGAGTTTCATTCAGCAAGAACTCGGACAGAACTTCCGCAGTGTGTCTGTTGTCGCCCAAACACTTCATTGCCAATACAGCCTGCTGACGCTTGCCACTAGCTGTCCCATAATGGCACACCTGGTGTGCAACAGTGGCAGCTGCGGATGGAGTGGATGTGCGACTGCGGTGTGTGGACGAGCTCTCGCTTCTGCATGAGGAGGAGGAAGAGGAGGAGGGGGGGCTAACGCCTACAGCCAACTCTTTCCTTGACCGTGGACTAGGCAAAACTGTCCCAATATTGCTGTCCCCTGTGGACCCTGCATCCACCACATTCACCCAGTGTGCCGTGATGGACACGTAACGTCCCTGGCCATGCTTACTGGTCCATGCATCTGTTGTCAGGTGCACCTTTGTAGTCACAGACTGCCTGAGTGCATGGACGATGCGGTCTTTAACATGCTGTTGGAGGGCTGGGATGGCTTTTCTAGAAAAGAAGTGTTGACTGGGTAGCTCGTAGCGTGGTACAGCGTAGTCCATCAGCGCTTTGAAAGCTTCGCTTTCAACTAACCGGTAGGGCATCATCTCTAATGAGATTAGTCTAGCAATGTGGGCGTTCAAACCCTGTGTACGCGGATGCGAGGATGAGTACTTCCTTTTCCTAACAAGAGTCTCATGTAGGGTGAGCTGGACTGGAGAGCTGGAGATCGTGGAACTAGCGGTGGTGCCGGTGGACATGGGTGACTGAGAGAGGGTTGGAGATGGTATTCTTGCCGGTGCCCTACATGCAGTGTTTCCTACTACTAACCTGGTGATGGCCTGGCGACGAAAGCTGCACAGATACTGCCGGTGGTGCGGGAAATGGTGGGTTTACAGTGAGGGAAGGGATGTAGCGTTGCTGACTAGCTTCATTGGCCGAGGGTGCTGCAACCTTTAGGGACATTTGGTAGTTATTCCAGGCTTGCAAATGCATGGTGGATAAATGTCTATGCATGCAACTTGTATTTAGACTTTTAAGATTCTGACCTCTGCTTAAGGTAGTTGAACATTTTTGACAGATGACTTTGCGCTGATCATTTGGATGTTGTTTAAAAAAATGCCAGACTGCACTCTTTCTACTATCGGATAACTTTTCTGGCTTTGCAGACTGAGCTTCTTTAACCGGATGGCCACGCTGTCCTCCAACAGGTTTTGGTTTTGCCACGCGTTTTTGGCCAGATACGGGCCCGGTAGATGGAACCTGTTGTGATGTTGATGCCTGCTGCGGCTCCTCCTCCTCCGCTTCTGAACTACTGCCACCTGCACCCTGTTCCCCCAATGGCTGCCAATCGGGGTCAACAACTGGGTCATCTATGACCTCCTCTTCTATGTCGTGTGCAACTTCCTCTGTGTCACCGTGTAAGCCGGTGGTATAGCGTTCGTGACGGGGCACCATAGTCTCCGCTGGGTTTGATTCTGCCTTAGTACACTGCGAGGGCAATGTTCTTGTCTGAGTCAAAGGAACAGCATAGTAATCTGGCTGTGGCTGTGCATCTGTGCACTCCATGTCCGATTCAACTTCTAATGGGCATGGCCTGTTAACTGTTTCACTGTCTAACCCAGGAACGGTATGTGTAAAGAGCTCCATGGAGTAACCTGTTGTGTCGACTGACGCATCTTTCTCTCTTGTTCTGGGTGAAGGACACAAGGAAGCGACTTGTTCCTGACCGGGAGCATCCACTGATGATGAACTGCTCTGACATTTGGCACTTTCCGAGGAGGAGGCGAAAGAGCTAGAGTCAGAGTGAGCAATGAAAGCCAATACTTGTTCCTCCTGCTCCGGCTTCAAAAGTGGTTTTCCTACTCCCAGAAAAGAGAGTGTTCGAGGCCTTGTGTAGGCAGACAACGTTTTTGGCTCAACAACTCGAGACTTAGGTGCTGTACTGCTTTTACCACGACCAACTGATGCTCCACCACCACTACCATCATTAACAGCTGACAATGACCGCCCACGGCCACGACCTCTTCCACTAGACTTCCTCATTGTTTGCAAAACGTAACCAAAGTAACGCTATTTGTTACTGTAAAACAACTTATAAGGTGAACTCAAACTTCTGTAGAATTTATATATACCTTTATAGGTGCCTGACACTGAAAGGAAAATCAGCCCCAATGTTACATACTCGGTTTTCTGTGCCCCAATAATTTGAGACAGATGGCACACACAGGAGCAGCACTCAAGCAGACTTGCCAATATTTATCTCCCACTAATTTTTTATTTTTTTTTAAAAGGGAGAATTTACCCCCAAAAAACAAAAAGGACCAGTATTACACACACACTGCTTTTCGGTAGGACACAATGAGAGACAGAAGCCACACACAGGACTGGCACGGAGGCAGACTTGCCAAGATTTATCTCCCACTAACTATTTGTTTTTTTGAAAAGGGAAAATTTACCCCAAAAAAACTAAAAGGCCCAGTATTACACACACACTGCTTTTCGGTGGGACACAATGAAAAACAGATGCCACACACAGGACTGGCACGGAGGCAGACTTGCCAATATTTATCTCCCACTATTTTTTTTTTAAAAGGGAGAATTTACCCCCCCCCAAAAAAAAATGGCCAAGTATCACACAGTGGTTTTTTCGGTGCCACACAATGAGAGTGAGATGCCACCCACAGCAATGGCGCGGAGGCAGACTTGCCAATATTTATCTCCCACTAACTATTTTTTTTTTTGAAAAGGGAGAATTTACCCCCAAAAAACAAAAAGGACCAGTATTACACACACACTGCTTTTCGGTGGGACACAATGAGAGACAGAAGCCACACACAGGACTGGCACGGAGGCAGACTTGCCAAGATTTATCTCCCACTAACTATTTTTTTTTTGAAAAGGGAGAATTTACCCCAAAAAAACAAAAAGGCCCAGTATTACACACACACTGCTTTTCGGTGGGACACAATGAGAAACAGATGCCACACACAGGACTGGCACGGAGGCAGACTTGCCAATATTTATCTCCCACTAACTATTTTTTTTTTGAAAAGGGAGAATTTACCCCACAAAAAAAAAATGGCCAAGTATCACACAGTGGTTTTTTCGGTGCCACACAATGAGAGTGAGATGCCACCCACAGCAATGGCGTGGAGGCAGACTTGCCAATATTTATCTCCCACTAACTATTTTTTTTTTTAAAAGGGAGAATTTACCCCAAAAAAACAAAAAGGACCAGTATTACACACTGCTTTTTGGTGGGACACAATGAGAGACAGATGCCACACACAGGACTGGCACGGAGGCAGACTTGCCAATATTTATCTCCCACTAACTATTTTTTTTTTTTGAAAAGGGAGAATTTACCCCAAAAAAACAAAAAGGACCAGTATTACACACTGCTTTTCAGTGGGACACAATGAGAGACAGATGCCACACACAGGACTGGCACGGAGGCAGACTTGCCAATATTTATCTCCCACTAACTATTTTTTTTTTTAAAAGTGAGAATGTACCCCAAAAAAAAAAAAATGGCCAAGTATCACACAGTGGTTTTTTCGGTGCCACACAATGAGAGTGAGATGCCACCCACAGCAATGGCACAGAGGCAGACTTGCCAAGACTTATCTCCCACTAACTTTTTTTTTTGAAAAGGGAGAATTTAGACAAAAAAAAAAAAATGGCCAAGTATCACACAGTGGTTTTTTCGGTGCCACACAATGAGAGTGAGATGCCACACACAGGACTGGCACGGAGGCAGACTTGCCAAGATTTATCTCCCTGCAGTTATCTCAGAAAAGTATGGCAGGCAGCTAGAAAAAGGACTGCTGCACACAAAAGTGTGGACAAACACACAAGATAGCTGTGCAGAAAGGAAGGAAATACAGGATTTGTGCTTTGAAAAAAGCAGTTGGTTTGCACAGCGTCGTACACACACAGGCACAGCAACGCAGCTATCAGGGTCAGGGAGCCTTCTAGGGCAGCCCAATGCGCGACAGCGCTGAGGAAAAAAAAATGTAGCTTCCACTGTCCCTGCAAACAAAAGGTGGTGTTGGACAGTGGAAATCGCTACAGCACAAGCGGTTTGCAGCTTTATGTACCCTGCCTATCACTATCCCTGCTTCTGAAGAAGCGGCAGCAACCTCTCCCTACGCTCACATCAGCAGCAGTAAGATGGCGGTCGGTGGGAACGCCCCTTTATAGCCCCTGTGATGCCGCAGAAAGCAAGCCAATCACTGCAATGCCCTTCTCTAAGATGGTGGGGACTGAGATCTATGTCATCACGCTGCCCACACTCTGCGTCCACCTTCATTGGCTGAGAAATGGCGCTTTTAGCGTCATTGAAACGCGACTTTGGCGCGAAAGTCGCGTACCGCATGGCCGACCCCACACAGGGATCGGCTCGGCTTCATGAGACGCCGACTTTGCCAAAAGTCGGCGACTTATGAAAATGAACGATCCGTTTCACTCAACCCTAACCTTGATTTTATGTCTCATTCGGATATTCAATGTTTTTTTTATATGCAGTATATATGGGGTATGGAGTTTTAATTTTATGCTCTTTTCTTACACTTTTTTTGTGGATATCTTGTAATATCAATGGAAAAATGAAGGATATAAGTCTCTGTTTTTCACATTTTTTATAACTACAGAGTACAACTAAAATGGACTTTTAAAATGTTTCCTCTTCCATATCTTATAAATTGGATACTTATATTTTATTTATTGATGGAGGCAGGACTTGTAACAGTGATTTGGCAGTGTCTTTATTTAATTTACTTATGCTTTTTATTTAGTTTTTCATTCTTTTATTTATTTCTTACATTTTGCCACCTATAAGAACATGAAAGACTTTTGAAGCATTTCAGCATCTGATTTCCGTTGTTATCAGGGATGGTATATTAGTCCAAGTTACAAGCCAAATTCAGCCACTTTTGTGTATAGCAGAGCTAAATGGGTGTCCTAGGACACAGCAGCTCCTGCTACTCACTGCTGGGTCTAGAGGGAAAATTGTTGTAAGTAGTTCCCATACTTTATAAACAATACTTTTGTGTGCTGTGTACACAGTGATCAGAAAGGCAAAAATGGTAATAAACCATCTCTGTCTCTTCTTTGGGGAGTTAGGCTTTGTCCGGCAGCCAGCTTGTGCAGATGCAAGAGCTGCTATAGTATGCAGTAACATTTTAGAATATCACTGCAGAATCTAATGCGGACCACCAGGAACTTTAAAATCAATGGGGAGTCTTTACCGATGACATTAAATTTTTCATGTTGAACTGGACATGCAATTAGTATTGAGCATTCCGATACCGCAAGTATCGGGTATCGGCCGATATTTGCTGCATCGGAATTCCGATACCGAGTTCCGATATTTTTGTGATATCGGAATCGGAAGTTCCCAGTGTATGGTTCCCAGGGTCTGGAGGAGAGGAGACTCTCCTTCAGGCCCTGGGATCCATATTCATGTAAAAAATAAAGAATAAAAATAAAAAATATGGATATACTCACCCCTCCGGCGGACCCTGGACCTTAGCAATGTAACCGGCAGCCTCCGTTCCTAAGAATGCAGTGAATGTAGGACCTGCGATGACGTCACGGCTTGTGATTGGTCGCGTGAGCGGTCACATGAGCAGTCACGCGACCAATCACAAGCCGCGACGTCATCGAAGGTCCTTCACTCTGCATTCTTAGGAACGGAGGCAGACGCTTGGACCGGTGAGAGCCAGGGGCCGTCCGAGGGGTGAGTATATCAATATTTTTTATTTTTATTCTTTATTTTATACATGAACATGGATCCCAGGGCCTGAAGGAGAGTTTCCTCTCCTTCAGACCCTGGGAACCATTCCGATATTTTGTGTCCCATTGATATGCATTGGTATCGGGTATCGGCATCGGCGATATCCGATATTTTTTGGGTATCGGCCGATCCAATCCGATACCGATACCTTTGCATATCGGAAGGTATCGCTCAACACTACATGCAATGTATTGGTGGCTGCACAGAGGAAAAAAAAGTTTTATTTAATTTTGCCTCTCCATTGCAGAAATGTTAGCAATCAAAGTATTTGGCTCCTAGTGATGTAACATTTGTTGGGTGGGTGTTATCATAGAGCTTTCACCAGGGGAGGGTACTTTTTCTCCCCGTTTGATGCTGACTGATAAACAGGCAGCAACACAGCAGAAGAAAGCATGCTCCATCATAGCTTTGAGTATGTTTTCAAGTGTGTAATGTGTAATGTTACAGCCCTCATCTCCTGGTCTAACCTTCTGCATGAGTCAGTGTGGGGGAGGAGCAGCACAGCTGAGTTTAGTTGTGTCACATTACAAACACTTCTATTAGCCCTCCTCCTCTCTTAGCAATATCACCTCTGCTGTAGTGCCCCCCACACTGACTGTCTGGATATGTAACTGCAATCATGCTAATATTTGTTGTTCTCGGCTTGTACTCATTCTGCTGTGAGATCAGAGCAGGGTGTCCGTAATGTCTCACAAGGGGTAGCCCAGAACAAACTGCTCTTCTGTGAGATGTAATGACAACCTGATCTCACAGCAGAGAGATTACCAGTTACTTGAGAACTGAAGTCCTAAATGTGAATACATCTCCTACACTTTGAAACTACTAAGCTATTGCTGGGACATGTTCTTCTTTCTCTAGTTTGAAGCTGCCCACTTATAATTGCTCAGCATCAAACAAGGAGAAGTACACGCCCTCAATTAAAATTTTGATCACACCCACTTGTTTATAAAAGAAATTAACTCATTAGGTGCCAAATATATATTTTATTACAAATATAACTTAAATGGAGAGGCAAAAAAATATATATATTTAATTCCGCCATGCATCCACTATTACATTGTGTGCTCAATTCGGCTTTAAAAATTTAGTGAAAGGCTCTCTTTAAGTAGTTAAAGTCAACACGCAACTTGTGGAGTCCAAGATGTCAGAGGGCTTCCACCTTCAAATCAGCAAATAGCTTTTGTACACACAAATTATTAGACTGCTAAAGGCCCATATATAGGTCTTATACAGTCATTCTCTTTTGTCTATGTCTTCTGGCCAAGAATAAAGACTAACCTTCTCAGAATATAAATCACTAGAACAAGCTCTATGTAGTCATTAAATAAGCAGTGATTACAAGATGATTTCAGCTCTGAAGTCTGCATAGACTTGTGAATGCAGCTCTGGACTACAACACGGGTTGTAACAAGCTTCTAAAGAGGATTTATTTTATTAATCTTTTGGTTCAACTTCAACCCCACTTTAAGATTGCTGTGGCTTCCTAGTAAATGTTCAGATGTTTTAAGTTTTACCAGAAAAACTGAATACAGAAGCTCTTACTGACTTCGGGACATGCTAACTATCAAGCAAAAACCCATCATGATGTATCTAGAATGGCCCCACATCTTTAATTTAATTTCAAAGATTTAAACCTTGCTTTTGCTTTGCCTTTTGATCCCGTGTGTCCCACGCTTGGCTGTATCATCTTTGTGTTTGACTTCATGATTTATTTTTTAAGGCATTTGATTTTTTTTCTTATAAATGAGATGAATATGCCAGGAACAGATCTGCCATGAACATGCCGTGCAGAAAAATTAATGAGGCATTAAACAGAAAGTGATGATGACAGTGTTCCCGGTGCACAGAGACTGTATTTCTTAGAACAGTATCAGTTACGGAGAGTGGGAATCTCCAGTATAACAGGAGAAGTGATTAATGCTGGAGATGAGGAGCTGTTTAAATCGGGGACTTAATTATATCTTGTCAGAACAATGAGAGAAGAGCAGTTCACTAATCTACCACGTTACCCTATTAACAGTACCTACACCTTTTTATTTGCATATCTTCTAGCTCTTTGTTTAATCTTTAATATAGTCACTATGGAAATGTCTTTATAAAGTTCAGATGCAGTGGAACTGAGTCTGCAGAAAGGATTATCAGCACTCAATTCAACCCATGTGGGTTTTTATTGTTTTTTTTTTAGTCTTGTGGTTTACTTTTCTCTCATTGAATTTTTCATGATGGTTCTTGATTTTTGTGTGAAATCAAAATGACTGATTATCTTTGTCTTTAACCCCTTTCCGACATCGGGCATAATAGTTCGCTGATGTCGGACACCCTCCTTTTGATGTGATCTCCGGTGCTGAGCCCACATCTTAAACAGCTGACATGTGCCTACAACAGCTGCAGGTGAAATCGCGATCAGCTCGCGGCTGTTAATCCGTTAAATGCCGCTGTCAAAATCTGACAGCCCCATTTAACACATGCTTCCGGCAAGCATGCCGGAAATCCTGCCCATCGGCACTCGAGTCACATGACCGTGGGTCACCGATGGGTTAGCATGACAACCAGAGGTCTCCAGCAGACATCTATGGTTGTCACTCCCAGATTACTATGAGTACTGCCCGGTGGTCGGCGCTCATAGCAAGTCAACAATTCTGCTACATACAGGTGATCTGATCATCGCCTGTATGTAGCAGAGGCGATCAGATTATGGCAGCTTCTAGTTTCCCATGGAGGCTATTGAAGCATGCCAAAAATAAAAAAAAGTCTTTAATAATATAAAAAAATATATATATAAATAAAAGTTCAAATCACCCCCTTTTTACCCCATTCAAAATAAAACAATTAAAAAAATCAAACATATGCATATTTTGTATCGACGTATTAAAAATCACCCGATCTATCAATAAAAAAGAATTAACCTGATCGCTAAACGGCGTAACAAGAAAGAAAGTCAAAATGCCAGAATTATGTGTTTTTGGTCACCGCAACATTGAAAAAAACATTAAAATGCAATAATGAGCGATCAAAAGATCGTATCTGCACGAAAATGGTATCATTAATGCGTTAGCTTGGTGTGCAAAAAATAAGCCCCCACCCAACCTGAGATCACGAAAAATGGAGACGCTATGGGTATCAGAAAATGGCCATTTTTAACTTTTTTTCATCACTTAGATAAAAAAGAACCTAGACATTTTTGGAGTCTACGAACTTGTAATGACCTGGAGAATCATAATTGCAGGTCAGTTTTAGCATTTAATGAACATGGTAAAAAAGCAAAACAAAAAAACTATTGAGAAATTGCACGTTTTTTTTGCAATTTCACGGCACTTGGAATTTTTTACCCGTTCTTCAGTAAAAAATATGTTAAAACCAGTGGTGTTGTTCAAAATTACAACTCATCCCGCAGAAAACAAGCCCTCACATGGCAATTTTCCTAAAAAAATAATATGGCTCTGGGAAAAAGAGGAGCAAAAAATGAAAATGCAAAACCAAAAATACATTTGGTCGTTAAGGGATTAACTTTTGATGTGGCTTTTTAGCACAAAATGTTACATATTCAGATAAAATTCTGTAAAATTTGAGCACATTTTTTTTGGCATACTTTATGTAAAATCACTCCTGGAGTGAGGGGGGAATGTCAGTACATCTCAAATGATATATCAAGGGAAAACAGAATGAACAACCTAAAAATTAAGAAAAATATTTTTCTTACAATTTTTCTAGACTTTTTTTGAATTTTTTCTAATAATTTAGTACAATAAATTGTATTATGGATAGTGTCATTCATAATTGCAACTCATCGTCCAAAAAAAACATTATATGATTTAAAGAAAAATAAAGAAACGTTAAAGCTCTTGGAAGAGGGAGAGGAAAAAACAAAAATGCAGAAATTATAAGTTCTTGGGTTGTTAAACGGTTAAAGAAAGATTTCTCTTCCTTCAAAAATGGCTATAAGTAAACTGATCCGTTCCATTGTGGATCCAATGGGTAGGTTCATTGTGGTCATTTGTCTGATTAATAATGCCCCCTATACCATTGCGTCAGTTTATGCCCCTAATGCCGGTCAACTAAAATTTTTGGAGGGTTTTTTCCAAAATTTGCAGGACATCCAACATGGTCACAAACTGATTGCTGGGGATTTTAATGTGCCAATGTTTAAGGTGTTGGATTGCTCTACCGCTTCCCTGTCGAGGAAGGAGGCGGGGCCGCTAATCAACTCATTTAAGCTACATGACACATGGAGGTATCTGCATTGTGGCGAGAGAGATTACACGTTCATGTCTCCCAGACATGGTTCCTATAGTAGGATTGACTATGTGCTGGTGAATGATGTGGCTCTCCCTCACTGCATTTCGGCAGATATTGGTAGTATCACGTGGTCAGATCATGCCCCGGTGTCTCTTACTTTGAAGGACCCTCTTGCTATTAGACCTCCCGCACACTGGTGTCTCAATACTCATCTTCTCACTGATCAACTAAATTCTCAGTTTATAGAGAGAGCCTTACAAGAGTTCTTCTCCTCCAATGATACGCCGGATGTGCGGGATGATACCCTTTGGTTTGCTCACAAGGCGGTTGCTAGGGGTTGCTTTATTAAAATGGCTGCAACAGCTAAGAGGAAATATAATTCGACCCTTCAGTCAGCCCTGAATGAACTAGCCCGTCTTGAGTCTGCCCATAAGATGTCCCCTAGCCCGGCGCTCTTTTCTGACCTTTCTAAAACTCGCATGCATGTTCGGCAATTACTTCTACATAAAGCTGAGAATACCATAAGGAAAACCAAAGCCAGATTCTATGCAATGGGTGATCGGGCGGGTGCTGTTCTTGCTAGGTGGGTCAGGAGGAGAGAGGATCAATCCAAGATTCCATTCCTGCTTGGGTCTGATGGCTCCCGTGTCCACAATCCCATCCATATTGCTGAGGAGTTTGCCTTGTACTACTCCTCTCTCTATGATCTTTGTTCTGACCCGGGGGTCCCTCAGCCCTCGCTGGAGCTAATTATGGCGTTCTTGGAGAGAGCTAATCTTCCCTCGGTTAATGCGGAGCAGCTTTCCTTTCTGAATTCTCCTATTGTTGAATCTGAGCTTTCCCAAATTGTTAGGGACTCTAATAAATGCTCCTCTCCAGGCCCGGACGGTTTCCCTTTTCTTTACTATGCACAATTTCTCTCTGTCCTCTCCCCTTTTCTCCTTCGCTTATTTAACAACTGGGCGTCTGTTGGTAGCATCAGAGCAGAGGGGTTGGAGGCCTCCATCGCGACCCTCCCTAAACCGGGTAAGCCCACAACGTCTCCGGGAAATTTTCGCCCCATAGCCCTCCTGAATTGCGACGTTAAAATCTATGCTAAAATTTGGGCCAATAGATTGATAGCGGTGCTCCCTAGCCTTATACACCCCAACCAAGTTGGGTTTGTCCCTGGTAGGCAGACCAGAGACGGCACAAGACGACTGATTGATCTCCTAGATGTGGTGGAGAGGGACGGTCTCCCCAGTGTATTCCTTTCTCTTGATGCTGAAAAGGCGATTGACAGGGTGCACTGGGGATATATCGAGCTCACGCTCGAGAAGTTTGGACTTACAGGACTGATTTCCAGAGCCATTAAGGCTTTATACTCTAATCCCTGCACATCGGTTTGCTCGGACGGCTTTAAATCTCGGACATTCCCGATTTTAAATGGGACCCGTCAGGGCTGTCCCCTCTCCCCCCTTATTTTTGCTCTAATCATGGAGCCTATGGCTGCCTTAATTAGACAGTGCCCTGATATTAAGGGGGTGAGGGTTGGGGAGACTGAACATAAAATTGGACTTTACGCTGACGACGTAGTTTTGACTTGTACCTTGGCCTTAACTTCACTGAATGCGATCACCTCAATTTTATCCCAATTTTCTGCGGTATCATATTATAAACTTAATTTGACTAAATCCATTATTTTCCCCCTTTTTCTTCCGGCTGATCTCCAAATTCAAATTCAATCTAAATTTGCGTTTATTTGGGCCCCTATGGGGTTTTCGTACCTGGGCGTCCGGATAACTAGGTTGGATAGCATCGTTCGTTCTAATTGCGAGGAAACTATTGCTGAAATTAGGAAGGGGATAGACCAAATATCAAGCTCCTCACTCTCGTGGATGTATATCGCGGATATACAATCCGTTAAAATGCTATTTCTCCCCAAAATTATCTATTTATTTCGGTGTCTTCCCCTCTCCATACCTTCCAAATTTATCTCGGCTTTCCAGTCGATCATAGATCGGTTTATTTGGAATAACAAGCCACACAGGATTAAGCGCCAAATAATGTCCCTTCCGTACTCTATGGGTGGTTTGGGTGCTCCCTCGATCCAGTCTTATTATAGAGCGGCAATCTTGGAGCCTCTTAAGCTTTGGTGGGAGGGGAACTCACGGTTACCCTGGGTGCTCATTGAATCTCATTTCGTCCCCAGAAATTCTCTCAAACTACTTCTGGAGCTTTGGTTGCTCCAGGTCTTTCCTAGTGGCCCTACTCTCCGCTCTATCAAGACTGCCTCTAAAATGTGGACGTCAGTTTGCTCCTCCCAATTCCTATTTATGTATTACTATGTCTCCCTACGGGCCCTGGAATGTGCTATTGGACACACCTCTCTCTCCTCCTGGGAGGTTAGGGGGGTTCACAGGGTGGCTGACCTTTTTGACTCGGATGGCTTATTGTCGTTTGAGCTCCTTGCGGGTAGATTTTCTCTCTCTGGCAGAGATTTTTTTCAATATCTACAACTCCGCAGTTTTCTCAGGTCACGTCGGCTCTTCGGTGTCCCCCCGCCTCTCTCGGAGGACTCAGCACACCGGTTCTTTAGACCGGCCACTTTAGTACCCCATGGCGTCTCTATTATCTATAAGTCCCTTGTATCCCATGATATTCCTGCTAAGCTTCCTTTTATGATTTCCTGGGAGTCCTCTCTTGGTTTTGATGCACCTCTAGAGGACTGGTACTTTGCGATGGTGCACCCCTCTAAATATTCCTCGTGTATAGGCCACTTGGAGCAGTCCAAAAAGATCCAGCTGCAATGGTATCTAACCCCTGCTCGCTTGGCCAGGTTTGGTCCCTCGTTTTCCCCTCTCTGCTGGAGGGGGTGCAGGGCTATTGGTTCCGGTTCTCATATCTGGTGGTCCTGTCCACGTATTCAGGTCTTCTGGCGTCAAGTTGAGAATCTGATCGCGGAGGTCATCCAGGTTCCTTTTGTTTTATCCGGGTGCCTGGCTGTTTTGGGTGTCTCCCTCGCGGGATTCCCCTCCCCTCTCCGTCCTATAATCTCTAATATTCTGATCGCTGCTAGACAATGTATAGCGAGTCATTGGAAATCTTCAGATATTCCATCTATGGCTATTTTGATTTCCAAGATTAACCTTCATTTTACCTATGAAGCAATTATGGCACAGAGCCTCTCCAAGAAAAATAAAGTGCTCTCCTGGTGGGATCCTTGGGTTTCCTCGGTCCACGTACCTCCGTCTGCCCTTGCTCTCATTTAGTAACTTTTGTGAGCTGTGATTTGTGCTATGGTTAATTCTGTATTTCTATGTTGGAATTGCTGTGATTCTGAACATTGTGTATTCTTCCCCCTTCCCCCTTGTTCCTTTTTCCTCTTTGTTTCCCCTGCCGGGGATATTATATGTACTTATTGCTTTATTACTAATAAAAAGTTAATTGGTAAAAAAAAAAAAAAAAAATGGCTATAAGTAGAAAATAACATCGGAAGAGAAACATTTCATTTATTTTAGTGACAAATGATTTGTTGTTTCTATTCAGTTTTGTTTGTCTTGTTTGCAAAAGTGAATTTGCATTTAGGCTAGATCTAGAGCTTCTATGCTTACCCATATGTCTGCATGGTAAAAACTAGATAATAAATCATATATAGTCTGATCTTGAAGTTGTATTCCTTTTCATCTGTCCCTTACTTCTTGAATGCAAACTGTTGAAGTAGTGGTAATATAAATTTACTATTTTTATTGCTTGAAGAAACAGTATAATGCATAGATTCAAATATAGATATAAACCTCTAAATTATCTCTTGTACTGGCCATTACTAGAGTTTAATGGATCTACTGAAATTTGAGTTTGCCAACTTAATTCTCATGAATCTCAAAACTGGAAGACTTGTAATTGCTTAGATAATATACGTGGGGCAGAGAAAAAAGAGAACTCTACTGACCCAAAAGCTTACACACTACAGAAGAGAGAGAGGACTCCGTTGAACAAAGGAGCTTACATTCTACAGAAGAGAAAGAGGACCTCGCTGACCATGAGAGCTAACACTACAGAAGAAAGGACACTGTAGACAATAAGAGCATACTTATTACAGAAGAGAAATACTTACCCAGTGACTCTGGATTTGTAAAATGAATTTGCCATTCAAATTGTACTCCACAGGAAACTGCTGATCAGTGAAGTCCCAAATACTGACCATCACTGTACAATGTATGATAATACAGTACATAAGCTCTAATAGCTGCAGGGCATTATGAGAAAGCGTGTGTGACAATGCAAAATGATATTAAGCCACTTTTTTGTGAAACACATATCAAATCTTAAAACGTTCGAATTCACGTGAAACCACTAATTTCAGGAAATTCAACTCGAACCCAACTGTCAATCCGTTAGAATCTCATCTCTAGCTATTCTGGCTCCATAACTAGGCTGCAAGTGGGGGACGGTTTCTGTAAAAGATATTCTGCATGAAGTTGATTAAATGATTTTCCATCTTTGGTGTATTTTAAAGATGAACACCGTACAGCTGCTTGCTGCAGAATGTTTAGCACCTTTATTCTTGGAGAACAAAAAGGTATAGGTGCTACTCAACTATTGCAGTCATCCTGAGTGAATTCCTTTTCTATAACCTAAAAGTCTGTATGAATTCTTTCTGCTCTCTTGTGGTTGTAATTTTGATGTCTTCACTTGAATTGAACACTGTTGACCCAAGGCAGTCATCACAGGGCAGGAACATGTTCATGTTATCAAGGGGTTCATGTCATCACTTACTATCGCTCAGCTTCTCCTTAACCCTAGTAATGATGAGGCCATGACTGAAAATAAGTGCTGTGACTATATGGCAAGATATTGGAAGGCCTCTTCAGCTTGTATATGCAAAAATTGCCTATGTTACCCCCGATTATATCAAAGCATTGGGAAAATGGAGCATCATGTGGTTTGTTGATTTTCTGACATACCTTGTGTTGACAGAGAATGTCTGTTGACTATAGTCCTTAGATGAGGGTGATGAAAAGCAGCCTCTAGCATTGGGATTTCCTCTCTATTGCATGGTATCTTGCTGCACTCAACAAGTGTGGGTAAAGGTGTCTCCATAGTGTTATCAAGAGCAGCTATTTTAAGACTACTCTAAACGCAGAGACCTCTATAATACCACTGCATGTACCCAAGGTGTAAGGGTAAGCATTTCCCAGTTGAACAGACCAAAGAGTTTTAATCTTGCAAGTGATCGGTTGTTCTGTTTGTTCAGGATGGTCTACACTTTTACAGTTTTCTCTGATTGACCCTTAGGAGAAACATTTACCAAATATACCTTCACACATGACTAATCCCAAAGGACTTTTGGGCATGAAGAATATATTGCAGTAGGACTTGCTGCATCTTCCCCGCTATACTTTTTGGTGGAAGGAGAAAGCGGTGAAGAGTAGAGATGAGTCACCTCCCTAGTGTTCGGGTTCGGTTCGTCGAACAGTGACGTGTTCGACAAACACTGTCGAACCCCATTGAAACCAATGGCAGGCAAACACAAACACATACAAACACATGGAAAACACATAGAAAACACCTTAAAAGGTGTCCAAAAGCTGTCAAACTGCTCAGGAGACACAACAAACACATGGAAAAGTCACAACTACATATAGTCATGTGAAAAGAAAAGAGGTGGAGGAGTAAAAGGAGGAGGAGACACAGATATAGGCATGTCATGCCCTTCTAAAATCAGGAAAGGCTGGAGTAAAAATTTAAACTCACTCTACCAACACCCAGACGTTTTGACAAAAAAAAGAAAAAAAGAAATATCTTTAGGTAGAATGGTGGCGGGTCCATTCAGAATACTTTCCTTAGAAGACGTAGAGGTACACCTGTTGGGAGTTGTGCCAAAAAATGAACCCAATACATTCAGACTAATCCACCATTTGTCGTATCCAAGGGGCAGGTCAGTAAACGACAACATCGACGCGGAACCAAGTTCAGTACTATGTACTGTACCTCCTTTGATGAGGCAATCAGTCGGGTCAAGAAGTTGGTAAGGGGCACCCTAATGGCCAAAACAGACATTGAGGGGGTGTTCCGGTTACTACCTGTGCCTCCGAATAGTGTCCTCCCATTGGGCTGCTTCTGTGAAGGAGCATACTACATAGATCGCTGTTTGCCCATGGGGTGCTTCATATCATGCTCACTATTTGAGGCATTTAGTTGCTTCCTCGAATGTGTCATCATGGACATTTGTAAGGCGGCACATATTATCCATTACCTCAACAACTTCTTATGCCTGGGCCCAAAAGATTCGCCACAGTGTGAAAACACGCGGTAGTCCACCTGTGAGAAGGAGAGAGCTGGAGGGAGAGTGGACACCCCAGAGCCAAGGGGTTAGATTGAGAAAGAAATAAGGCGGTGTAGCTTGCTTCATGGGTGGGGTACTCTGCTGAGTAGCAGAAATTGCTACTAGGCCCAAAAGGATTTCCTGGGCCAGATGTCGTTACAAAATAGTAGTTAGGTAAACAGGCGGTGTAGCTTGCTTCATGGGTGGGGTACGCTGCTGAGTAGCACTAAATTCTACTAGGCCCAAAAGGATTTCCTGGGCTAGATGCCGTTAAAAATAGTAGTTAAGTAAACAGGCGGTGTAGCTTGCTTCATGGGTGGGGTACGCTGCTGAGTAGCACCAAATTCTACTAGGCCCAAAAGGATTTCCTGGGCTAGATACCGTTAAAAATAGTAGTTAGGTAAACAGGCGGTGTAGCTTGCTTCATGGGTGGGGTACGCTGCTGAGTAGCACCAAATTCTACTAGGCCCAAAAGGATTTCCCGGGCTAGATGCCGTTACAAAATAGTAGTTAGGTAAACAGGCGGTGTAGCTTGCTTCATGGGTGAAGTACGCTGCTGAGTAGCACCAAATTCTACTAGGCCCAAAAGGATTTCCCGGGCTAGATGCCGTTACAAAATAGTAGTTAGGTAAACAGGCGGTGTAGCTTGCTTCATGGGTGGGGTACGCTGCTGAGTAGCACTAAATTCTACTAGGCCCAAAAGGATTTCCTGGGCCAGATGCCGTTAAAATAGTGCTTAGGTAAACAGGCGGTGGGTGGCTGGGCTACTCTGCTGACTAGCAGACACTGAAGCTTTGGAGCAGACCTCTGAATCCCAGGCCATAGTATGAGTAAACAACTCTGCAGACGACCCCATCCACCTGGAATTGACGATGGCAACGTCATGTAAAACTCAGCAAGGGAACTAAATAAAAGAGTCTCCACTTTTTCAAAAAATTTGGCCACAGACACCACTTAAGTGGCATATATTTTGCCAGAGTTTTTTAAAACGGTTGGTGAGGTGATTTTCAAAAATCATCAAGCTTTTAGTCTCCCCAAGATGACACAGGGGTAGAAAAGTCCTTGCGGATCCAGGATTTGTTCATCTTGATGAACGTTAGTCTGTCTACATTGTCACTGGACAGCCGCGTGCGCTTATCTGTCAGCACACCACCAGCAGCGCTGAACACACATTCAGAGAGAACGCTGGCTGCGGGGCACGACAAGATCTCCAAGGCGTGAGTGGCGAGCTCAGGCCATTTTTCAAGATTGGAAGCCCAAAATGAGCAAGAGTCCAGTTCCACAGTCATGGCAACGATGTTAACTTGGAGATACTCTTGTACCATCCTCTGTAGGCGTTGGCTGTGTGTCAGACTTCTTGTCTCCTGTGGCCTTGCAAAGGATGGTCTAAAAAAATGATTGGAAAAAATTGCTGTTACCACCAGATACGATGTTACTGTTACGGTTAGAGTGATGACTTGATAGTCCCACGGTTGGCAAGTTAGAACTCAGAGATTAACTACGTGCACCACTGGTGTTTTGTGGAAAAGCAGATGTTAGATTCTGTAACAGTCTCTGCTGATACTCCTGCATGCGTGATTCCCTTTCTATGGCAGGAATTATTTCGCCAAATTTGCTTTTTTACCGGGGATCTAAGAGTGTGGCAACCCATTAGTCGGTATTACTTCGGATTCTGACAATCCTAGGGTACTGCAGCAAGAAGGCACTCATGTGTCTTTCGCATCCAGGAGGACCAAGTCCTTGTTGGCTTGGTGGTGGCGAGGTGAGAATCATGCTTCCTTCGTCTGCCCTCTCCCCCCAACCTCACACAACAGAAATTTGATCAAGGTCTCCCTCATCTGATGAGTCTTCCATGCCCAGCGCCAATTCGTCCTCAACTTCTTCCTCGCCTCCTGCACCTTCCTCAACAGTTTGACTGCTACCATGCGCCCTCGGTAATCCCTCTCCCCCAGCCTCCAATGCCAGCTGCCTTGGTGCTGCCAACCTTCTTGACCTTGGAGATATGATCCCTTCCGCATACGACTCCACCTGTTCCTCCTCCTCCTCTTGTTCCACCACCTGACTCCGAACACTGTGTAAGGTGTGCTCCAGCATGTAAATCACTGGAATGGTCATGCTGATAATGGCATTGTCAGCACTAAACATCTTTGTTGCTATTTCAAAACTGTGAAGAAGGGTGCATAGGTCCCTGATCTGAGACCACTCCTGCAGCGTGATTTGCCCCACCTCTTGAGCTCGTTGGCCCAGGCTATATATGGCATAACATATTGCACCAGGGCTTGTCAGACAGTGCAGACACTGCTCCTAGGCCCAAAACTGTTAACTGGATTAGATGCAGTGAAAATAGAGATACACAGGCGGTATAGTTAGTTTTACAGGGGGGCTACTCTGCTGACGTGCAGACACTGCTCCTAGGCCCAAAACTATAAACTGGATTAGATGCAGTGAAAATAGAGCTACACAGGCGGTGTAGTTAGTTTCACAGGTGGGCTACTCTGCTGACGTGCAGACACTGCTCCTAGGCCCAAAACTATTAACTGGATTAGATGCAGTGAAAATAGAGATACACAGGCGGTGTAGTTAGTTTCACAGGCGGGCTACTCTGCTGACATGCAAACACTGCTCCTAGGCCCAAAACTGTTAACTGGATTAGATGCAGTGAAAATAGAGATACACAGGTGGTGTAGTTAGTTTCACAGGCGGGCTACTCTGCTGACGTGCAGACACTGCTCCTAGGCCCAAAACTATTAACTGGATTAGATGCAGCGAAAATAGAGATACACAGGCGGTGTAGTTGGTTTCACAGGCGGTCTACTCTGCTGACGTGCAGACACTGCTCCTAGGCCCAAAACTATAAACTGGATTAGATGCAGTAAAAATAGAGATACACAGGCGGTGTAGTTAGTTTCACAGGCGGGCTACTCTGCTGATGTGCAGACACTGCTCCTAGGCCCAAAACTATTAACTGGATTAGATGCAGTGAAAATAGAGATACACAGGCGGTGTAGTTAGATTCACAGGCGGGCTACTCTGCTGATGTGCAGACATTGCTACTAAGCCAAAAACCCCAAAACGATTTACTGCGTTAGATGCAGTAAAAATTGAGATACACAGGTGGTGTAGCTAGCTTCACAGGCGGGCTATTCTGCTGACGTGCAGACAATGCTACTAGCCCAAAAGGATTGGCTGAGCTACATTACACCAAATGCTTTGACTAACACTTGCACACCACTGGCTCAGACCTGCCTGGCAAACAGTGCTATGAACTGCTCTAAAGGGCTGATATTACAACTAGTCCCGACTCCTCCCGACTCCCTAAACCTATCTCTCTGACCATTCGCTCCAAAAAAACACTCTTAGTCTGAACAGCGCCCACAGCAGCAGTTGTGCCGTCTAACACTAAGCTGCAGCAGTGAGGAAATGGTGGCGACGGGGCAAATGGCTGGTTCTTATAGGGTAAGGACATGTGACATACACAGCCAATGACACATGCCCTTGCTTGTGTGCATCACATGCACTTTGCTGTGTGTGCGTGCACTGCTGATAGGCTGAGAGACTGCACCGCCCCTCTGTAAATGCGGGAAAAAAAAATTGAGATCGACGTTATTTCAGCACAGATCTATCCCCCCACCCACTATACACTGAAACAGCCCATTAACAATGATAAGCAGTTTTAATGTGCAAATCAAGCTAGACTTTTGGTGAACAAACAGTTATTGAACAGAAACTCGAACAGCCGAATTTTAAGCAAATTGTTTGGGTTCGTCGACTCGAACACCGCCCAAAACAGCTCGAATTTGAAATTGGCGAACAGTTCGACTTGAACACCGCTCATCTCTAGTGAAGAGTTAAGTTGGGATAAATGGAACATTTGCACTTGGTCCTCATTATCACACTTTAAACACTTAATAGTAATTTTACAGTCTTTAGCAAAGTGTTTAGCATAAGCACAACATCTGAATTTCTTTAGAAGTTCTTGTTTTGCAGAATTGATTTCTTTTTTAAGCTGATGCTCTTCTTTAGGGGATGTGAGTTCTTATAGATTAGGGTTTTCAACCTTTTTACATTTATTGCTTTTGGAGCTTATGTAGTTATGGAAAGAATATCAGCCTTTTTCATTGACAGTGGACCTCTGCAGTTTCTGTTGATAGAACTCTTATAATTGGGAGGAGATGAACTGGGGCCACTGGGTTCTCAATAAAAAAAGCTTAGGTCCATCTTATACTCTGCAATATCCGTGATAAACTCACAAAAGTAGGTAATTGAGCAAAAGATACTTGATTTTCTCTTGTGAATTTTGACCCAAGTGTGGCTCACTTTTCTTGAATATTGTACGGCAGCTTAGAAACTATTGGGTTAACCTCCTGTAGTTGCTTGAACAATGCATTCTCTAAGGCTTTAGGACTGCCAAAACTTTATTAACCAGGGTCATAATCTCTTTTCTTTACCCCCACTTTCATCCACCCTCTACTTCTTGGTTTTTCGACCCTTTTATTCATTTTAACCTTTGCCACCTTTTTTACAGATTTCTATACATCTTATGATGACTTTTTAATTCACTTGTTTTCAGCACCTGTATCACCCCTTGTCCTTACAGACTGTGCTCAAGCTCGCTGACAGGCCTCAGCTGCTGTGGTCATATGTCCTCCATGTCATCCTCGCCTCTCATTTCCGCAGGTGGAGATAGATGGCATGATGGCTTGTGCCTGACACTCTCGGCACCCTCAATGGCAACCGCGAGCACGGATCAGCTGGATTTTCTCCCACATACCTGAGCACTGTGTGCTTGCTCCCAACTAGCATGCTTTGGTTGCCAAGGCTATGCATCCCCACAGAGTCATCCTTTCCTCCCACCATCCGATGAGTCAGTGGTGGGCAGAGACAGATGACGTGGGACGCTGAACCTGCCCCTTCCGGTGCCCATCGCGGCTGTTGCAAGCGCCAATAATTAGCTCACCGCAACCTGACTTATTTAAGGATCGCCTAGCCCCCCTTCTCACTCACATACCCCCAGGAAAAAGCCATCAAACAAAATGTACATTAAGGTCCTGTGTCTTGTGCATCAATACCACCAAGGTAGTATTGCTATTGTCTTGCACCTCATACTGCTAACACATTTACAGGTGAAACCAGAAGATTACATACGCTTTATAAAAAGACACATATGCACGTTTTTCTCAGTATCTGACATGAAATCAGAATAAACCATTCCTGTTTTAGGTCAATTAGAATTACCATGATTATTAAACTTTGCCAAAAGCCAGAGTAATGACAGAGAATGTTCTTAGGCATTTTTATAACTTACTGCAAAGTCAAAAGTTTTCATACATTCCATTAGTATTTGATATCATTGCCCTTATACTGAATGTCCTGGGTCAAACATTTGGGATATCCTTCCACAATCTTCTCACAATAGTTGGTCAGAGTTTGGGCCCATTCCTCCTGACCAAAACTGGTAAAACTGATCCAGGTTTGTAGGTCACCTTGCTCCTACCTGCCTTTTCAGCTTTGCCCACAAATTTTCAATAGGATTGAGATCAGGGCTTTTTGATGGCCACTCCAAAACATCAACTTTGTTATTCTTAAGCCACTATTTTGTCATTTTGGCAGTATGCTTCATGTCATTGTTCATTTGGAAGACCCATTTCCGCCCAACTTTAACATCCTGGCTGATGTATTCAGATGGTGCTTTACTATTGCCACATGATCTTCTTTTCTCATGATGCCATCTACTTTACGAAATGCACCAGTACCTTCTGCAGCAAAACAACCCAACATGATGCTGCCACCCCCATGTTTCACAGTTGGGATAGTGTTCGTAGGCTTCAAAGCTTGTCCATTTTTTGTCCAAAGATAACGAAGGTCATTTTGCCCAAAAAGTTCAATTTTAGTTTCATCAGACCATAGGACATATCATCAAAAATTAAGGTCTTTTTCCTGTGTGCATTTGAAACATTAATCTGGTGTTAGGGCTAGTGGAACACACCAAATAATAAAGAGATTGATACGAGGTGCATTCGCAGCCCGGGGTCCATCGTGCAGAGATGGTACCTGCTGCTATGTAATGGCGGATGGACACTTGGCTCACACGTGGGTTAGACTTCACCCCGTGTGAAGTGGTAGCGAGCTCTGTTGCTTCACAGAGTCACACAATATGCTGCACCCTGTTAGCAGTCACAAGGTGCAGCTGCAAGACACTAGTGGGATCCTTAAGAATCACCCCCACTAATCTGGTGATTGAACTGGCTCTGACCCTCGGTGGCTTTTGAGCCCGTGCCTGAGGACACCCCGAGTCAGATGCACAGACCAAGCGGGAATTCCCACCCTATACTGACGGTTGTCAGGAGAGCGCACTGATGGCGCACGGTGCAGTAGAGACGGGCACTGCAACGTGTGCTTAGTGTGCAGATAGCACTGTCGGGCACTAGATAGCTTCCACCATTCGGGAGCAGTCAACAACACAAGGAATGGGAATGATTAAGGAGCTTTCATCCGTCGACAGTCATTCATCTACACATACACATTGTCAAGGTTTACACTAGCGCATGGCCGAGCGGCCATGCAAACCTTTTATAGCAGTAGCACTCCAGGACCTTCCTGATGGTCCAATAGGAGCCACAACAGGACCTGAGCATGTGACCCCTGACCTCCAATGGGAGGTCGCCCCGTGGGCTTGCTCAGTGTGGGAAAAGCAGGACTTAGTCCCTGAAATGCCTGCTCGCTGCTGAACAGTGCTGGCTACAAAGGCAGAGCCTGGAGAGCTTGTAGTACCCAAGCACACAGTATCAGCTTGAGCCAGACGCTGGGATCGATGTCTCTGCTGAGCAGGTTCCACTGTGGCTGGAGGAGAATGGTTCAAGATTCCCCCTGTGCAGCGGCGGGAACTCGACACCTAACATGTGGTTCTTTTATGTTTCTTTTGGAGCAAGGACTGATAGTGTTGATTGAGCACTGAAATGTTCGAGTGCTTTGCACTCAAATTGAGCACCCCAATGTTCCTTCGCATATCGAGCAGTGCCAAGCACGCTTGCTCAATGCTAATAGCTGACAATCACTAACTGGTGAAGAGGTGAGGAATTACATACATCAGAGCTGGACTACAGGGAGAATGACAGGACAATCTTCTAAAGGCAATCTTGATTGTATAGCAGCATACCAATAAAAATACGATGAAAACACAATACTGTATAATCCCAAAGTCTTAGGACATGACACTAACTTTACATAAGGGCTCATTCAGATGTCAGTTTTACTCATACAAGTTATATCTATATTTTTCACAGATGGCTTGTATGTATTACATCCGAGTGCTAAACAATTTTTTTTAACGTACTTGAAAATCCATCCTTTCACACCCTTTTCACATTCAAGAAAATCAATATATTTCATCAGTGTATTTTTTCAGCTTTGGTTGGTGTGTCAGTTTTAACTTTAAAGTTTGGTTCTCGTTTCACCAGTTTTTCTCAGATGAGAAACAACAACAAAAAATATTTCCCTATCTTTTTTGATCTAGCAGTCCATGAAAAATCAACAGCGCTTGGGTGGCATCCAAGTGCTGTTTGACTTTATCGTAGACACACAGACTTGCATTGCCAATTTTGATTCGACACTTGACTCAATGTCGGACATGTCTCTTCAATGTGGAATGCTTGGTCCATGAAAAATCTCTAACATGTGAACAGTCCCATGCACTATTGTAAGTATAATAAACGCTATCTGTAAAAACATGGATATCACTCATACACAAAAAATGGATGTCAGAATAATCCTTAACACTAGAGATATTGCACTTGAAATAGTGGGACAATTGCTGTTATCACATGACTTTTAACTAGCGCAAAGAAAGTAAAGGACTACAGTAATTTCGGTCTCCACTTATTCTGCACCATTTTGAAATGAATGATGTGTGTATGCTAGCAAACAGCATGAATAACTTATTTTTCTATTCTAATGTTACACCTTCAATTTATACATTAAGTTGCATATAATAGGATGATTTTAGTTGTTCACTGGAAATGTGCTAACAATACTGTACAATATTACTCTGAAAAGACAAAGCAAAAGAAGAACATAACTTTTACATCCATATCCCTACTATATGTTCCCTTAGTGATGACTGTATTGTAAAATCTTTGTGATGAAAAAATATCTAGTGTTCATTAGTGTTGAGCATTCCGATACCGCAATTATCGGGTATCGGCTGATATTTGCGGTATCGGAACTCCGATACCGAGTTCCGATATTTTTGTGATATCGGAAATCGGAATCGGAAGTTCCCAGTGTATGGTTCCCAGGGTCTGGAGGAGAGGAGACTCTCCTTCAGGCCCTGGGATCCATATTCATGTAAAAAATAAAGAATAAAAATAAAAAATATGGATATACTCACCCTTCCGGCGGAGCCTGGACCTTAGCAGTGTAACCGGCAGCCTCCATTCCTAAGAATGCAGTGAGTTTAGGACCTGCGATGACGTTGCGGCTTGTGATTGATCGCGTGAGTGGTCACATGAGCGGTCACGCGACCAATCACAAGCCGCGACGTCATCGAAGGTCCTTTACTCAGCATTCTTAGGAATGGAGGCAGACGCTTGGACCGGTGAGAGCCAGGGGCCGTCCGAGGGGTGAGTATATCAATATTTTTTTTATTTTTATTCTTTATTTTATACATGAATATGGATCCCAGGGCCTGAAGGAGAGTTTCCTCTCCTTCAGACCCTGGGAACCATTCCGATATTCTGTGTCCCATTGATATGCATTGGTATCGGGTATCGGTATCGGCGATATCCGATACTTTTTGGGTATCGGCCGATCCAATCCGATACCGATACCTTTGCATATCGGAAGGTATCGCTCAACACTAGTGTTCATTAAATTCTTCCTATTTTCATTTCACGCATAAGCTGTGTTAACCTGTTATACTATCTGCTATTATAGTAAGATGAATGAGAGACTAAAATGATGTTCGGAAATCAGATTAAAGTCCAAATAGACTATTGATGAACAAGTTCTTTCATCCAAACAGGCAAAACACCATAGACTGATTTTGTTCTTGACCCATTGTCGCCATTCTGTAGGTAAACTGATCTGAGAATCTAATTTGTTTGGAAAGCACCTATGGACTTTTACGGCATGATTGAATTTCGGCATTTGTACCGTAATTAATTTTCATCTGCAAAGGCCACTGGATAAGAGCAGGACATAACAGGAAACTGATTTTATATTTGCTTTTAACAGGTTTATCTGGATATTCTGGAATGAGTTAAACTATGCCAAGTTCTTCCCTAAAATAGTTCAGAGCCTATATGTAGCAGATCAACTCTTAGTTTCTATTTATGGACTCTATGATAAATCTTTACCCTTGAAAACATCTAATTTAAATATTCCCTATAAGAATTTATCTACTACCTTCATGAAAATTGTTACTGTGCCTATATACTGATATATATTTTCTAGTCTTGCGAAAAGTTGAAAATTGATTTGCTGTACATCAATTTTTGGGAAAAATTTGTCACAACTGGTGACTTTGAATGTTAAAAGATTTGATTATCTTCAGCGGTCATATCAAATATTGATTTGATTTAGTTTTCTCTTGGTTGATCATACACCTTACTATAATCCTACAAAATCCCTCACTTTGTGTAGAAAAATAGATGCTGTTTTGAACACAAAGGACATTCACATCAAATATTTGATTTCTCTATGGGCAACTTCAATCAGGGAACAGGTTCTTTTTAACTCCAAATACCCTACTACGGCACTTGGCCTGAGGTTCCATGATGAGACAACAGCACATAAAAAGGTTGTCTCATCTTCTTATCACAATAATACATGAATAAATGTGATATTGCATCAATACATCATCTTCAGTGGAAATGATGAAAATAAAGCAGATAAATCCTTCAGTCTCATAAACAATTGTGATAGAAGAAATACATTTATTGTGCTACATCACTGGAACATAATGAATATCATAAAAAATGGGGATGCAAATCACTCAACGCCATTTAACAGTTCAAAACATAATAAGTTCAATATAAACCGATTGGATTCGCAACTGTATCCTCTAGTTTCATCTACGAACTAATGACGCTATCTCCATCACATGGCTCCAGTAAATAAGACATGACTGGCAATAAGAGGCATAGTGCACATTTACCAAGTCTCAAAGTAAAATGGTTTAATAGCTACACTCACACTCACGCATATCAGGACAAAGATTACATCATTAAGATTACATATATACAAAAACAGATACAAAACAACAGACCCTACTACCCCATTTAAAAATTATATTTTTCTCAATGTGCAATCAAAAATCAATCAAAAATAAATGATAACCAAAAAAGTGCTTGTGCTAATAATAAACCAATCAATGTGGTTACTATGTGAGGTAACAATCAAAATAATGTGCCACAAAAAGTGCAAAGTGCAGAAAAGGAGGGCACAAGAAATACAATATAGCATTAGAGGTTGCCACATCCAAGAACTCAATATGAATAATGTGCTACAATTAAGGTGCAAAGTGCAAGGAGTAAGAGCACAAATATAATTGTAATATACCTTTGCCACGTTGCCACGTCCGGTTACTGCACACCCCAATGCGCATTTCAGAAAAGCTTTCTTCGTCAGGGGGTGATATTGGGAGTATTGCAAATTGCTTGCAAAATAAGCGCCTTTGCAATTTACTACTTATTGAAAATCTTTGTTATTTTTAAGAATGAAGGTTGTTTTAATTTTATAGGTTACTGGCCACTGCTGCAGTCTATTGGTGGTGGCCAGTCTCCTAATTAAGAAGCCAAACACTTACAGTCTCTTTGCTATTGAGCTTGCAAGGGTGAAATCCTGAAGCCAGGCAGCTTGTGTTAAAGCTGCCTTTTTAAAGCACGGTAGAGTGAACAGTTCAAACTGTCAATCATCATGTGTGAATTAGAAGTGCACTGTTTGCCGACAAACAGGAAGCTGGGAGACATGTGAGTGGCTCCACCTATGACGAAAACCTATTTCAGTGATTAACATAAATTGTATTTTACACTAAAAACAGCTATTACCTATTCATCTATATGTATACTTTCCCTTTTCTTCACTCTGCCTTATGGCTTATACTATCTATCTCCCTTGTCTTCCTCCCCCCTACACGCTTGCTCCAGCGGTGAGTGCGCTCCATCGCTGTTCGGGTCACCGCGCTGCCGTGGCAACACATCCGTGATGTCACTGACTCCGCCCCCTGTCCTGACGCATCAGACGGGGGAGTGGAACAGTGACGTGGGACGCCGACCTGCGCGTGCGCTGTGGCCCGATTCAGCGATGCGAGCGCCATTACCACGCCACTGCCACCTATGAAGTATGGTACTATAAATAGCCCTGAAAATGACATTCAGACATACATTTCCCCCAGACGAAGCTAACGCGAAACGCGCGTTGGGGCTCAGGACTGCACGTGCAGGTTATGTAACACTTCCTTTTTTTTAATCTATGCATTGAATATGGGGCATGGCTTATTTGGGCCAGTAATACATCAAAATAATATGATGAAGTTTGTACCTTAAGGCCAGCAATAGGACTTATTTTTGTGATCTTCCACTTGCTGTAGGACTTGTCTAGTGGTGAATGTAGAGCACTATGCACTTTACAAATATATAGCACAATGCATTCTATTGTTTCCACTGCAGGATTAGTTTTATATATACCCTTGTATCTGGGATTGTTTTACCCGAAACAGTAGCGGCATGTATAAGTGAATGTACCATTATTCCTATGAAAGCTTTTTCTTTACCCCATGCACTTTAAAATATGTGAACATATGGATGATTTGTGTTACTTAGCCTGCACCTTGCAGTCAATTTGCATGTGCTGTCCCCATTATAAATATGAGAAAAAGAGGTGTTTTGTTTTTAAAAGAAAGTATTTAATAAAGCTATTTTGTTAATATATATTTATGACTTTGGCTTCCATTTTGGTTTTGGATTTTGCTGTTTTGTTGGAAGTGTCATACATATAGGCCAGTTTTTTTACTATATGATAACTTGAATTGTTTCTGTACTTTGTTACAGTTTGTGTGGCTAAAGAATGGATATAAAAGCTAGGGATACAGCCTGGCTGTCAACAATTGATACTGTTTTTAATGGAGATACCGTGCAAATTGATACTAATGAAAATGGGCAAAAAATAGAGCTGAAAAACTCTATGAAATATTTGTTGAAAAAACGTACCCGTATGTGGTGGAATAAGGCTTCCCTGGAGAAATATCTGGCTAAAGGGCTTATACCGAGAGGTCTTCGGGTGAGTATCATGCCCTCTTTCCCTATAGATGACAGCGCATTCAAGACAAAATGGGAGGAGATTTGTAGTCAATGTTCGAGATCACTCATTGAATTGCTGATAGGCAATAATAAGAAAAGCTTAGATAAATTTGATCTGGACATTGAAAACACACGGAAAAACTAACTGAGACCCTATCAACATCTGAATTGGATGTAATGAATAATGATATAGACACCCAATTCCAAATCTGGGAGAAAGAGGTCAAGGAAGTGAAAACAAAGACATTTCAAAGGGACTTGAATGACTATAAAAGTGTCACCATCTGTAGATGGCGCCATCTGGTAACCAGAGAACAGGAAAAATCTAGATCTTCATCGTTTTCATCCATGTCATCAAGGGATGATGAAGGGGAAGTGGGAGCAAGATACCGTCCCTACAATTTGAGGAAAAATGACTATAATAGAAAAGGGAATAATTACAAAAAGAAAAATGGCAAGAGAACTGATAATCCCTCATCCAAATTATAGGTCATTAACCTATCAGAAATTCAACTATCAGAGGCTCAGTTGGATGTGTTAAGTTTGGGTTTAACCTTTTCCCCTGTTTCCCCCTTTGACTCCTTCTTAGCCATAAAGGACCTCCATCTTTTCGCACGGAAATTGGTTCTTAAAAAACTACATGACAAATCAGAGAGGGGTGAAGAATGGAGTGTGGAGGAAATGGAGGCTATAAAAGTACTGGAAGAGCTAAGTAATGAACAAGATGGATCAACAACAAGGAGTAAGTTTATAATACCAACTCCAAAGAAATTCCCATCACTAAACATTTATCCAAATATTGAAATATTTGTTAAATTAGTCACTGAGGAATTTGAAAAAATTGCTAGAGGTATTTCCAATGACAATATGTCCAATAGTCAGAGAAAAGCATTGCATGAACTTAAGAATATGAAAGAGATAATAATTAAACCCTCTGACAAAGGGGGCAATATCGTTATTTGGCCACAAAAGCAATACGAGAAAGAGGCCTTCAGACAACTCAGAGAGACTACCTGTTACAAGAAATTAATGTATAACCCTACATCTGCCTTTCAGCGTGAACTTTACAGCATACTGGACAAAGCCTTTAAAGAAGGAATAATAACGAAGGAATTGAGGGATAATTTAATACCTACTTATCCCAGGACCGCATGTATATACTTCATCCCGAAAGTACACAAGAGTTTATCCAACCCACCCGGACGACCGATCGTCTCAGGGAATGCAAGCCTATGTGAAGTTACATGTAAGTATTTAGACCATCACTTGAAGCCAATTGTTCAAAATCTATGGTCACACATCAAAGATACTGGTGATGTATTGGGCAAAATAGAGGGTATTCCGATGGAAGAAGATATGTGGCTCGTCACGCTTGACGTAGAATCATTGTATACTTCGATTCAGCATAAAGACGGTATACATGTGGTACAAATGTTCCTTGCAATGTCAAACTATGATACAGGATTGATTGACTTTCTGATGTCCCTATTAAGGTTTGCACTTGAAAATAACTATTTTATTTTTAAAAACACTATTTATTTACAGAAGCAGGGTACTGCAATGGGTGCGGCTTTCGCCCCCTCATATGCAAATTTTTTTAGGGGTGTGGGAAAGAATTTTTTTTTTCACCAACCCAATAGTAGACATTGAGAAAGTCCTATTTTGGGCTAGATTTATTGACGACATCTTTATGATCTGGCAGGGCACGGAACAAGAGCTCCTCTCCTTTGTGGACACATTGAACAACAACATCAACGTGAAATTAACATGCAAATATAGTCAAAATAACATTGAATTCTTGGACATCCTCATCTTCAAGGGATCTTCAAATACCCTACAAACGGATGTATTCCGTAAAGAGACCGCTTTAAATTCTCTTCTGCATGCGTCCTCCTCTCATCCCCATCAAGTGGTATATGCGATACCAACTGGTCAATTTTTGCGTATTAAAGAATCTGTTCGAATGATTCTCTATTTAACAAACAAGCTGATGACCTAGCTGTTAGATTTAAAAACCGGGGATACTCCAACAGAAGTATCAAAAGAGCCCGTAGAAGAGCAGCAGTTGAAAGTCGAACAGATCTTCTTCAACCAAAAACTAAGATAACTAAACAGGACAATATGATCAGATTTATATCAACATATAATGAGAAATGGACAGATATGAAACAGGCCCTTAATAAGTACTGGGCGATATTGAAAACTGATCAAGTGCTGACGAAACATATTGGCAATACTTCATCCATCACCTATAGAAGATCACAAAATCTAAAAGACATGTTGATACGTAGTTACTACCCTGGTGAAGAACCAAGCAAGGTTTTTGGCTCAAAAGGACCCAAGTGGGGTTTCTTCCCCTGCAATGATTGTATTGCCTGTCCAAATATGCAGAAGGCTTCAACGTTTAAATCTAGTGATGGAATAAAAACTTTCAACATCACACAACATATAACATGAAACACGGTAGGTGTTATATATTATGCCATTTGCCCTTGTGGCAAGATTTATGTGGGTTTAACGTCAAGACCTTTGAAAATCTGTGTAAGAAAACATTATAGAGACATCATGAATGCACGAGAGGTGACTGATATATCAGTGCTAAAACCAATACCCAGGCATTTTAAACGAGTCCATGACTGTAATGCCAAACTTTTGAGGGTATCATAAATTGACAGGGTCTTTATAGATCAGAGAGGTGGGAATTGGAAGAAGACTTTAGCTCAGCTAGAGACCAGATGGATCAAAAGGATTGATTGTGTCCAACCAAAAGGGTTAAATGAAAAGTTAAGTTTTGCCCCTTTTCTTTAATTTTAAACTATCAATATGTGTGTTGTTTTTATTGTTTTTATCTATTGTTTGTATATATTTTTTTAACTTTGTTCTTTTTCAGTTCTATTTAGTTAACTACTTACCGATTGGTGGTGATCTGTTTGGTGGTGCGGGTTTCGTGTCAATTGGAGGGCTGTGCATCATCGTGGGAGTTGGTGGCCCTGGGCTGGGGCTCCGTATCAAGGGATGAAAAGTTTGTTTAAAATCTATAAGGAGAAAAGGAGGGAACACAACAAGAAGGAAAAAGAATTGAGATATGAAAAACTCATTTGAGTGGATATGGCTAATTAGCGAGCATTATATAGTATCTAAATAATGCCTTAGTCATGTATGCCGTATGACTTGGTATCTAGAAATGTTGTTTAATAATAGCTTTTTCTCTCCCTTAGATATGTCTTCAACTAAGTTTATTTATGTATTTTTATTATTTTTTTGTCACTATAGTTGATACACGTATATATTATATTTTATTTACTTTAACATATGAATTATGTTGTATATTTTGTTGTAATCGGTAACCACTGAAATATTCACTAGGTATAATCACTATGCTTATTATTATCGTCACTTTTTGTATATATGAACTTCTTTTCCCCATAGTAGATGGGACTGGTATATAACCTGCACGTTCAACTTTCTGACACTGCCCTTAAATAGGCGTTTATTCATGGAGATGTATTCCCCTATGGGCTCACAAAGTGACTCCTAGGGGTTAATTATTTAATTACATAACCTAAACACCATCGTTCCTCCCTTTTCTTCACTCTGCCTTATGGCTTATACTATCTATCTCCCTTGTCTTCCTCCCCCCTACACACTTGCTCCAGTGGTGAGTGCGCTCCATCGCTGTTCGGGTCCCGCGCTGCCGTGGCAATGCGTCTGTGACGTCACTGACTCCGCACCCTGTCCTGATGCGTCAGACGGGGGAGTGGAACAGTGATGTGGGACGCCAACCTGCGCGTGCGCTGTGGCCCGATTCAGTGATGAGAGCGCCATTACCACGCCGCTGCCACCTATGAAGTATGGTACTATAAATAGCCCTGAAAATGACATTCAGACATACATTTCCCCCGGACGAAGCTAACGCGAAACGCGCGTTGGGGCTCAGGACTGCACGTGCAGGTTATGTGACACTTCCATTTTTTTGAATCCATACATTAAATATGGGGCATGGCTTACTTGGGCCGGTAATACATCAATAAAATATGATGAAGTCTGTACCTTAAGGCCAGCAATAGGACTTATTTTTGTGATCTTCCACTTGCTGCAGGACTTGTCTAGTGGTGAATGTAGAGCACTATGCACTTTACAAATATATAGCACACGGCATTCTATTGTTTCCACTGCAGGATTAGTTTTATATATACCCTTGTATCTGGGATTGTTTTACCCGAAACAGTAGTGGCATGTATAAGTGAATGTACCATTATTCCTGTGAAAGGCTTTTCTTTACCCCTATGCACTTTAAAACATGTGAACATATGGATGATTTGTGTTACTTAGCCTGCACCTTGCAGTCAATTTGCATGTGTTGTCTCCATTGTAAATATGAGAAAGAGAGGTGTTTTGTTTTTAAAAGAAAGTATTTAATAAAGCTATTTTGTTAATATATATTTATGACTTTGGCTTCCGTTTTGGTTTTGGATTTTACCTATTCAAATGATTTGCGATAAATGTATAATCATGGAAACACTACAGCTGAAACTATTACTAAGTACCAGAATAGGATCTCCAAATACCACTTCCTCTTTGCTTCATGACTGCAATGAGGAGCGCTTCAAGGTTTTATAGTTTTAAGGTTGAAAGAAGACACAAGTTCATCGAGTTCAAGCCATAACCTCACATGTTGATCCAGAGGAACACCTAAATCCCATGAGCAGATGCTAATTGCCCCATATTAGGGGGAAAATGTCTTCCCGACTTCATATACAGCAATCAGTAGTTTTGAGCGATACCGTCCGATACTTGAAAGTATCAGTATCGGAAAGTATCGGCCGATACAGGCAAAGTATCGGATCTAATCCAATACCGATACCCGATACCAATACAAGTCAATGGGACACCAAGTATCGGACGGTATCCTGTATGGTTCCCAGGGTCTGAAGGAGAGGAAACTCTCCTTCAGGCCCTGGGATCCATATCAATGTGTAAAAGAAAGAATTAAAATAAAAAATAGGGATATACTCACCCTCCGACGCAGCCTGGACTTTACCGCTGTAACCGGGAGCCGTTGTACCTAAGAATGCGCGCTTGAAGGGCCTTAGATGAAGTCACGGCGCTCTGATTGGTTCGTAGCGGTCGCGTGACCGCTACGCGACCAATCACAAAGCCGTGACGTCACCTAAGGTCTTTCAAGCGCTTGAAATACCTTAGAAGACGTCCGCAGCTACTGATTGGTCGCGTAGCGGTCGCGTGACCGCTACGCGACCAATCACAAAGCAGTGACGTCACCTAAGGTCTTTCAAGCGCTTGAAAGACCTTAGGTGATGTCACTGCTTTGTGATTGGTCCGTAGCGGTCACGCGACCGCTACAGACCAATCAGAGCGCTGTGACGTCATCTAAGGCCCTTCAAGCGCGCATTTTTAGGTACAACGGCTCCCGGTTACGGCGGTAAAGTCCAGGCTGTGTCGGAGGGTGAGTATATCCATATTTTTTATTTTAATTCTTTCTTTTACACATTGATATTAATCCCGACACCGATTCCCGATACCACAAAAGTATCAGATCTCAGTATCGGAATTCCGATACCCGCAAGTATCGGCCGATACCCGATACTTGCGGTATCGGAATGCTCAACACTAGCAATCAGACTTGTTCTCTGGATTAATGTTCCATCTTGTTTCTATAACCTGTAATAATATATTTTTCAAGCAAGATATTCAGCAAGATATATGTACTTTTGTAGTGAATAAAGTGATAATCAAGAATTTATGAGAGTTATGGAAAAGCCAAGTCTAGTGCATTTTGTTTATATCAGACAGTGCCTACTAGTATTGGAGACAAATAGGTAATCCAATAAATAGGAAAAATACTGAATTGCCGGCCCTGCTCTCCCAAAGAATAATATGAATATGAACCGGTGTTGGGCTGCTTTCTGTCTGCTATTACTTTTCTGATACATGTACATGTAAACGTACTCCTGTTGACTTATTTTTACTTAATTGCTTAATCTTAAATATTTGGGGTGTTACTGTTTCTACGTAACTGATTAGAGATGAGTGGATCGATACAGGGCCAAGTTTCCTGGAATCTGCAATTTTATATGAATTCACTCTCCTTCAGGCCCTGGGATCCATATTAATGTGTAAAATAAAGAATAAAAATAAAAAATATTGATATACTCACCTCTCCGACGCAGCCTGGACCTTACCGATGTAACCGGCATCTTCCGTTCCTAAGAATGAGCGCTTGAAAGACCTTAGATGACGTCGTGGCTTGTGATTGGTCGCGTGAGCGGTCACCGGTTACATCGGTAAGGTCCAGGCTGCATCGGAGAGGTGAGTATATCAATATTTTTTATTTTTATTCTTTATTTTACACATTAATATTGATCCCGATTCCCGATATCACAAAAGTATCGGATCTCGGTATCGGAATTCCGATACCGCAAATATCGGCCGATACCCGATACTTGCAGTATCGGAATGCTCAACACTACTCAACACTATTGCTGACCGGTCTGTCTGACTACTCTTCTGCCTCCTCGTGGCGCTCCTTGCTTTGCACTATGGTGCTACACGGTGAGTGCTACCTTTTTCCCCATACATGTGCCCCCTGGTGCATTACACTATCACTGACCTCAGCATTTAAAGGGGATTTTGGACTTTTTTTCCTTTCTCTGGTATGGATCCGCTCCGTACTCTGGCAGACCAAGTGGCTAACCTTACTCAGATGATGCAGGAGTTATCTGAGAAGCACGGAGCTTTGGTTACTTCCAAGAAGCAGGTGCAGAGGAAGATGGCTGAGACAGTTAAGATAGCCCGGGGGACTCTCCCCATCAGTAAGTCTGGTGAGGTGACTGACGTGTCTCTGCACTCTCCTGAACCTTTGGTGAAACTCCCTGACACCTTTTCTGGCGAGAAGGATAAGCTCTGCATGTTCAGGGAGAGTTGCAAACTACTATTTTCCTTTAGACCCAGATCTTCTGGGGATGAGAGTCAGTGGGTGGGGATAATTATATCTTTATTAAGGGAGGGTCCACAGTCTTGGTCTTTTTCCTTACCCCCGACCACCCCTGAGAGAATATCTGTGGACAGGTTCTTTGAGGCTCTGGGCCTCACTTATGATTAACTAGCCTGAGTCATATTGGCAGAGGATACTATTATGTTTTTATCTCAAGGAAAACTCTCTGCCAATTGGTACTGTTCGGAGTTTCAGTAATGGTCCCAAGAGGTGTCCTGGAATGACTCAGCACTCAGGTTTCTGTTCTGGAGAAGACTGTCTGATCATTTAAAGGACGCTCTGGCTTTCCATCCTCCTCCGAGCTCTCTAGAAGAGGCCTTGACTCAGGCCATTCACATGGATCGGAGGTTACGGGAGAGAGGAGTCATGCATCGGGAGGCTCCTTTCTTTCCTGTTAAGCCAGAACCCTCACAACCTTCTGAGTCCATGGAAGTAGGGGCCATCACCATCAAGAGGAGAGGAGACATCGACGGAAGGGTAAACTTTGTTTTTACTGCGGTGCCCCAGGACATTGGAGAAAGGACTGTCGCTCCTTTCCTCCTACTCTCAAGTGTCGGGAAACGCCTAAGTCGGAGTAACTATCAAGGGAGTTGCCCAAACGCACAGGTACCTTTTTCCTCATTCCTTAACGTACTGTTAAAAGTGGAACTTGGTGTTGAAAACTGTTTTACTACTACTTCAGCTTTTGTGGCCTGTGGGTCATCCCTGAACTTGATTGACTCTAAACTGGTGGCCAGCTGTAAGTTAGGGAAGTTAGGTTTGGGACTCCCATAAAGATTGTGGCTATTGATTCTACAACCCTCACCAAGGACAGTGTCAATTTTATTTCAGAGGAATTCATCCTCAAGGGGGGGCCCTACACCAGGAGCATATGTCACGTTTTGTCTTCGATAATCTAATCTCCCTGCTGGTCTGGTGTTAGGGTTTCCTTGGTTACTACTGCATAACCCGATTATTGACTGGGGGTCCCGGGATGTTGTTAAGTGTGGACCTAATTGCTCTGAAAATTGTCTTCCTACTATGTCTATGTCATCCGTCTGTCTGAAGGGTATTCCGGAGTACCTGAATGACTTTGAGGATATGTTCTCCAAAAAAGAGGCTGAGATTTTACCACCACACAGCCCATTTGATTGTGCTGTTGACCTTATTCCCGATGCTAAATTTCCCAAGGCCCGTTTGTATAGTCTGTCTGATATTGAGCGAGTCACAATGAAGGAATACATCTCTGAGAGTCTCCGTAAACGGCATATTCACCCCTCGGAGTCTCCTGTGGCGGCTGGGTTCTTTTTTGTAAAAAAAGGATGGTGATTTGCGTCCATGCCTCAATTTCTGAGAGCTAAATAAAATAGCTGTGAGGAATACTTACCCCTTCCCACTTATCCCTGATTTATATAACCAATCACAAGCCGCGACGTCACCGCGACGTCACCGCAAGGTCCTGGAAGGCTGATTCTAAGGAAGGAAGGTTCCCGGTTAGTACCAGGGCGCATCAGATGGTAAGTATAGCGATATTTTTTATTTTAATTTTTTATTTTACACTTAAATCTGAATTCCGATACCAATTCCCGATATCTTAAACATATCGGGAATCGGTATCGGAATTCCGATTCCAGATTCAGAAGATCGCCGACTTCATGGCCGACCCCACACAGGGGTCGGGTCGGGTTTCATGAAACCCGACTTTGCCAAAAGTCGACGACTTCTGAAAATTGCCGACCCGTTTCGCTCAACCCTAATCTTCAGTATTGGAGCGGGAGATTCGTGAGGCCCAATCTTTTGCCCCTCTGTCATTGCCGGGTAATAAGCTCTTTGTGGCCATTCAATTTTGTCTCAGGATACTCTGGGAGTTTAATGATTCAGCCCTGAATGGGCATCCTGGATCTTGGCTACTCGTAAAGCTGTCTCTAGATTATTTTGGTGTCCTCATTGGCCTCGGAGATGGTGAAGTTTGTGTCATCATGTGATGCATGTGCTCGTGCTAATTTAGTGAGAAGCACTTGTTTAGTCAGCAGGGTCCTCTCTCTCTCTCCATTAGAAGATCCCCTCTTTCTTTCTTCTGCGTTGTGTAAGCTGTTATCATGAGCAGGGTCCTCTCTATCTCTTTATTGTAGAGTGTAAACTCTTATGTTCAGCAGGTTCCTCTCTCTCTTTCTCCTTCACTATTTTCCAAGCAGTTACATGGTTTCCAGTACTGAGATTCGCACAAATTTATTCTCTACAAATCAAAAATTGGGGGAAAATTTGGTAAACATGGCAAATTCAGTTCTAAAAAGATCCACTCTTCTCCACCATGTATAGGTGCATCTCACAAAATTACAATATCATCAAAAAGTTAATTTATTTCAGTTCTTCATTACAAAAAGTGAAACTCATATATTAGATAGAGTCATTACGAATAGAGTGATGTATTTCAAGTGTTTATTTCTGTTAATGTTGATGATTATGGCTTATAGCCAATGAAAACCCAAAAGTCATTATCTCAGTAAATTAGAATACTTTATAACACCAGCTTGAAAAATTGATTTTAACATCCGAAATGTTGGCCTACTGAAATGTATGTTCAGTAAATGTGCTCAATACTTGGTCGGAGCTACCTTTACAACAATTACTGCATCAATGCGGTGTGGCATGGAGGCGATCAGTCTCTGGCACTGCTGAGGTGTTATGGAAGCCCAGGTTGATAGCAGCCTTCAGCTCATCTGCATTGTTGGGTCTGGTGTCTCTCCTCTTCCTCTTGACAATACCCTATAAATTCTCTATGGGTTTAAGGTCAGACGAGTTTGATGGCCAATCAAGCACAGTGACACCAGGTATTGGTACTTTTGTAAGTGTGGAGAGGTGCCAAGTCCTGCTGGAGAATTACATTTCCATCTTCAAAAAGCTTGTTAGTAGAGGGAAGCATGAAGTTCTCTAAAATTTCCTGGTAGGTGGCTGCGCTGACTTTGGTCTTGATAAAATACAGTGGACCTACACCAGCAGAAGACGTGGCTCCCAAAGCCATCACCGATTGTAGATACTTCACACTAGACCTTGGAAATCAAGGTCCCAGAGTCAAGAGGAAGAGTGGAGAGACAGACAATCAAAGATGCTTGAGGCCTAGTGTGAAGTTTCCACAATCAGTGATGGTATGGGGAACCATTTCATCTGCTGCTATAGGTACACTGTGTTTTATCAAGACCAAAGTCTGCACAGTCATCTACCAGGAAATTTCAGAGCACTTCATGCTTCCCTCTGCCAACAAGCTTTTTGGAGATGGAAATTTAATTCTCCAGCAGGACTTGGCACTAGTGATGAGCGAATATACTCAATACTCGAGATTTCCCGAGCTCGGTGTCTTCCGAGTATTTTTTAGTGCTCGGTAGTGTTGAGCATTCCGATACCGCAAGTATCAGGTATCGGCCGATATTTGCTGTATCGGAATTCCGATACCGAGTTCCGATATTTTTGTGATATCGGAAATCAGAATCGGAAGTATGTATGGTTCTCAGGGTCTGGAGGAGAGGAGACTCTCCTTCAGGCCCTGGGATCCATATTCATGTAAAAAATAAAGAATAAAAATTAAAAATATGGATATACTCACCCCTCCGGCGGACCCTGGACCTTAGCGGTGTAACGGGAGCCTCCGTTCCTAAGAATGCAGTGAGTGTAGGACCTGCGATGACGTCGCGGCTTGTGATTGGTCGCGTGAGCAGTCACATGAGTGGTCACGTGGCCAATCACAAGCCGCGACGTCATCGAAGGTCTTTCACTCTGCATTCTTAGGAACGGAGGCTGCCGGTTACATCGCTAAGGTCCAGGGTCCGCCGGAGGGGTGAGTATATCCATATTTTTTACATGTGGGGATTCCCTAGCAACCAGGCAACCCCCACATGTACTTATGCTGGCTAACAGATGTAAATCATTCAGCTACGGAGATGAAAACTAAATCTCCGAGCACTAAAAAATACACGAGCGTGCTCGGGAAATTTCAAGTAACGAGTATATTCGCTCATCACTACTTGGCACCTTTCCACACTGCCAAAAGTACCAATACCTGGTTTAAAAACAACAGTATCACTGTGCTTGATTGGCCAGCAAGCTCATATGACCTTAACCCCATAGAGAACCTATGGGGTATTGTCAAGAAGAAGATGAAAGAAACCAGACCCAACAATGCAGACGAGCTGAAGGCTGCTATCAAAGCAACCTCGGCTTTCATAACACCTCAGCAATGTCACTGGCTGATCGCCTCCATGCCCTATTGCATTAGTAGTAATTGATGCAAAAGTAGCCCTGACCAAGTATTAAGTGCAATTACTGAACATACGTTTCAGTAGGCCAACATTTCAGATGTTAAAATCATTTTTTCAAGCTGGTATTATAAATAGTGATGAGCGAATATACTCGTTACTCGAGATTTCTCGAGCATGCTCAGGGGTCCTCTGAGTATTTTTTAGTGCTCGGAGATTTAGTTTTCATCACTGCAGCTGAATGATTTACATCTGTAAGCCAGCATAAGTACATGTGGGGGTTGCCTGGTTGCTAATCAAGCTGGCTAAGAGATGTGAACCATTCAGCTGAGGTGAGGAAAACTAAATCTCCGAAAACTAAAAAATACTCGGAGGTCACCCGAGCGTGCTCTGGAAATCTCAAGTAATGAGTATATTCTCTCATCACTAATTATAAAGTATTCTAATTTACCGAGATAATGACTTTTGGGTTTTCATTGGCTGTAAGCCATAATCATCAACATTAACAGAAATAAACACTTGAAATAGATCACTCTATTTGCAATGACTCTATCTAATATATGAGTTTCACTTTTTGTATTGAAGAACTGAAATAAATTAACTTTTTGATGATATTCTAATTTTGTGAGATTCACCTGTATATTAGGCTTAGTAAATTATTTGCTATACATTGGTTCTATTGTTCTTTTTTCTGATTCTGAGGGAGTAATTAGACACATGTGGTAACTCTTTGTAGCAATCTATTTTTTTGTCATGTGGATATAATTTATTATACTGATCGTCTGGTTCAATTCTTTTATGTATTAGGATTTTGTTCTGGATCAATGAATAGGCCGGCATCGTATCTTCCTGTTTTTATCGTTTTTGTATCTTCATTTGTGTTGATTTGATTTGCTATATTCTCATTGAGTTGTAGGTTTTCCAAGGTGTTATGTGGAGGTATCATTTACTATAGTCTGGATTTTTGGGGCTGATAAAATATTGAACAGGCTGCAATAAAATGTAATGGTATAGCATCAGAATTAAGGATAAACATAGTTGTGTGTTATCAGTAGAAGGAAATAATCAAAAAACAGAATATATTAATGTTCAGGACATCTCTCTTTATAAAATTCTCCTAAAGCTTTCCAAAGTGGTATTAAAAAGCTCTTTTATTGCATCTGATCTTTAAGAGAATCCTAATTCCATTTTAATATCAGCCATTTATATGCTGCAATGTTCTCCGGAATAAAAATGAAACATTGTAATTAAAAGTATTGGTTTAGTCCACACTTTGATTATGATTATAAATCATGGCAAATTTGTCTTTCTCTAACAAACTAAGAAAAAGCAGATGGTGACTCAGGCTATTGTGATTCTTCTTATTAATATTATGGGTATGTGTCTTATATACATACCCATTGAGTTTTTCTGAAAAAGACACTTCAGGAAAACGCCAACAGTGTTTTTCTTGGAATCCTTTCTCATTTCTTTTGCAAGGACTATGCAACTTGCATTTTTTATAGTGTATATATGTATTGAGAGTGGCTTACAACTGGAAACAAATAGAATGATCAGGTCACTTCTTTTAATTGCTTTACAGCTTTGGAAGCCTACTTAAAAGAGATTAAAAAACACAAATCATGGCACAGAAAGTAATTTTAACATTGTTATTAGTGATGAGCACACATGGTCGGATAAGGTCTTATAAAAGCATGCTCCAGTGCTAACTGAGTGTCTTCGGCATGCTCAAATAATATTTTCGAGACCCTGCGTCCGTGTGTTACATGCCTGCCAGTCACAACACATGCAGAGAATGCCTGACAAACAGACAATCCCAGGTGTTGCGGCTGTCTAACTCCCGCGAGACATGCAGCCGCAGGGTCACGAACATATTTTTCGAGCACGCCGAAGACACTTGGCTAGCTCACAAGCATGATATAATTTCATCCGAGCACATTCACTCACTTCACTTGTTAGGCATATGCTCATTCTCTTTGGTGTTCTTTCAGCACTTTTCAATGCTCTGCCCGGCGTGCACCTCCCGGTGTGTCAGCCGACACCTTGTGGTCCGTAGTGCGTTACTCTGATGCACGTTCACCTGCCGATACCGATAAGTCTCTCACGACTTGACCCTGTCTCTGCACACTGCGGCCTGTCACTCCCCTCACAATAGCCATGGTCCGCACCTCCTCAGCGATCTGGTGGCAAGAGACCTCCAGTTGCCACGCAACCCATTTTACCTCACACTGACTGGCCACTCCCCCTTCACCCTTGTTCCCCCCAGGAACAGGAGGTTAGGCCCCTGCAGTTCCGGACCCAGCACCTCTGCAGCCCTGGCAGCCCGATCCTCCCTTCTACACTATTTTCCAACAACCATAACATTCTTAATTTTCAAAAGATGTGTTTTTTGCACCATGAGCCGATGTTTCTGTTCATATTTTGGGGTAGTTATAATGTATTGATGGCTTGTTATTAAATTTTTTTGTATTGTGGTGTCCAAAAAAATCATTTCTGTTTTTTTTTTTTAAGATGTTTGTAGAGGATAATTTGTGGATTAAATCCGCACTGCCACAATGATACAAATTCAGATATAATAATGAACTCTGTTGGTTTATTGAACGCATTTCAAGGTCTATCTGACCCCTTCATCAGGAAATTTACCACAAAGATGTCTTTGTGGTAATTTTCCTGATAAAGGGGTCAGATAGACCTTGTATCATTGTGGCAGCACGGATTTAATCCACAAATTATGCTTTACAAACGTCTCTGAAAAGGTCGGGCTGGCGGCCCGTGGATCTGCAGCAGCTGATACACACATGCTTTTGCTTTATGCCATCAGGTGAGCAGCTCCTTGTTAAAAACTGCAATTAATCTGAAGGATAAGACCCTATTTGTGCTTTTTTATCTCCTTAATGTACTAGTTTTTTTCTAGTTACACCATTTACCAATTAAATTAATTTATTTTATATTTTTTTAGATCACAGAGCAACACCATATATGTGTATTTTTTAAAAATTATTTCTTAACCCCTTCATGACCTTGGGATTTTTCGTTTTTCTGTGTTCGTCTTTCGCTCCCCTCCCTCCCAGAGCCATAACTTTTTTTTTTTCTGTCAATTTGGCCATGTGAGGGCTTATTTTTTGCAGGACGAGTTGTACTTTTGAACACATCATTAGTTTTACCATGTCATGTACTAGAAAACAGGAAAAAAATTCCAAGTGCGGTGAAATTGCAAAAAAAGTGCAATCCCACACTTGTTTTCTGCTTGGATTTTTTTCTAGGTTCACTAAATGCTAAAACTTACCTGGCATTATGATTCTCAAGGTCACTACGAGTTCATAGACACCTAACATGACTAGGTTATTTTTTACTTAAGTGGTGAAAAAAAATTCCAAACTTTGCTAAAAAAAAAAAAAAAAAAAAAAAAAAAAATTGCGCCATTTTCCGATACTCGTAGCGTCTCCATTTTTCATTATCTGGGGTCAGTTGAGGGCTTATTTTTTGCGTGCCGAGCTGGCATTTTTAATGATAGCATTTTGGTGCAGATATGTTTTTTTGATCGTCCGTTATTGCATTTTAATTCAATGTCACTGCGACAAAAAAAAGGTAATTCTGGGGTTTCGAATTTTTTTCTCACTACGATGTTAAGCGATCAGGTTAATGCTTTTTTTTATTGATAGATCGGGTGATTCTGAACGCGGTGACACCAAATATGTGTAGGTTTGATTTTTTTTTTATTGATTTATTTTGATTGGGGCGAAAGGGGGGTGATTTAAACTTTTATATTTTTTTTATTTTTTGCACATTTTTTTTAACTTTTTTTTTTTACTTTTGCCATGCTTCAATAGCCTCCATGGGAGGCTAGAAGCAGGCACAGCATGATCGGCTCTGCTACATAGCAGCGATCTGCTGTTCGCTGCTATGTAGCAGAAATGCAGGTGTGCTGTGAGCGCCGACCACAGGGTGGCGCTCACAGCAGGCCGGCATCAGTAACCAAGAGGTCTCAAGGACCTCTATGGTTACAATGGAGAAGCATCTCCGACCTCCGATCATGTGACGGGGGTCGGCGATGCGCTCATATCCGGCCGCCCGGCCGGATGCAGTAGTTAAATGCCACTGTCTGGGTTTGACAGCGGCATTTAACTAGTTAATAGGCACGGGCAGATCGCGATTCTGCCCGCGCCTATTGCGGGCACATGTCAGCTGTTCAAAACAGCTGACATGTCCCGGCTTTGATGCGGGCTCACCACCGGAGCCCTAAATACAGATACCACTGATGCATATCAGAATAGAACCTCACACAGGGATATACCCTCAATATGGACATAGGTTACAGGGACAAAACTCCAATATTAATTAAATCCTACAACAAACTGGAGTATAAACAACCCATCGGTATAACATAAGTAATAAATTTTATTATTAATAGAACAATACAATATGGTACACACTACAGGGACAAGGTATACGCAGAGCTAATGTACAAAAAGACGTATAACACTGAAAGTCACACCATGGGTATATAAGGTTGGCAGAAAAACATAGCAGCTCCAAATACATATCAGGAGTAATTTGGTATGTACTATAAAGTGCATAGTGCTTAATAGAGCAGTGCTCATATATGGTATAGCTGCTCACCTAACCAAAATACTGAGCTGCAGACCCTCTACTCATGCCTATCTTACCCATACATTGGTGCCAGTGTCCGTCCAGCAGCCCCGCCGGAGCCCGCATCAAAGCGGGGCTTCTGACCTCGGACGTACTATCCCGTCCGAGGTCAGAAAGGGGTTAAATTTTTATGGAGGGAAAGGGGAGCAATTTGAACTTTTAGATTTTTTTCATTTTTCACATTTTTTTTATATTGTTTTCCATTTTTATTGTATTTGTTAGTCCCCTTGGGTGACTTGAACCTGTGATCTTCTGATTGCTAGTGCTATATACAGCAATGACACAGTACTACTGTATATTAAAAAAAATCACTACCTCCTATGAATGCCAGCCACAGACTAGCTTTCACAGAAATACTATCATGACAGACCCATGGGTCTTCAGCTGACCCCTGGCTTTCATGGCAACTCATTAGCACCCTGTTATCGCATCACTGAAGTGGCAATGGGCACATAGAATGATGTTCCCCTCTGTTGGTGCGCTGTAAATGCCATTGTCAGAGATGAACAGTGGCCTTTAACAGGACACCAGCTCTGCATTTCCCCCGCTGTCGCAGGCAAATGATGGATGGTTATCACCGCAATCATCTGCCTCCAGAAAAGTGGTGTATCACAAAAATTGACGGTTTTTAAAGTCAGGAAGTACATCATATGTCAGTAAGGTGCTAATGCACAGCTTCTCATCCGTGTCAATGCATGGCTCCTGGGTAATGAGTGCTTTCATGTGCAGCAATTGGACTACCTAGAGATTGACTACTTTGCAGTCTTGGAGCACATCTTCCCCATCAAGCAATTGGAAGAGTTCTAGTTTTGTAGCTTTCTTTCTCTCATTTTTTGTCAAATTTACAAAACATGTTACCTCTTTGGTAGATCTACCAGAACACTGGACGTACCAGAAAGGTGCAGCACCAGTAAGTAGATCTTCTTTTCCCAATGAGAGAGTACAAAAGGGTGGAAGGAACAAAATTCTCTGTATTTTGATGTTTCATTGTGACCCTGTTACAAAATCTGGACACTTTTGCCATTCCAGTTGGGCACCAAGTGACCCTCTCTCTCTTGGCTTCCTTTTTTGGGGGTAGATCACGTGCCCTAAATCCGACATATGTTCTACCTTGGTCTGTCTGCCCCACAATGTATCAATACTATTTATTTTACCCACTTACATAGTGCCATCATATTGCTAAACTGCTTACAGATATCATCACAGTCCTCATTGGGGCTCAATCTAAATTCCCTATCATTATGTCTGTGGAATAATACTAATATGTGAATGACTTATGTCTAGCACTGTGAATAAATTGACAATGCAGGGTAAAAGAAAAGGAACACTGGAATCAAAGAGGGAGCAAGGCGTTATGGAAATTGTAATTTGTGGCTCATTGTTAGATCTCCAGAATGCCTAAAGATTGTATGTTGCGGAACATTGATGAGTGATGGGAGCATGGAGTATAGAAAAACAAGCAAAAAAACACTAATTTCAGAGTGTATCTACAACATACTTTAGGGCTAGAGATTTTGCACATTAAAGAAAATCTCTTTAATTAAGATGTTGGCCTGTTGTCTATTAAAAATAGACTTAAATGAGGCAAAGATATACTACAGTATACAGTCACACTATGATTACTTCAATGAATACACAGGGCTGAAGACAAACTTTTACTTAACAGCAAGAACAAGACAAAACAAAATGTTCCGAACCCACTGTCTGGCTTATACAGACAGACTGCTGGTAGCACAATACAGTGGGGTCTCATTAGATAGCAACTTAGAAGGTAGAACAAACCCCATACAAAAATATAGCACAAAGATGTTTCTCAAGAACACAGAAATAGCCTAAGGTAAAGGACCAAGTTGCTGAGAATCCATGGGAGTGAACTGTCATACAGATGCTGGACTGTACTAAACATAAATATTTTAAACATTTGTAATATGTTGATAAAAGGGGCAATTCTTCTGGAGGTAAAATATAAGGCTTAGAAAGGCATTTCTGATCAAACTCTTCAGAATAATTTCAACTTCCTACAAAGTTTGGTAAATAAATTAGAGGGGTTAGGCAGAGCAGGATGTGATGTCAGAGAGGGGTGTGACATTTTGGTAATTTCTGCTGTGCAGACTAAGAACATGGTTCATGCAGTAGGTGTCATTGGTTGGGCTTAAATGATAAAGGCCTATTGTGTTAAAGAAGTGTCATCTTTTACATGTTTGTCACACTTAAGTGCTTCAGATCACCAAACAAATTTAAATATTAGACAAAGATAACACAAGTAAACACAAAATGCCATTTTTAAATGAAAGTCTCTATTATTAAGGGAAAAAGAAATCCAAACCTACATGTGTGAAAAAATGTTGCCCACCCCTTCCCCTTTAAAACATAAATTAACTTTGGTTTATATCTTTTGGAAGCTGATTTCAAATTCCCTAGCCACATCAAGATCTGACTACTGCCACACCTGTTCTCAATCAATTAATCACATAAATATGACCTACCTGACAAAGTGAAGTAGACCAAAAGATCCTCAAAAACTAGACAACATGCTGCGATTCAAAGAAATTCTGGAACACATGAGAAACAAAATAATTAAGAACTATCAGTCTGATTAAAAGTTATAAAGCTATCTCTAAAGCTTTGGAACTCAATAGAACCACAAGAGAGAGCCATTGTCCACAAATGGCGAAAACATGGAACATTGGTGAATAGTGTTGAGCATTCCGATACCGCAAGTATACTCGGTATATCGATACCGAGATCCGATACTTTTGTGGTATCGGGAATCGGTATCGGATCCATATTACTGTGTAAAATAAAGAATTAAAATAAAATATATTGATATACTCACCTCTCCGGAGGCCCCTGGACATCACCGCTGGTAACCGGCAGCCTTCTTTGCTTAAAATGAGCGCGTTTAGGGCCTTCCATGATGTCACGGCTTCTGATTGGTGACGTCATTCTCAGGCCCTAAACTCCTCATTCTAGGAATTTAGGACCTGAGAATGAAGTCGCGGCTTGTGATTGGTCGCGTGGCGGTCACATGAGCGGCACGCGACCAATCAGAAGCCGTGACGTCATGGAAGGCCCAAAACGCGCTCATTTTAAGCAAAGAAGGCTGCCGGTTACCAGCGGTGATGTCCAGGGGCCTCCGGAGAGGTGAGTATATCAATATTTTTTATTTTAATTCTTTATTTTACACAGTAATATGGATCCCAGGGCCTGAAGGAGAGTTTCCTCTCCTTCAGACCCTGGGAACCATCAGGATACCTTCCGATACTTGGTGTCCCATTGACTTTTATTGGTATCGGGTATCGGTATCGGCGATATCCGATACTTTTCGGGTATCGGCCGATACTATCCGATACCGATACTTTCAAGTATCGGACGGTATCGCTCAACACTAGTGGTGAACCTTCCCAGGAGTGGGGACCAAAATTACCCCAAGAGCGCAGCGACGATTTATCCAAGAGGTCATAAAAGACCCCACAACAATATCTAAAACATTGGAGGCCTCACTTGCCTCAATTAAGGTCATTGTTCATGACTCAACCATTCGAAAGAGACTGGGCCTGCATGGCAGATTTCTAAGACGAAAACCACTGCAGAGCAATAAAAACATAAAGGCCTGTTTCTGTTTTGCCAGAAAACATCTTGATGATCCCCAAGCAGAAAATATGGGAGAGAGTGTCTTTATGGGAGTCATACTTCCAGCAAAAATCTGATTCTTTTAAATCTAAATGCTGCAAAAGTTTGGGAGTTTTGTGCTATTGGGACAGTACTTAGTAGAAATTGTCCTGCTAGAGTATGAATCTTGAACAGCTATGTAAATTAGATAAAATGAACTTCATGTCAGAGTCAGATAAGGTAATTTTTCATTCTTTTTCCCAAGAGAGTAGATAGATTTATAGGAGGTCATTGGTGAGATTATGTGTTTGTATATTTTTGTGAGTCCTCTAGGGTCAGGGAAAGGGTATTTACTGTAGATAGAAAATCAATCCAGTACCACTCTCTAGTGGTAGAGAATTTCATTTAAATTTGGATATGAGCAGCATGGTTTCGTTGTAGGAAATTACGGGGATGACAAGTAGCTTCTTCTGGCCAAGAGTCTACCATAGGGATTTTATTGGATAGTAATTGGGAAATGTTGTAGTTGGGGAGAAAGGATCATTTGTTGTTTACATCTGGATAGCTGGAATCTAGAAAGTATGGGATTGTTGATATGGGGCTAGTCCAAGGGAGTTAACATAGGAGACATCTTTATTTCTGTACTTTGCTTTAATAGTTAACGTCGTGACCATAATGATATCACAGTGGGAATCAGAAGGAGGCAGGGCGTTGCCTATTAATAGGTACACAATGTCTGACTTATCATGTTGTTTTGAGGAGTTGGCAAAGATTCACCGTCTGATTACATGGATTGCCTTATTGTAAGTGTAGACATCTGGGAGACCAATACCGACCTCCGACTTCGGCCGAATAAGGAGATAATATGGAAGTCTCAATTTTTTGAATTTCCAAATATATGGTGAAATAATCTGCTTGATTGAAGAAAAAGAAGTAAAGAGGGATATCAAAGAAGTGGATTTTACTTGAATATTACACAAATCATTAGCTAAAATGCAGATTTTTTTGTAATTCACTTGCACTCAGATTCAGCAAAATGGAGGCCGCCTTGCTTGTATTTTGGTGAACCATTAAGGTCCATCAAACTATTAGGGATAATCTGTCAAAGGCAAAGAGACCTTAAATCCAACAATGTATCACTTAGTTTACTGAGTGCAGAGGTTCTGACACATTCAGATATTTTAAGTTTAGCAATGCAGCAGAGCTGAAAAGCTAACCAAACCCCATCAGGTTCTGTATATACACTACCTATAGACAGTGAGCTGCTTATCATAGGAGAAAGCGGAGTTGGACTAGCATGTATCGGTTGCTTTAACTGTTGCAGTCTAGACAATGATAATCACCAGGTATTAAAACCTTCAGTATAAGTAACTAACAGGACACAGCCAGACAAGTGACACAACATTGAATTCAGTGTTTTAACACCTACCTCAGAATACATATGAAAAACCTGCTGACAGTTTACCATTTACAAAAAAAACCCTTATACTCCTCCTACCATTCTCCTCTTTGCTCTGCATTTTCTTCTGTTTCATCACTTTCTTATCACCACCACCGAGCGATGAATCCATGGGCCTCTTTGGACTTCCAGCTCTCACAAGACCCGGGGCATGTCCATGTATGGGCACACAAGGTCATGGTGCTTGTCTTGATGGCATGACACTATGACCTGACATGCACTTCTGCAGAAATCTTGGGCCACTTCAGAGCCAGAAGTCCAGCCTAGCATGAAGAGGCTTTGTGGCAGAGATAAGAAGATACACTAAGAACTAGATGGGAACAATGAAAAGTGGAGGAGTCAAAGACTTAAGTAAAGGGGAGTAAAAATAATTTTTTATTTTTTAAATTTTACTTTTTCTATGCTCTCGGATCTGAAGAGAACCCAAAGCAAAATAAAGGAAATTCAATTCTGGGAGAATAATTTGGCTGTTTATCTAATCTCCCAGGAAAATCTGCGCTCTTTAGGAATATCAAATGTTGCCAAATCTACTCATCATTCTTATGCAATATATTTCACATTTCCTAATATTTATAAGATTTTGTCACCATGAGTTTTTCTGCAGAAGATAAGTTCCTTAAAAAGGTTATCCACCACTGGACAACCCCTTCTTAATAGCTGAGCTAGTCATCACAAAATAAAAAAAATAGTATAGTCGTCTGGCAATGAATCTCTAACTCTGCGCTTTGGCTCCCTGTGATGTGTGAGAATGTTACAAAGCTGATGCAGCTATTCAGCAACCACTAATAAGCTGCAGTCTTTGCTATTCCCTTAGTCCAGATATTATCTGTTACAGAAGTCTACTCTGAAGATATAATGTAGGCTGCAGCCGATCAGTAGACACTGATTGACATTGTAAGGCCGGCGTCACACTAGAGAGTTTTACGGACATATGAGAGGCGCAAAAACTACGCATTGCACATGGACCAATGATTCAGTGAGACACACATATATATATATATGTATATTTCATACAGCGCTAGATAGCCGAGAAGCCGGTAATTCAATTGTCGGCTTTTGCTATCTCCTTCCCAAACCCGACATAATATGAGACATGGTTTACACAGAGTAAACAATTTCATATCCCCTTTTTTTTGCATATTCCTCACTACTAATGTTAGAAGTGTGTGTGTGCAAAATTTGGGGGCTCTAGGTGATAAAATAAAGGGTTCAATCGCGGAAAAAACTGGTGTGTGCTCCCGCGCAATTTTCTCTGCCAGAGTGGGAAAGCCAGTGACTGAGGGCAGATATTAATAGCCTAGAGAGGTACCATGGTTATAGGACCCCCCTGGCTAAAACATCTGCCCCCAGCCACCCCAGAAAAGGCACATCTGAAAGATGCGCCTATTCTGGCACTTAGCCTCTCTCTTCCCACTCCCCTGTAGCGGTGGGATATGGGGTAATAAAGGGATAATGCCACCTTGGTATTGTAAGGTGACATTAAGCCTGGTTAATAATGGAGAAGTGTCAATAAGACACCTATCCATTATTAATCCAATAGTAGTAAATGGTTAATAAAACACACACACATTAGGAAAAAAATATTTTAATGAAATAAAGACACAGGGTGTTGTAATAGTTTATTATACTCTTAATTCAAATGACCACCCTCGTTCTGTAAAAAAGGAAAAATAAAAAACAACAATATCACATACCTTTCCGGCGCTCAGTCATATCCCACGATGTAAATCCATCTGAAGGGGTTAAATAATTTTACAGCCAGGAGCCTGCTAATGCAGCCGCCCCTGCCTGTAAAAACTGGGGAATGAATGGGAAGAAGGGGAACGTAGCTACCTAGACTTGCGGTGCTGTGCCCCCTGCTGGCATAACCTCATATGAACTCGAACGTGAGAAAATATTCAGAAAAATTCCCACGCTAGAGTTCATATGAGGTTATGTCAGCAGGGGGCGCAGCACTGCAAGTCATCAATAGCAAGGTGGCATTAACCCTTTATTACCCCATATCCCACCGCTACAGGGGAGTGGGAAGAGAAAGGCTAAGTGCCAGAATAGGTGCATCTTTCAGATGTGCCTTTTCTGGGGTGGCTGGGGGGTCCTATAACCATGGTCCCTCTCTAGGCTGTTAATATCTGCCCTCAGTCACTGGCTCTCCCACTCTGGCAGAGAAAATTGCGCGGGAGCCCACGCCAGTTTTTTCCGCAATTTAACTCTTTATTTTAACAACTAGAGCTCCCAAATTTTGCACACACACACACTTCTAACATTAGTAGTGAGGAATATGCAAAAAAAAGGATATGAAAAGGTTTACTGTATGTAAACCATGTCTCATATCATGTCGGGTTTGGGATGGAGATAGCAAAAGCCGGCAATTGAATTACCGGCTTTTCTGCTATCTAGCGCTGTATGAAATATAAAATTATGTATATATATATGTGTCTCACTGACATATATATATATATATATATGATATATATATATATATATATATATATATATATGTTTTCACGAATATTTGAGCCCATGGATCCATTCTATATCCATTTTGCAAGCCAGCGAGAAAATCTCGCTGTACGGCTGCCTTATGGATCACATACGGAGGATGACATGCGTAAAATATGCTGCCACACCCTGCCTACGGATGACATATGGATCACTGTTTTGGGACAATTTCTGTGTATTACGCATGTAAAATACGGACCGTATTTCCATACGCTGAGTGTGACGCTGGGCCTAAGAGTCACATGACCACCCAAGGAATTGGGCCAGTCCATGATGCACGTATACTTTTTTTCTCACTTTTATGACAGCTGAGCTATTAAGAAGGGCTTGTCCAGAAGTTGTCAATCCCTTCAAGAAGCCATAGAGGAGCACACCCTGATGGTCAATTGCAGTCTCCCTATCTGGCATTAGTGTTTAGCACTAGACAGCGATAATATGAGACCATGATTTCTTCACTGTATGTAAGTAAAGTTAAAAAAAAAATAAAGTTTTGTTGGATTTCTTGTTGGATTTTCCAAAGCTCAATATTTTATGAAAATTCAGATAAAAATTGAGCATTATAAGCTTCACAAAATGTAATGTATTTTCCTTTCAATATGGTTTCCCAAATTAGTGGAAAATTGACTGCATTGAAGAAATAACATAAATTAGTAAAACTACTGCTCCTCTTTAACCACCATTCTAATGCTGCCAGTCGGTCTTTACTGTGCTGTCGTTTAGTGATGACAACATCTACCAGCCTCAGGAGTCTCAAGCTGTACACTGAGGCCTGGGGTCAAAGGGATTGTCCACTACTAGGACAACCCCTTTTTAAACTAAAGTTCTGCCCTGATAAAATAATAAAGCCTATACTCACCTCCCGTTCCCGTGATGTCGGCACTCTCTCTCTGGGTCTGTGATGTGGTGCAATGACACTTGACGCTGGAGCCAAATCAGCACTGGTGCCAATGTCTCCGCCTTAGGTCAAACTGAATATAAAGAGGAAGTCTGGGCCTCAGCTGATCCCGGACTTCCTCTTCATGTTCAGTTTGTCCGAAGGTGGAAACAGTTACACCAGCACTGATTGGGCTCAGTACATCACATGTTATTCCATACCTCACAGCCCCGGGACCATGAGTGCCGACACCGCTGTAACGGAGCCGGCACCAGAGGCTTTATTATTTTATTGGGGCCAAACATTTACATTAAGAAGGCGTTGTCATATTAGTGAACAACACCTTTAAGACTGCTGGGATCATCAGAACCAACTAAAACAACTAAAACCATGGACAGCCAAAAGAGTGTATCCACACAGAAAAATGGTATAAATGGCCTTTATTAAAGGTGAAAGTGGCACAATAAGAAAAAATTAAAATAATAAATGTAGTACGCGAATTATGACAGGACCATAAAAGAATCATATAAAAATTACCATACTAAATATAAATTAGTGACCTCCAATATGGCATATGCAGATTATGTGCCAAAATTAAAAAATAATTTTTTATAATAAAAAATTGCCAATAAAAAATGGTAGAACAATATGTGATAATAGGGTGTAAAAATAAGTATGTTTATTAGAAAATATATATTCCACATCAATAGTTGCTGCAGTGAATAACTGTGCAAAAAGCAATAATAATATAAGTGCAGCCGCAGGATACAAAGTCCAACTTGCGGGCTCAGTGAAAACACCAATAAAGTGCAAAGTGCAATATAAAGAAGAACCATTAAGGGGCAATTATATCTGCAATATACCTCTATGAAGGTCACCAAGTCCTTTCACCGCGCACTCCGACGCGCGTTTCGGAATCTCTTCCTTCGTCAGGGGGTGGTGACTGTATACTAGATGGGCTTTTTATATTGTTATCGCGTCCATTGAAGTGACCCGGGCATGTACGGCGCATGTGCCGTCAGGAGGACCCAGAAGTCCAAGCGTCCTAGCCACGTGAACGCACGCACAGGGACAGAGTACCCGGCGTTGTTAGGACACAGTGACGCGGACTCCAGGGCTCCAGGACACAGACAGCGCAGGCGCACTGCCAGGTTCATCACAAGGGAACGGGGAATAAGTTAAGTTATAATAACACACTTTGTGTACACTATATAAGGGCTGCAACATAGTGGGAAGGTGTGGATCAAAGCAGTATGATATGAAGATATTCATGACAATAATAGGAAAAAAAAAATGTTTTAAATATATAAATTACATACAAACAATTATATATACATATCCACATTCAAATGTGAATATAATTAATAACTAATCACAAGGCTACAAACAATAACTACATATGAAAAATAATAACAAATATATATTCACTGACATGTATATATACACACATGTGCTAGTGCACACACCTACATATAAACAAAAATATAAGGATATTAAGTACGGTAATATATTAATGCAAAAAAATAATACACAAATAATAAAAAATAGCCAAAACAGACAAAATGTTTCTCCATAAATGACATATCGATCCATGTTCTTTATAGATACAATGTAATCCAGGAACAGTGGAAAATACACGTAATCAATCCTGATCTATCTGGACCAGAACACAGAGTAGTCCATTCCATGCAGCCAACAGAAAGAGGATCGCTCCACATAACCAGGCCATAAATTGTAAGTATAAATAAGCTAAAAAATACATAACAAGAAAAAAATTTTTTGTGTTATTAAAATCAATATAAGCCACATAAAATATACAAAAACATAAAAAATACTAAAAGCATAAAATCATTATATAACTAAAAGGTGGTGTTATAGATAAGGGGCAAAGCTCAAATTTTCATTTAATCCATCTGGAGACACAGTATTCAATGACCAAATCCATTTAGTTTCCATTTGTGCCAGTGTTGTACTAATTTTCCCTCCTCTCTCATTGGGTCTAATCCTGTCAATGCCCTTAACCCTCAAAAGTGATGCATCACAGTTGTGTTTTATTTTGAAGTGTTTGGGGATAGTTTTTAAAAGGGATATATCTTCAATCTCCTTTGCGGCTATTATCCCCAGCACATGCTCGCGGACCCGTACTTGTAGTTGACGAATGGTCATGCCCACATAGATTAGTGAACATGGGCATGTGGCATAGTAAATGACGGCTGTAGTTGTGCATGTTATAGCCTGTTTAATTTCATAGGTCATTGTCCCTTTAGAGTTACAGAACGTCTGCGCTCTATCGATGTTGGGACAAGTCACACATTTACCACAGGGTCTACAGCCTATTGGGAGCTTGGCATTCATTAAGAAGGAGGGCAAAACTGGATTGTGGGTCTAATGGCTCTTGACCAGATGGTCTTTTAAATTCTGAGGTCTCCTATAGGTGATATTTGGTTTGTCACCAATATAACGGGCCAAAATAGTGTCCGCTTTAAGAATACCCCATGACTTAGCTAGACATGATCTCAATAAATCATTTTGCCCATGATATCTAGTAAGTAATATACCTAACTACTTGGTTAGATTTAGGGGTTCGCTGGCCATACAAAGCTTGATGTCTGGTAAGATTTTTTGCACGGTTATATCCCTTTTTAATAGCACGTCTGCTATATCCTCGTTCAAGAAATCTCTCTTTAAGATCTTGGGCTTGTTTCTCGAACTCAATGTCACTAGAACAAATTCTTCTAAGACGTAAAAATTGTCCTATAGGGATTGAATGCACCATTGCAGGGGGATGTGAAGAGGTTGCATGTAAAAGGGAGTTTACCGCTGTGGATTTCCTAAAAATATTGGTGCATAAACAATTATCCTCTCCTCTATAGACACTCACATCAAGAAAGTCCAGAGAATTTGAATCAAATTTATATGTCAGATGGATGTTCGAGGAATTTTGATTAAGATACGACATAAAAGAATGTAGGGAATCCTCCGACCCCTGCCAAATAAAAAATACGTCATCAATGAATCGCACCCATAATAGGATGCGATCCATCCATGTCTCTGACATAAAGAGGTCCCTCTCCCACAGCCCCAGGAATAAATTTGCATACGAGGGTGCAAAAGAGGCACCCATTGCTGTGCCCTGGAGCTGTAGGTAGAGGGACCCCTTGAAAAGAAAAAAAATTGTGTGACAATAAAAACTCAAGTAACCGTATAGTAAATTGTCTCATAGAACTAGGCATAATTGAAGACCCCAAAAAATATGTTACTGCCTTGACACCATCACTGTGGCGGATATTCGTGTATAAACTCTCCACGTCACACAAAACCAGGAAAGTGTCTTCACCAATATGTAACCCATCGACTTTTTTAGGGAACTCATTGGTGTCCTTAATAAAAGAAGGTAGTTCCTCAACTAATGGTTTCAATCTAGAGTCCACAAATTTATTGATATTTTCTAGAAAATTCCCACACCCAGAAATGATGGGTCTACCTGGTGGGGTAATTTGGTTTTTGTGGACCTTAGGCAGCAAATAAAGTGTAGAGATTGTTGGTTCAGGCACCTGGAGAGCTGTAAATAAATCCTTATTAATAATATTTGCATCTAGAGCCTCCCGAAGGACACTTAGTAATTCCAATTTAAATTTGTCCAAGGGATTGAATGTCCTCCTGACGGTGCATGCACCGTACATGCCCGGGTCACTTCAATGGACGCGATAACAATATAAAAAGCCCATCTAGTATACAGTCACCACCCCCTGACGAAGGAAGAGATTCCGAAACGCGCGTCGGAGTGCGCGGTGACAGGACTAGGTGACCTTCATAGAGGTATATTGCGGATATAATTGCCCCTTAATGGTTCTTCTTTATATTGCACTTTGCACTTTATTGGTGTTTCTCACTGAGCCCGCAAGTTGGACTTTGTATCCTGCGGCTGCACTTATATTATTATTGCTTTTTGCACAGTTATTCACTGCAGCAACTATTGATGTGGAATATATATTTTTTAATAAACATACTTATTTTTACACCCTATTATCACATATTGTTCTACCATTTTTTATTGGCAATTTTTTATTATAAAAAATTATTTTTTAATTTTGGCACATAATCTGCATATGCCATATTGGAGGTCACTAATTTATATTTAGTATGGTAATTTTTATATGATTCTTTTATGGTCCTGTCATACTTCGCGTACTACATTTATTATTTTAATTTTTTCTTATTGTGCCACTTTCACCTTTAATAAAGGCCATTTATACAATTTTTCTGTGTGGATACACTCTTTTGGCTGTCCATGGTTTTAGTTGTTTTAGTTGGTTCTCTATCTTAGTGTTTAGTCACTACCTTCTCACAGAACACCGTTACTTTCTCATTTGAAAAATATATCTATAATATAACGCTGGGAGCGTCACTCTGTCCGAAGCCTCTATAGACTGCGCAAGCGCAAGCGCCGGCGCAGTCTGGACCGCACAGAGCGACGCTCCCAGGAGATCGCGGTATGCGTAAGCGCTGAACGCACACCGCGATCTCCACCGGACAAGCAGGGACGAGCCAGGAGGCGGAGGGTGAGTATACTTACCTGACCCGTTCCACCGACGCGCTTCCGGGCCGTGACTGTCCCCGTGCTCCCGGAATCGGCGCCTGCGCAGTCCGCGCTTTCCGACACCATTTTCTTGAAGACACATTGCAGTGTCTTCAAGAAAATGGCGCCGGAAAGCACAGACTGCGCAGGCGCCGACTCCGGGAGCAGGACCAAGAAAATGGCCGCACCCAGCACAGCCGCCGCGCCCAGCACAGCCACGCACAGCCACCCACAGCAACGCACAGCCGCCGCACCCAGCACAGCCGACCATAGCCGCCCACAGCCACGCACAGGCGCCCACAGCCACGCACAGCCGCCGCACCCAGCACAGCTGCCCACAGCCACGCACAGCCGCCGCACCCAGCACAGCCGACCACAGCCACGCACAGCCGCCGCACCCAGCACAGCCGCCCACAGCCACGCACAGCCGCCGCACCCAGCACAGCCGCCCACAGCCGCCGCACCCAGCACAGCCGCCCACAGCCACGCACAGCCGCCCACAGCCGCACCCAGCACAGCCGACCACAGCCACGCACAGCCGCCGCACCCAGCACAGCCGCCCACAGCCACGTACAGCCACCCATAGCCACGCACAGCCGCCGCACCCAGCACAGCCGACCACAGCCGCCGCACCCAGCACAGCCGCCCACAGCCACGCACAGCCCACAGCCACGCACAGCCGCCGCACCCAGCACAGCCACCCACAGCCGCCGCACCCAGCACATCCGCCGCACCCAGCACAGCCATGCACAGCCACGCACAGCCGCCTACAGCCACGCACAGCCTCCCACAGCCACGCACAGCCGCCCACAGCCACGGACAGCCGCCGCACCCAGCACAGCCGCCGCACCCAGCACAGCCGCCCACAGCCACGCACAGCCGCCCACAGCCACGCACAGCCGCCGCACCCAGCACAGCCACGCACAGCCGCCCACAGCCGCCGCACCCAGCACAGCCGCCCACAGCCACGCACAACCGCTGCACCCAGCACAGCCGCCGCACCCAGCACATCCGCCGCACCCAGCACATCCGCCGCACCCAGCACAGCCGCCGCACCCAGCACAGCCACGCACAGCCGCCACAGCCATGCACAGCCTCCGCACCCAGCACAGCCACGCACAGCCGCCTACAGCCACGGACAGCCGCCGCACCCAGCACAGCCACCGCACCCAGCACAGCCGCCGCACCCAGCACAGCCGCCGCACCCAGCACAGCCGCCGCACCCAGCACAGCCACGCACAGCCACCACAGCCATGCACAGCCTCCGCACCCAGCACAGCCACGCACAGCCGCCTACAGCCACGGACAGCCGCCGCACCCAGCACAGCCACCACACCCAGCACAGCCGCCGCACCCAGCACAGCCGCCCACAGCCACGCACAGCCGCCGCACCCAGCACAGCCTCCCACAGCCACGCACAGCCGCCTACAGCCACGCACAGCCGCTGCACCCAGCACAGCCGCTGCACCCAGCACAGCCACCGCACCCAGCACAGCTGTCCACAGCTGCCGCACCCAGCACAGCCGCCCGCACCCAGCACAGCCACGTCACATACAGCCGCCCGTACTCAGCACAGCCACATACAGCCGCCCGCACTCAGCACAGCCGCCCGCACTCAGCACAGCCGCCCACACTGATGGGGGCGCAGGATGGAGCAGCACGTGATAGGATGGGGGCGCAGGATGGGAGCACATGACAGGATGGGGATGAGGATGGAGCAGCACATGACACGGTGGAGCAGCACATGACAGGATGGGGATGCAGGATGGAGCAGCACATGACACGGTGGAGCAGCACATGACAGGATGGGGGCGCAGGATGGAGCAGCACATGACACGGTGGAGCAGCACATGACAGGATGGGGGCGCAGGATGGAGCAGCATATGACAGGATAGGAGCAGCACATACCAGGATGGAGACCATATTCCAATATAAATGCTCGCCACCCGGGCGTAGAACGGGTTCAATAGCTAGTATATATATATTATTGATATTAGTAATTTTTAATTTTTGGTGTATCCGTGTTTTTTTAAACGCATTATTAATACTGTGTTTCGCACAGGTTTCTATTTCTACAAATGAACATGGACTTTAAGACGAGGGAGATGTCCTGGCAGGGACAAATTAATGCTGTATTTTCTAATGGTGATGTGACAACTACTGCTAATGGTGGTGTTCAGTTCGATGATTTATATAAGACTATAAAGACCTTAACATATAAGAGAACCCATTCCTGGTGGAACAGAGCTTTCCTCGAAAATTATATTCAACGACAATTAATTCCGAGCGGTCTTAGGATACAACTAACCCCGTCATTTCCCATCAATGATGATGATGAATTTGTCAAGGATTGGGAAAGAGTATGTAATATAGCTTCTAAACAACTTATGGAACTTCTGGTAAAATTTTATTTGAAAACCTTAATAGAAATTGATAAGTCTCTAGATGAAGCATTTGAGAGGGCCAAAGTATGTCTGTCACCTGAGCAGCTTGGATCTATTGACAGTCAGTTGGAGAGGCAGATAGAACAATGGATTAAGGACAATAGAGCTAACCAAACTAATAAACTGTCAAGGGACCAGAGAGATTTCACTAATGGAAGAATATGCAGGTGGCGTAAACATAATCCCACTGAATATACAAGGGATAGAATCGACTCTATTTCATCCAATCCTGGTATAGGAGATGTCTCTGGTGCCTCCTCCTCCGCCTCCATTTCAACTTCCATTGCATCAACACCTAAACGCAAACGGGAACCACGTTATGTACCTGCTAAACGGAATTATGTGAATTTTCCAGAAGAATCTAGAACTAATTTAAAGGTGATTTATTTAAGTACACATATTTTATCAGATACTGAGATTGATGTTTTGAGAAGGGGTTTTATGTTTTGCCCAACAGCTCAATTTAATAAATTTGAGGCCGTAAAGGATTTACCCCTTTTTGCAAGAAAACTATTGTTCAAACGTCATTTCCATAATGAAACTGTACTACAATTGTTTCCCACAGAGGCGGAGCAGGAGGCACTAGGTATATTGGATGAATTGGCCCAGGAACATAATGACCCAGTGGGAGGTAAGATCCCTGCATGCATTCGACCAAAATCTCGCAAATTTCCCCCTTTGTCAGGCTGTTCGACTATTGACGTCTTTGTAAAGACCGTGAGCAGGGACTTTGATAGAATCCCCCGTTTTCCTGATAATGAAAATTTAAATAAAAATGAGAAATTGGCACTGAAGGGTTTAAAAAATATGTCTGACATGGTATTTAAGCCGGCTGACAAAGGGGGAAATGTGGTCGTCTGGCCCAAAAATCTTTATGAGAATGAGGCATTCCGCCAATTAAAGGATGAGGTCTACTACAAAAAAATGACATTCAATCCCTTGGACAAATTTAAATTGGAATTACTAAGTGTCCTTCGGGAGGCTCTAGATGCAAATATTATTAATAAGGATTTATTTACAGCTCTCCAGGTGCCTGAACCAACAATCTCTACACTTTATTTGCTGCCTAAGGTCCACAAAAACCAAATTACCCCACCAGGTAGACCCATCATTTCTGGGTGTGGGAATTTTCTAGAAAATATCAATAAATTTGTGGACTCTAGATTGAAACCATTAGTTGAGGAACTACCTTCTTTTATTAAGGACACCAATGAGTTCCCTAAAAAAGTCGATGGGTTACATATTGGTGAAGACACTTTCCTGGTTTTGTGTGACGTGGAGAGTTTATACACGAATATCCGCCACAGTGATGGTGTCAAGGCAGTAACATATTTTTTGGGGTCTTCAATTATGCCTAGTTCTATGAGACAATTTACTATACGGTTACTTGAGTTTTCATTGTCACACAATTTTTTTTCTTTTCAAGGGGTCCCTCTACCTACAGCTCCAGGGCACGGCAATGGGTGCCTCTTTTGCACCCGCGTATGCAAATTTATTCCTGGGGCTGTGGGAGAGGGACCTCTTTGTCAGAGACATGGATGGATCGCATCCTATTATGGGTGCGATTCATTGATGACGTATTTTGTATTTGGCAGGGGTCGGAGGATTCCCTACATTCTTTTATGTCGTATCTTAATCAAAATTCCTCGAACATCCATCTGACATATAAATTTGATTCAAATTCTCTGGACTTTCTTGATGTGAGTGTCTATAGAGGAGAGGATAATTGTTTATGCACCAATATTTTTAGGAAATCCACAGCGGTAAACTCCCTTTTACATGCAACCTCTTCACACCCCCCTGCAATGGTGCATTCAATCCCTATAGGACAATTTTTACGTCTTAGAAGAATTTGTTCTAGTGACATTGAGTTCGAGAAACAAGCCCAAGATCTTAAAGAGAGATTTCTTGAACGAGGATATAGCAGACGTGCTATTAAAAAGGGATATAACCGTGCAAAAAATCTTACCAGACATCAAGCTTTGTATGGCCAGCGAACCCCTAAATCTAACCAAGTAGTTAGGTATATTACTAGATATCATGGGCAAAATGATTTAATGAGATCATGTCTAGCTAAGTCACGGGGTATCCTTAAAGCGGACCCTATTTTGGCCCGTTATATTGGTGACAAACCAAATATCACCTATAGGAGACCTCAGAATTTAAAAGACCATCTGGTTAAGAGCCATTACACCCACAATCCAGTTTTGCCCTCCTTCTTAATGAATGCCAAGCTCCCAATAGGCTGTAGACCCTGTGGTAAATGTGTGACTTGTACCAACATCGATAGAGCGCAGACGTTCTGTAACTCTAAAGGGACAATGACCTATGAAATTAAACAGGCTATAACATGCACAACTACAGCCGTCATTTACTATGCCACATGCCCATGTTCACTAATCTATGTGGGCATGACCATTCGTCAACTACAAGTACGGGTCCGCGAGCATGTGCTGGGGATAATAGCCGCAAAGGAGATTGAAGATATATCCCTTTTAAAAACTATCCCCAAACACTTCAAAATAAAACACAACTGTGATGCATCACTTTTGAGGGTTAAGGGCATTGACAGGATTAGACCCAATGAGAGAGGAGGGAAAATTAGTACAACACTGGCACAAATGGAGACTAAATGGATTTGGTCATTGAATACTGTGTCTCCAGATGGATTAAATGAAAATTTGAGCTTTGCCCCTTATCTATAACACCACCTTTTAGTTATATAATGATTTTATGCTTTTAGTATTTTTTATGTTTTTGTATATTTTATGTGGCTTATATTGATTTTAATAACACAAAATTTTTTTTTCTTGTTATGTATTTTTTAGCTTATTTATACTTACAATTTATGGCCTGGTTATGTGGAGCGATCCTCTTTCTGTTGGCTGGGTGGAATGGACTACTCTGTGTTCCGGTCCAGATAGATCAGGATTGATTACGTGTATTTTCCACTGTTCCTGGATTACATTGTATCTATAAAGAACATGGATCGATATGTCATTTATGGAGAAACATTTTGTCTGTTTTGGCTATTTTTTATTATTTGTGTATTATTTTTTTGCATTAATATATTACTTAATATCCTTATATTTTTGTATATATGTAGGTGTGTGCACTAGCACATGTGTGTATATATACATGTCAGTGAATATATATTTGTTATTATTTTTCATATGTAGTTATTGTTGGTAGCCTTGTGATTAGTTATTCATTATATATGTTTCACATTTGAATGTGGATATGTATATATAATTGTTTGTATGTAATTTATATATTTAAAAAAAAAAAATTGTTTTTCCTATTATTGTCATGAATATCTTCATATCATACTGCTTTGATCCACACCTTCCCACTATGTTGCAGCCCTTATATAGTGTACACAAAGTGTGTTATTATAACTTAACTTATTCCCCGTTCCCTTGTGATGATCTTGGTAGTGCGCCTGCGCTGTCTGTGTCCTGGAGCCCTGGAGTCCGCATCACTGTGTCCTAGCAATGCCGGGTACTCCGTCCCTGTGCGTGCGTTCACGTGGCTAGGACGCTTGCACTTCTGGGTCCTCCTGACGGCACATGCGCCGTACATGCCCGGGTCACTTCAATGGACGCGATAACAATATAAAAAGCCCATCTAGTATACAGTCACCACCCCCTGACGAAGGAAAAGATTCCGAAACGCGCGTCGGGGTGCGCGGTTACAGGACTTGGTGACCTTCATAGAGGTATATTGCAGATATAATTGCCCCTTAATGGTTCTTCTTTATATTGCACTTTGCACTGTATTGGTGTTTTCACTGAGCCCGCAAGTTGGACTTTGCATCCTGCGGCTGCACTTATATTATTATTGCTTTTTGCACAGTTATTCACTGCAGCAACTATTGATGTGGAATATATATTTTCTAATTAACATACTTATTTTTACACCCTATTATCACATATTGTTCTACCATTTTTTATTGGCAATTTTTTATTATAAAAAAATATTTTTTAATTTTGGCACATAATCTGCATATGCCATATTGGAGGTCACAAATTTATATTTAGTATGGTAATTTTTATATGATTCTTTTATGGTCCTGTCATACTTCGCGTACTACATTTATTATTTTAATTTTTTCTTATTGTGCCACTTCCACCTTTAATAAAGGCCATTTATACCATTTTTCTGTGTGGAAACACTCTTTTGGCTGTCCATGGTTTTAGTTGTTTTAGTTGGTTCTCTATCTTAGTGTTTAGTCACTACCTTCTCACAGAACACCGTTACTTTCTCATTTGAAAAAAAAAAAAAAAAATATATATATATATATTATTGATATTAGCAAGAAAAAGGAACAGCACAACAATAGTACTTATCTTCGGGTGCAAGGCCCCAGGTAATCAGTCCAACGATTACACCAGATTCACAGAGATTCAAAAAAGAGGCAGCACTCCATACTCATGGTGAAACATGTGGTAGGTTTAATCGACCCACATAGCCGGGCGACGTTTCAGCTCTATCTGAGCCTTTATCAAGCAGTGAGTAACCATACCTGTTACTTATTTATACGTGCTTCAACAAGTGTTTCATTATAATCAATTAAATTTTATATTATATAATTATTAAAAACATTTTAGTATATTCTTCTTCTCATATCAGTGTAAAGTGCCTATATAAAGTGCTTTGTGCTCTGTGCAATAAATTTAAAACTCCATACAACTCATCCGGCAATCTGGCTTATTAGTCCATTATCTCTATCATAATATCTTCATTGTTATTAATCAATCAGGTATTTAATACTGTAACTGTTGCTCACTCACCAATAGCTGATAATGGGCTCATGGAGGACGCTGTATTTAGATGTCGGCGTTCCCTACTACAAACTGCGCATGTCTGAATTACATCATTATGCCAGGAAGTCTCATAGTCCAATCATGTGCTGTGTGTGGCAATTTACACACAGCTCATGCGCAGTAGCGTCTATAGTCGCCATATTGGTAGTGGCTGCCTGTCTATTTACAGCCTGTGACCCGGCACCTGCGTACTGGATATCTATTATTTAGAGCAGCTCTCCGCACAGCTGCCTGCACACTGCATGTGCGCACCAGTGTCCACAATAGCCGCATTAGTAATAGCCCTCTCTTTATTTATATCACTTCCTTTTTTACACCTGCTGATAGCAGAATCAGATTGATAAAAATTATATCACCATAGATTCTCGTGCGGCCATACTCATACTACTTTATCCACATAAGTCTGATAACCCAGATTAGTCACTTAAATCCAATATATGTATATTTTTTTTAAATTATTATCATAGATTGATCACTATAATCCAACATATATATATATTATTATTTTATCATAGGCTAAATATAAAATGTAAGATATTTTTTAACCAATGGTGTTGTAATGTATCTTGGTTACACGGACAACCATATTTAACATACAGAACCCGTGTACCTATGGAGTCATACTGTCCCTCAGTTGTCCCTCCGGACCAAAGTGTTACAGCCATGACCTCCATATAATACATATACACCAAATTTATATCTTATTCTTTTTCATAAAGAGAGGTAATAAGGACAATATATGTAGGTTATGATCATATAGATTTCTGTATGTATACACCTCCATTGTACCCCAAGGCAGCCTTTCGCCCCAAGATATCTTATGGTACCAGTCTCTTATGATCACTATTCTGTATAAATTAGACAATATAGTCCTCATCCCCCAATCTTATAATTAAAACACTCACTATTATGCCTTTTTTGATATTTTATTATTGCAATTAAGTGACCCATCCAGTCAGAATCCAAGCATAATGTCAGATAATGCGTGGCCGCACAACAGTGTCCTAGGTGATACAAAAAAATTTAATAAAATAAATATTGTGTGGATATAAATAATTGATTCTTAATTTCTTAATTTCTATCGTCCTCCATGTGCCTTTCTCCCAGCCAGTGTGATATATTCTTTGGACAACCATCTGAGGAGTAGAAAGTACATAATATCAATTACATATAAAAACATTTTTTTAAAAAACATCAGGAGGTCCATTACACTAATAGAGGATAAGTCCTACATACCCCCCTAAAACACCGTATATATATTGTAGTCTGCATTTAGACCTTTTGGTTTAAGTGTTTTGAGTTCATAGATCCATTTGAGCTCTTTCTTTTTTAAAATTTGCTCCCTATTCCCTCCCCTTCTTTGGATTGGGACCACGTCTATTATCCTGAATTTTAGGTCTTTTTCCTGATGGTTGTTTTCTACAAAATGTTTGGGTACCGGGAGATCTTTTCTTTTCTTTCGGATCGTATACCTGTGTTGGTTCATCCGAACCTTAAAGGCACATGTTGTCTCCCCTATGTACCATAGATTACAGGGACATGATAGGAGGTATATTACGTGGTCCGTGTCACAAGTCAAAAATTCTTTTATGTGATAGACTTTGCCTGTTTCCGGATGTTCAAATGTAGATCCTTTTATCATGTGCGAACAATTAACACACGATAAACAGGGAAAACATCCCCTTCTTTTTCTACCTGTCATAGTCAATTGTTGATTCCCCACTACTGGTCCAATATCGGATCTAATCACATAGTCTCCAATATTTCTACTTCTTTTATAAGAATAGAGCGGTGGCCTAGTAAACTCACTAATTCCTGGGTGACACCTACCCAACATACCCCAATGTTTTGAAATAATTTTGGTCACCTCTCTGCTTTCCTCTACATATGTGCTAACAAAAGGGACCCGGTTCATGGTTTTTTTCTTACTCGTACATTTCATGATCAGTGCCTTCCTTTCCTTTCTCCTTACTTCCTCCTTTGCCGAAATCAGTACTCTTCTTGGGTACCCTCTCTCTCTAAATTTTTTTATTAGTAATTCTAATGCTCCATCTACATCATCCTCTCTTTTTACAATTCGGCGTACTCTTAGCAGTTGGCTTAGAGGTATTGATTCAACCATTTTCCGAGGATGTTGACTATCATAGGCCAGCAAGTTGTTCCTATCTGTTTTTTTGACAAAGAGTTTTGTAGTCAACTCCTTGTCCTCCTGAAGAACCATTACATCTAGGAATTGTATCTCCTTAGTTGAGGAAACCAATGTGAATTTGATGGTTTCGTCTATAGTATTTAGATACTGATGAAACTCATTAAGCATCTCACTTGTACCTGTCCACAGGAGGAAGACGTCGTCTATGTACCTCCACCACGCCTTGACATATAGGAAGTGGTGGGATCCATAGACGAGGTCCTCCTCCATGACCTCCATTGTCAAATTTGCATAAGAAGGGGCCATATTGGCCCCCATAGCTGTACCTCTTTTTTGAGTATAAAAACTATCCCCAAAAAGAAAATAGTTTTTAGTCAAAATTATTTCTAACAATTTCAATGCAAAATTACTGCCCTCCTCCGTATACCCAGCTTGTTCCAGTTTCTTTTTTATTGCGCTTAAGCCTCTCTTGTGGTCAATAGACGTGTAAAGAGAAACTACGTCAAATGATGCCATAATTACCTCTTCACTTAGTTTTAACTCCTCCAATTTTATTAGAAAGTCTGTTGTATCCTTTATATATGATTTTCCTTGTTTTACAATAGGGTTTAAAATTCTGTCCAAAAATATACCCATTTTGTTGAATATTGACCCCACCCCTGAGATTATGGGGCGTCCTGGCGGGTTGTCCAACCTCTTATGTATTTTGGGGATTATATATATCGTTGGTGTTCTAGGGGTTTCAACCTTTAAATATTCATATAATTGTTGGTCTATGATATGCATACCCAATGCTTCTTTTAGACAGGTTTCTATTTCTTTAATGATACCAAATTTAGGATCTCCATCCATCCTTTGGTATACCTCCCCATCTGCCAGTTGTCTGTTTATTTCCGCCATATACATAGCCTTGTCCATGACGACGACAGCACCCCCCTTGTCCGCGGGTTTAATGATGATGTCGCCGTCATGGACCAGCTCCTGCAATGCCAAATACTCATCTCTCAAAATGTTGGGGTGTCTATATGTTTCCACATTATTATTTCTCAAATTTTCGACCTCTTTTAAAACCACTTGCTCAAATGCATCTATGGCTGCTGAGTTACTAGTTGGGACAAAATTACTTTTGTTCCTCAATTCCAAATTTTCCATGTCAAATTCACTTACTCTATTTTTAGTGATAATATCCTTTTGATAAAACCATTCCTTCAATCTTATTGTTCTAAAGAAGCGTGCTAGGTCCACTTGCAATTCAAACCAGTCCATGTGTGAACACGGACTGAATGATAGCCCTTTACTTAGTACAGATACCTGATTTGCGGTCAGTTCTTTACATGAAATGTTCACTACGAGTTCTGTTCCCGTTTCCTGAGGTTTGGTGGTCTCTGTGTAGGTTGCTGCACTTTGTTTCTCTCTGTTTTCTTTTTGTTTCCTGTGGTGACGTTTGCCTCCTCTCCTTTTGCGTCCTTTTACTCACACAAATTGCCACACACAGCACATGATTGGACTATGAGACTTCCTGGCATGATGATGTAATTCAGACATGCGCAGTTTGTAGTAGGGAACGCCGACATCTAAATACAGCGTCCTCCATGAGCCCACTATCAGCTATTGGTGAGTGAGCAACAGTTACAGTATTAAATACCTGATTGATTAATAACAATGAAGATATTATGATAGAGATAATGGACTAATAAGCCAGATTGCCGGATGAGTTGTATGGAGTTTTAAATTTATTGCACAGAGCACAAAGCACTTTGTATAGGCACTTTACACTGATATGAGAAGAAGAATATACTAAAAAATTTTTAATAATTATATAATATAAAATTTAATTGATTATAATGAAACACTTGTTGAAGCACGTATAAATAAGTAACAGGTATGGTTACTCACTGCTTGATAAAGGCTCAGATAGAGCTGAAACGTCGCCCGGCTATGTGGGTCGATTAAACCTACCACATGTTTCACCATGAGTATGGAGTGCTGCCTCTTTTTTGAATCTCTATTATTGATATTAGTAATTTTTAATTTTTGGTGTATCCGTGTTTTTTTAAACGTGGGATCATCAGAGAAGCAGTGCTGTGGATTTATCAAGTAGGTTTAGTTTCTTTTATTTTATGCCATTTTCTTAATTTTTTCAATTTTCTTCTGATTGTTGAAAACCTCTAATGGCATTTTATTAAGAAGATAATGATGAGTGTTTATCTGATCACTCATGAAATACTGAGTTATAGAAGAAATCCAACAAGTCTTACAAGTAACTAAGTAAAATACAAGAAATGATGTCAAGTTATTACATGGCAGCAAGAGGTTGCTTTATGCTGTTTTCATCTTCTTTAGCAGTCGGATTTCATACTGTGATGTATTCTCTTGTAAATCTTCTGTAAGATACCAGAAACATTTCTTTCTTCTACTCCTACCTTCCCCGGTATACTGCGGTTATACAAATATTAATAATGCATTTCATTCTCAAAGTTCAGTGTTTACATTCTTTTGCAATATTATTACTGGGTTTTACGTTTGCAATAAATTCAATGTTAAGATAAATGTATAGATGAACCATAGCCAATTGAACAAGTAATCACATGTATGTTGAATAAGAATGTACAGTAAAGGATATTCTGTGTTCAACATGTGCAACATCCTTGAGAAAGTTAAGCAAATAATTGTTTTATTGAACAGATGAGAATGTCTACCAGAATGGATCAAGCATCTGTGTCACTGATATCTTCTAAATGTTTTAAACCCTATTTTTTTCTTTGGCATGAGTGTCAAATATATCTTGAAACATAATGGACATAATCATATTTGTGCTATGTTCATGTTTGCAGTTATTGTTGAGTATTTTACATGAGTTTTTCTAAGCCAGAACCCGGATTTTGGTAAGAAATGCAGAAGTAGTTCTCATGAAGTGTTGGACTGGGTTGCTAAGGGCCCACCAGTAACAATGACTTGGGTGGTCCCGCTTTTCACATGCATACAAATATTACACTATCCTTGTTCACAAAAGTACCTATATCTCTATATAATAATACACTTAACCCCTTTACCCCCAAGGCTGGTTTGCACGTTAATGACCGGGCCGATTTTTACAATTCTGACCACTGTCCTTTTATGAGGTTATAACTCTGGAATGCTTCAACAGATCCTGATGATTCTGACACTGTTTTCTCACGACATATTGTACTTCGTGATAGTGGTAAACGTTCTTTGACATTACCTGTGTTTACTTGTGAAAAGAATGGAAATTTGGCAAAAATTTAGAAAATTTTCCAATTTTCCAACTTTGAATTTTTATGCCCTTAAATCACAGAGATATGTCACACAAAATACTTAAAGAGTAACATTTCCCACATGTCTACTTTACATCAGCACTATTTTGGAACAAAAATTCTTTCTTGTTAGGGAGTTATAAGGGTTAAAATTTGAAAAGCAATTTCTTATTTTTACACCACCATTTTTTTTAGGGACCACATCACATTTGAAGTCACTTTGAGGGGTCTATATGATAGAAAATAACCAAGTGTGACACCATTCTAAAAACTGCATATCTCATGGTACTCAAAACCACATTCAAGAAGTTTATTAACCTTTCAGGTGTTTCACAGGAATTTTTCGAATGTTTTAAAAAAAATGAACATTTATCTTTTTGTCACTAAAAATTTAATTCAGCTCCAATGTGTTTTATTTTACCAAGGGTAAGGGGAGAAATTGGACACCAAAAGTTGTTGACCAATTTATCCTGAGTTCGCTGATACCCCATATGTGGGGATAAACCACTGTTTGGGTGCATGGCAGAGCTCGGATGGGAAGCAGCGCCATTTGACTTTTCAATGCAAAATTGACTGGAATTGAGATGGGATGCCATGTCGAGTTTGGAGAGCACCTGATGTGCATAAACATTGAAACCCCCAACAAGTGGCACCATTTTGGAAAGTAGACCCTTTAAGGAACTTATCTATATGTGTGGTGAGCACTTTGACCCACCAAGTGCTTCACAGAAGTTTATAATGTAGAGCTGTAAAAATAAAAAATCATATTTTTTCACAAAAATGATTTTTTCGCCACCAATTTTTTTATTTTCCCAAGGGTAACAGAAGAAACTGGACCCCAAAAGTTGTGCATTTTGTCCTGAGTATGCTGATACCCCATATGTGGGGGTAAACCACTGTTTGGGAGCATGGCAGAGCTCGGAAAGGAAAGCAGCGACATTTGACTTTTCAATGCAAAATTGACTGGAATTGAGATGGGATGCCATGTCGCGTTTGGAGAGCCCCTGATGTGCCTAAACATTGAAACCCTCCACAAGTGACACCATTTTGGAAAGTAGACCCCCTAAGGAACTTATCTAGATGTGTGGTGAGCACTTTGACCCACCAAGTGCTTCACAGAAGTTTATAATATAGAGCCGTAAAAATAAAAAATCATATTTTTTCACAGAAATGATTTTTTCGCCCCCATTTTTTTCCCAAGGGTAACAGAAAAAACTGAACCCCAAAAGTTGTTGTGCAATTTGTCCTGAGTACGCTGATACCCATATGTGGGGGTAAACCACTGTTTGGGCGCATGGCAGAGCTCGGAAGGGAAAGAGCGTCATTTGACTTTCCAATGCAAAATTGTCATGAATTGAGATGGGATGCCCCTGATGTGCCTAAACATTGAAACCCCCCAGAAGTGACACCATTTTGGAAAGAAGATCCCCTATGGAACTTATCTAGATGTGTTGTGAAAAGTTTGAACCTCCAAGTGTTTCACTACAGTTTATAACGCAGAGCCGTGAAAATAAAAATTATTTTTTTCCCACAAAAATTATTTTTAATCTCCCAGTTTTGTTTTTTCCCAAGGGTAACATGAGAAATTGGACCCCAAAAGTTGTTGTACAATTAGTCCTGAGTACGCTGATGCCCCATATGTTGGGGTAAACCCCTGTTTGGGTGCACGGGAGAGCTCGGAAAGGAAGGCACGCCATTTGGAATGCAGACTTAGATGGATTGGTCTGCAGGCGTCACGTTGCATTTGCAGAGCCCCTGATGCACCTAAACAGTAGAAACCCCCCACAAGTGACTCCTTATTGGAAACTAGACCCCCCAAGGAACTTATCTAGATGTGTTGTGAGAACTTTGCACCCCCAAGTGTTTCACTACAGTTTATAACGCAGAGCCGTGAAAATAAAAATTATTTTTTTCTCCACAAAAATTATTTTTTAGCCACCAGTTTTGTATTTTCCCAAGGGTAACAGGAGAAATTCGACCCCAAAAGTTGTTGTCCAATTTGTCCTGAGTACGCTGATACCCCATATGTTGGGGTAAACCCCTGTTTGGGCACAGGGGAGAGCTCAGAAGGAGCACTGTTTTACTTTTTCAATGCAGAATTGGCTGGATTAGAGATCAGATGCCATGTCGCGTTTGGAGAGCCCCTGATGTGCCTAAACGGTGGAAACCCCCCAGATCTAACTGAAACCCTATCCCAAACACACTCCTAACCCTAATCCCAACCATAACCCTAACCATACCCCTAACCCTAACCCTATTGTTCCGTTGATGACGCTGTATAGTGGCTCGTTTTTTGCGGGACAAGATGATGTTTTCAGCAGTACTATGGCTATTTATATCCGTCTTTTTAATCCCAACCGTAAATGTAATCCAAACCCTAATTTTATAATTTTAGCCCCAGCCCTAACCCTAACTTTAGCCCCAACCCTAACCCCAACCCCAACCCTAACCCCAATCCTAACCCTAACTGTAGCCCCAACCCTAACCCTAACTTTAGCCCCAACCCTAACCCTAATGGGAAAATGGAAATAAATAAATTTTATTTAATTTTATTATTTTTCCCTAACTAAGGGGGTGATGAAGGGGGGGTTGATTTACTTTTATAGCTTTTTTTGGTGCATTTTTATGATTGGCTGCCGTCACACACTAAAAGACGCTTTTTATTGCAAAAAATAGTTTTTGCGACTCCACATTTTGAGAGCTATAATTTTTCCACATTTTGGTTCACAGAGTCATGTGAGGTCTTGGTTTTTGCCAGAGTTGACGTTTTTATTGGTACCATTTTCAGGCACGTGAAATTTTTGATCGCTTTTTATTCCGATTTTTGTGAGGTAGAATGAGCAAAAACAGCTATTCATGAATTTCTTTTGGGGAGGGCGCTTATACCGTTCCACGTTTGGTAAAATTGATAAAGCAGTTTTATTCTTTGGGTCAGCACGATTACAGTGATACCTCATTTATATCATTTTTTAATGTTTTGGCGCTTTTATACGATTAAAACTATTTTATATAAAAAATAATTATTTTTGTATCGCTTTTTTCTGAGGACTATAACTTTTTTATTGTTTCATTGATGACGCTGTATAGTGGCTCATTTTTTGCGGGACAAGATGATGTTTTCAGTAGTACTATGGCTATTTATATCTGTCTTTTTGATTGTGTGTTATTCCACTTTTTGTTTGGCTGTATGATTATAAAGCGGCGTTTTTTGCCTTTTTTTACGGTGTTCATTGAAGGGGTTAACTAGTGGGACAGTTTTATAGGTCGGGTCATTACGGACGCTGCAATAGTAAATATGTGTACTTTTATTTTTTTTTTATTTAGAGAAAGAAATGTATTTATTGGAACAATATATTTTTTTCTTTATTTAGGATTTTTTTTTTTTACACATGTAAATATTTTTTTTTTACTTTTTTACTTTACCCCAGGGGGGGGACATCACAGTAAAGTGAAAGATCACTTATCTGACACCTTACTGTGCACTGTGTCAGATCAGCGATCACACAGGCACAGCAGGGAGGCTTCCCGGTGCCTGCCCTGAGCAGGCGCCTGGAAGCCACCTCTCTGCAGGACCCAGAAGGCCCCCTGTGGCCATTTTGGATCTGGGCCTGCAAGGAGGAGGACGTAGGAGTGCAATGCAATGCTTCCCTATGCCGCCGGAACACTGCGATTATGTTTAATCGCAGTGTGCCGGTGGTTAATGTGCCGGGAATGGTCCGTGACCACGCCTGGCACATAGTGCCGGATGTCAGCTGCGATAGTCAGCTGACACTCGGCCCCGATCGACCACGCTGAGTGCGACTGATTGGTGATGACATACTATCCCATCGGTGGTCATAAGGGCCCATACCACCTCGACGGGATAGTACGTCATATGTCAGAAAGGGGTTAATGTTAATGTTGAGATGCTGCTTTTTACTGTACAGAGTAAATCATGTGAATTATGCCAGGTACTGCCCATACAGTTGGGTTGGGGGCCCGTAACTGCACAGGGGCCCACTGGGGGATTCACCCATTCCCCTATGGGCCAGTCCAAGCCTGTGCACATGTTTCTATTATACTTTTCCTCTGACTGTTTCACTCCTGCTTTTGACTTAAGAATACTGATGTAAAATATTGAACGCGTGAACTTGGCCTTTGAATTAGGTTTTACGTTTTCTAAATGACAACTTGTCCATTCATTCTTCATCAGGATACCACAAAGACCTTTGTGATTCTCCTGATGAAGTCACAGTACTTTGAAACACAAATATATTAAACCGCACTATTCCTCACATGCCATGTGTTGGATTTTCTCGATTCTACAACCAGCAAAACCCACATTTCCCCTTCTCTCAGTATTACATTGGATCCTCCAACTCAGGAAGCTGCAGCAGCTGGATGTCATATCCTCTAACACTATGAGAGTTGTGTCGTACACAACTGAAGCAGGCGCGCAGTACTGTTTTACTCACCACATTGTTATCTGGATAACGCTCTATGGCACTGATTTGTCACCAAAGTCGTTTCTCAAAAATGGCAACTAATAACACAAGACAAAAAAAAAGAAAGTGATTTGAAATAAAAAGCAAATGATGTGTTAGGGTTGATGGAATGCAACAAATAAAATATAAAGATAAGGTGTGTTCACAACCTGGGGTCCACCATGCAGTCATGGTAACTGCTGCTCTGTAATGCTGGACAGTATGTGGCGGTACAGCACCAAAAACATGCGGGCTAAAGGTAACCTGGTATGAGCTACAGTAAACTCTGTTGCCTCTCAGAGCCACCATAAATTATTAAAGAGTATTGTAGCCTGTTAGCTGTCACAGGGCACAGCAGATTAGGTGCCAGTGTAGTCACTAGACTCAACCCCTCGGATGTGAGGGTAAGAGTCTGTCTAGATGCACTATGCATGAAGCGTTGCACTCGCGATGCCTTAACTGATGCTGACTAAAGATTTGGTGCAAGGTGTGCACACGTGTTATGATCCTTAGTGGTTGAGGATCACAAAATACTCCAGCTAAGTAACAAAACATAGGACAAGCTTTAGGGAGGTGGTAAACTGGACTGACCGCAAATCTGAACCTATACAAAAAACTAGAGGTAGCCGGTGAACGTGACTAAAATCCTAGACGTCTCGAGCCAGCCTGAGGAACTAACTACCCCTAGAGAGAAAGAATTTGACTGTGATTTTATTCAGAAGACGATAATCTATTCAAGGTCTCAAAGAACCGTCCTTCTTGGCCACAAAAAAAAATCCTGCACCAAGAGGGGAAGAGGATGGGCGAATATGTCCCTTCTCCAAAGACTCCTTTATATAACTCCGCATCGCGGCATGCTCTGGTATAGACAGATTAAAAAGTCGTCCCTTAGGGAATTTACTACCAGGAATTAAATTTATAGCACAGTCACAATCCCTATGAGGGGGCAGGGCACTGGACCTGGGCTCATCAAATACATCCTGGAAGTCAGACAAAAACTCAGGGACCTCAGAAGGAGAGGAAGAAGCAATAGACACCAACGGAGCATCGCCATGAATTCCCTGACAACCCCAACTTGACACAGACATAGCTTTCCAATCTAAAACTGAATTATGAGCCTGCAGCCATGGCAGACCCAAAACGGCAACATCATGCAAATTATTATTAATTTTGGAGAACAAAGAGTCAAAAAATGGCCCAAAAGGTAATATTAAAACATGTTTATTAATAATTCAACTTGGCATATAAGCACATACATATGGAAAAAAAACTTCATATAGTGAAATGGTAGATTGTGACTGTGTCCTATGGTGCAACCAGCACACCAGGTTCACAGATCAGGGCACCCGGGGTACACATCCAGGATCCAGACGGGCTCACCTGAACATTCATGGGTAACTAGCTCTTATACCTTTATGTTCTTTATGTTGCAAGGCATATATGTATGGTCACATGGTCAGCACCATTGCTAGCTGCTAAATACTTGTCTTGGCTGCCATGCATATGATGTAATTCTCTTTACCTATATGGAGTTCATTGCTATTTATTGCTGCAACATAGAATTTATACTATGATTACAATTGTGCCCTGATCTGTGAACCTGGTGTGCTGGTTGCACCATAGGACACAGTCACAATCTACCATTTCACTATATGAAGTTTTTTTTCCATATGTATGTGCTTATATGCCAAGTTGAATTATTAATAAACATGTTTTAATATTACCTTTTGGGCCATTGTTTGACTCTTTGTTCTCCAAAATTAATAATATGATTTTGAGTCGCCTTATGTTTATATATCTACTGACGATTGTGTTAACATAAAATCATGCAAATTATGCAGAACAAGAAAGCAAATCACCTCCTGATGTACGGGAGTCATGCACATGGGCATTTGCGTCCAATACTGAGGCTTATTCTCAGCCAATGGCGTAGCATCAATTCCCCTCAGAGGAATAGGAAATTCCAAAGGCTCCAGGACAAAACCACAGCGCCTGGCAAACGACAAATCCATCAGATTCAGGGCAGCACCTGAATCCACAAAAGCCATAACCGGGTAGGACGACAAAGAACAAATCAAAGTAACAGACAAAATAAATTTAGGCTGCATAGTACCAATGGTGACAGGTTTAGCGATTTTTTTAAGCGTTTAGAGCATGCTGAGATAACATGAGTAGAATTACCACAGTAAAAGCACAACCCATTTTGACGTCTATGACTTTGTTGCTCAATTCTGGTCAGAGTTCGGTCACATTGCATAGACTCAGGTCTCTGTTCAGAAAATACCGCCAATGGATGAGCAGATTTGCGCTCCCGCAAACGCCGATCAACCTGAATGGCTAAAGTCATAGAATCACTCAGACTTGTAGGGGTGGGAAACCCCACCATAACATTCTTAACGGCCTCAAAAAGACCTCTGAAATTTGCAGCCAGGGCACACTCATTCCATTGAGTAAGCACCGACCATTTCCGAAATTTTTGACAATACACCTCTGCTTCATCCTGACCTTCAGAGATAGCCAGCAACGCTTTTTCTGCCTGATTCTCAAGATTAGGCTCCTCATAAAGCAGTCCAAGAGCCAGAAAAAATGCATCTACATTAAGCAATGCAGGATCTCCTGGCGCCAGAGAGAAAGCCCAATCTTGAGGGTCGCAACGCAACAAGGAGATAACAATTTTAACTTGCTGAGCGGAATCACCAGAGGAACGAGGTCTCAGAGATAGAAATAACTTACAATTATTCTTAAAATTTAGAAACCGAGATCTATTTCCAGAAAACAACTCAGGAATGGGTATCTTTTAAGATGATCCACACTAGAAGTCAGAGTCTGAACATTCATGTCTGCAGCTGAGCTCAAAACCACCCAGAGTTCAAGGGGATGAAAGAAGCTAAACAGACTGCAGCAAAGGAAAAGCGGGAGGAAAAAAAAAATGTACTCAGGTCTTCTTTTTATCCCACTTCTGCGATGCATTAAACACTTTTTGGCCTGCTCTACTGTTATGATCCTTAGTGGTTGAGGATCACAAAATACTCCAGCTAAGTAACAAAACATAGGACAAGCTTTAGGGAGGTGGTAAACTGGACTGACCGCAAATCTGAACCTATCCAACACACTAGAGGTAGGTGGTGAACGTGACTAAAATCCTAGACGTCTCGAGCCAGCCTGAGGAACTAACTACCCCTAGAGAGAAAGAAAGACCTCACTTGCCTCCAGAGAAATAATCCCCAAAGATATAGAAGCCCCCAACAAATAATAACGGTGAGGTAAGAGGAAGGCACATACACAGGGGTGAAAGCAGATTCAGCAAATGAGGCCCACTAATACTAGATAGCAGAAAATTGAAAAGGGGTCTGTGCGGTCAGTAAAAAACCCTTACAAAATATCCACACTGAGATTTCAAGAACCCCCGCACCAACTAACGGTGTGGGGGGAGAAACTCAGTCCCCTAGAGCAACCAGCAAGCGAGGAAATCACATTTTAGCAATCTGGACAAGAAACATGATGAATGCTGATAATCAAAAAATAAACAAACAAAAACTTAGCTTGTCTTGGAGAGACTGGGAGCAAGGTAGTCACAAGGAATCTGAAGAGCACTGAATACGTTGAGAGCAGGCAAGGAACTGAGTATCCAGGTGAGCTAAATAGGAAACCAACCAATGATAACGAACCAGCTGATGCTGCCAACCTGCAGAAAGACAACACTACACAGTACCGCTTGTGACCACTAGAGGGAGCCCAAAAAGAGAGTTCACAACACACACGGCATTGCACAAGCAATGCCGCAATTCGGCGCTGTCTTTACTCCAAACTCCCAAACACATTCACAACAAGAGGGTAGGGGATCATTAGGAGGTAGCACTAGAAGCATACAAGCTTGCACACACACCACAATTTCAGAGTATATTAGCACACGGCCGTGAGATCGTTTTTTAGCTGTAGTCTTCAAGGAACTTACTAATGGACCAATCCAAGTGGCTTGACGACCTGGGCATGTGACCTCTGACCACCAATGAGTGGTCGTCACACAGGCATGCTCAGAAGGCCAAAAGAAGGACTTAGCCCCAGAAGCGTCTGCTCGCCGCTGACTAATGCTGGTGGTTATAGCTGGACACATGAAGGCAACAGTAACCAAATGCACAGCATTAGCCTGAGCAAGAAGCTGGGACAGATGTCTCTTCTGAGCAGGATCTTCTGCAGTCGAGAAGGAATGGAAGACCGCAGAAGACATGGCTTGAGATTCCCCCTGTGTAAGCCGTGGTATCTCAACGCCTAACATGATGATTTGGATCTTAAAAGTCTTTTCTGTTCATGCAGGGCATGTTGAATTGTTCTGCCCCAAGTATTTTTGCAGATTGTGGTTAATTAACTAAATTAGCAGTAGTGATTCAATGGGTTTCAGAAATATTTAGCAATTTGACTTTGATATCGAGAGTTCCCAATTGCAAATCTATATCCAGTGAGACAAGAAATCCAAGATGGTATGAAGTTCAAGAAATCCTAATGTCACCAGGAAATCCTGAATAAAACTGTGGCTTTTAAGCCCAAAATTGTGAAAGAGTAACTGAGATTTCCCCCACTTTGATGCTGATAACTTACAGAAACTTGATTCCAGCTCACCCAGTTGCTCTATGCTCATCCACCTGGGGCTCAGACAGCGGCCTCGCTGTGGCCTCACATCAAGGAAAATAGAAAAAATTGGAGTCTGGCTAAACAGGACTGGATTTTTTTTTTTCTTTTTCAAAAGAAAATATAGTGCATACAAAAGAAAAATTTACATGGTCGACATGACCCAGTCCACTGCACAAGGCAGTCTTACTCTACATTGTACATTTTTCTTTTGTATTCACCATATTTTCTTTTGAAAAATAAAAAGAAAAGGAAAATCTAGTCCTGTTGAGCCGACTCCAGTTTTTTCTATTTTCATTGATAACTTATACCTGAGATCAGTCTTCAATATTAGATCAGCGGGGTCCGTCATTTGGCAACCACACTGATCAGTCATTTTCACTACCATCAAAGGCTGGATATAAACAAGTGTAACACCTCAGCTCTGTCACATTGTGTAGTGGATACTGCCAGGTACTGCAGATCAACTCCTGCTGTAGAGATTGAGATCTGATCTACAATGCAGAACAGCGGCCACTAAATAGTGTGAAAAAGCGGAAGTGTTCTAAACCAAACACAGTTTATACCTATCGTCTGCCGGCTCTTCAGAAAGATCTTCAAAATGAAATTGGTGGAACACCTCTATCACAGTTTTATACTTTTTGTGTCACTACAATCGTCACCTTCAGTTCCTAAAGTCTTATGGACCTTTTGTCAGGTTTAATAAGCTATTTTATACAGTATGTTCATCACTTCCCCTGATTATCATGCTCTGTTGCTATATAAATAAAGCTTATTATTGTCATTGTGACTTTTTTTCCCTTGAAATCTTAGAAAGATATATAGTGAATAATCCAAGCATTTTGATTCTGTTAGCCGCAATAAATCAAGCAAAACCATAAAGCAAGCAATCAATTGAAATTTCATTTTGTTTGCATCAGATCTCAGCCCTTTTATTTCCTGGTGATCATAAATAATCTTAATAACAGTTAACTACATCGTTAAGCAAAAGCTTTTTCCTGGGTTATAAATGTGTGTGATACTTACTGCAATTTTTTACAAGATAATTTCTCCGTAATTGGCTGTTCTATATCATGCTTTGGCTGAAATCTGCTATCCAATCAAATTATCCTTTCACTCATCATAATGAGGCAACCAGATGAAATTTTAAATGATACACCTCATATAATCTGAAGATGGAGTTGTCGTAAAGGCTAGGCTCAAGCTAAAAAGGCTTTAAAAATGTTAAGTGAGACTGTACTGTATATTGTCAGATCTGTGCTTTCAGTTTGCCCTAGGACAATATTAAGGTATATTCAAAACACTCATTGGTGCTCACCTGTCCTGGCTTCAGCGCTCTTCCACGTATTTTCCTTCTCTGGCATCAAGCTCTGTCTTCTATAGTAGGCATCAGATTACAATGGTAACCCGGCACACCTTTAATGCCACAATCCTAAGCCTTTAACCCCTTCATGACCTTGGGTTTTTCCGTTTTTCCGTGTTCGTTTTTCGCTCCCCTCCTTCCCAGAGCCATAACTTTTTTATTTCTCCGTCCATATGGCCATGTGAGGGCCTATTTTTTGCGGGACGAGTTGTAATTTTGAACGACATCATTGGTTTTACCTTGTCGTGTACTTGAAAACGGGAAAAAAAATTCCAAGTGCGGTGAAATTGCAAAAAAAGTGCAATCCCTCACTTGTTTTTTGTTTGGCTTTTTTGCTAGGTTCACTAAATGCTAAAACTGACCTGCTACTATGATTCTCCAGGTCATTACGAGTTCATAGACCCCTAACATGACTAGGTTCTCTTTTATCTAAGTGGTGAAAAAAAATTCCAAACTTTGCTAAAAAAAAAAAAAAAATTGCGCCATTTTCCGATATCCGTAGCGTCTCCATTGTTCATGATCTGGGGTCAGGTGAGGGCTTATTTTTTGCGTGCCGAGCTGGCGTTTTTAATGATACCATTTCGGTCTCAAGGACCTCTATGGTTACAAAGAAGCATCGCCGACCTCCGATCATGTGACGGGGTCGGCGATGCGCTCATTTCCGGCCGCCCGGCCGGAAGAGCAGGCTAAATGCCGCTGTCTACGTTTGACAGCGGCATTTAACTAGTTAATAGGCGCGGGCAGATCGCGATTCTGCCCGCGCCTATTACGGGCACATGTCAGCTGTTCAAAACAGCTGACATGTCCCGGCTTTGATGTGGGCTCACCACCGGAGCCCGCATCAAAGAGGGGCTTCTGACCTCGGACGTACTATCCCGTCCGAGGTCAGAAAGGGGTTAAACGCCAGCTCAGGTGGCTGCATGCCACCTATGTATTTATGTAGTAAGTGAACAATGCCACCATGTGACTACACTCAGCCAAGTCACATAACAAAGCCAGTTATGGAATTAAACGTTTTTGATCTACCATGGTGCCTGCCTAACAACTCGCCTCTTCTAACCACAGCTTAGGCTCTGCTATACCAAGTTGCCTTTTCCCCAACTAAATTCTGCTATTACTAAGTATAGTCCCATAATTCTGCTGCATTAAGGTGCCTGTTTGTCTTTAAATTGACTACCGTTACACTCAGCTATGCTGATCAAGGTACCTGTGTATACATGACTCTACTTTTATAAGATGTTGCCCATGTGAGGGAGGGCCAGGGTCGTAGTTGTGGCTGAGACTGTTTACACGCGCCATGGTCTCCCGCCATATGAAAACAGTGTCCCTTTTTAGTGTACCTTCAGCTACATCATCTGCACCTTCAGGGTCCCATCTGAGCAGCCGAAGTTCTGCTGCGGGTGCTGTCGCACAAATAGAGACAGAGTCCACTTTCAACTTAAAACAGATAAGTTTACTGGCTTCTTCTCTCAGCACATCATTCATGTCTTTTGCAGCATGAACATTAAGTTCCACTCAGCATATTTCCTTTACTTTCAGCTACAGCATCATCATTAGGATTCACACAGCACGTTTTCCCTGTGCTTTTCAATATATTCCCGGGATGTCCAGTCTCGGTATCGCAGTGTGCTCCCTGTCCTGCCTGACTACCTTTAGGAGTTCCCTTGTCCATTTTGCCCCAAACATGAGGGAATTGGTCCAAGTAGCAAGCTGCCACATTTTCGGAGTGATCTGCGGTACTGTCTTGCTGTGACTCTTGCGGTAGCTTCTGCTCTCACTACCACTGTCACTGCTTCTTGCACTGCTGCTGTCACTGCTGCAAATCTGCTGTCACTACTTCTTGTCAATAACTCCGCAAGATAAATAGACATGCTGCGGTCTGGAGAGACGCACCACAAGTAACATCTGGATGCTGCACAAGTACACAGTGGCCATCCAGCAGCATTTAGTGACCGTGTGCACATACCCTTACTCCAGGTGAGGAAAAATGATTGATACAGATAGTTCTCAATACAGTATAATGCAGGTCCCATATAGTACATATAGTAAAATGCACACCCCATGGTCCTTGATTGAGTATAATGTAGCCCCACTCATAGTATCATGCAGCCCCCTCAGAGTATACTGCGGCCCCCCATAGAGTATAATGCAGCCCCCTCAGAGTATACTGCAGCCCCCTTCATAGAGTTTAATGAAGTCCCCTCATAGAGCATAATGCAGCCCGTTTCAGAGTATAATGCAGCCACCTCAGAATATAATGCAGCCCCCTCAGAGTATAATGCAGCCCCCTCAGAGTATAATGCAGCCCCACACACACTGTATAATGCAGCCCCCATACACAGTATAATGCAGCCCACCACACACACAGTATAATTCAGTGCCACCCCCACAAATACCCACAGTATAGTACAGCACCCACCCACACAGTATGATGCCATCCCCACATGCACTGTATAGTGGAGCCCCCACACACACAATCTTATGCAGCTCCCCCACACATAAACCAAAAACTTGGATGAGGTTTTAAGATGGAATTAATGAAAAATAAGTATTCGTCAGGTTCTTCCGAAACGCGCGTCGGGTGTGCTCTGCACCTCTTTTCCAGGACCACCACCATATTTACTGTCAGGTAAACCCTTTCTCTGCCACACTTTAGCTGGACATATCTGCGCATATAATCCTTTGGATCTTAGCATTGTGCTCTTGGTCCCAGGTATAGCAGGGGATTTTCTGAGGTGTGTTTATATTCATTTCACTGCAGTTATATTACATATTTAATTTCCGGCTTGATATACTTTTTTAAACATATGTATTTGGTCCATGTAATTATATACAATTGTTACTGTCTCCATTGGATGACATAGAGTTAATTGCATTCTATATGTACATATTATTTGGTTTTTGTGTGGCATTATATATGGGTATTTATGTGGGAGTAGGTTAATATTTATTCATGAATTTTACCATATTGAAAGATTAATCATTCTTATTGTTATTTCAGTTCCCACATATGTTGTAATTTTTGACTGGTCCCTGATTTTTTATTTATCATTTTTTGTTCATTCACGTCTGTCTTTGTCACATTTTATTAAAGGCATTTTTTTAACTATTCAACGTTATTGTCCTTTCCCTGTTCATACAATATTGGGTATTTTAATACTTATTTTTCATTAATTCCGTTTTAAAACCTCATCCAAGTTTTTGGTTTATCTACTGTTGACGTATGGATGGACGCATGGACTCTTTATAATAAGATTTTATCAATATTATTTTTTACATACTTTATACGGGTATAGTGTTTATATTAGTATAGAGTACTTATTATTATTAATATTATTATTATTTCCTTCCATTACGTCTCCTTTTTTGCTTGGTAGCCCCCAACACAGTATAGAGCAGTCCCCCCGAACCAAGTATAGTGCAGCAGACACACACACGGTGTAGTGCAGTCCCCACACAGAATATAATGCAGCCCCCCACACACAGTATAATGCCATCCCCCTACACACAGTATAGTGCAGCAGACACACATACACACACACATACACACACGAACAATACTTAGCTCTCCTCCTTGACCCCTGCTGCTCTGGCTTCGGCAGAGGGCCTCAGCGTCTCATCAGCTCCACTGCTGGCACATGCTGAGTCAGCGGCAGAGGGGAAGTGATGGGAGAGGAAGCATCACATGATATGCTCTCCTCCATCACTGCTTTCAACTGTATTGGCTTCTATGATGCCAATAAGTTGAATGCGCGATGCAGGGGGGCAGTGTGGAGGCAGGCCCCTCTTACTCAGGGACACCATAGCGGCTGTGTGGTGTGGCTGGATGGCTGGGGGCCCCTGGAGGAGGCCATAGGTGGCTGCCTGGTCTGCCTGCCCTACCTCCATATTCATGAGTGCTGTATAACCCATCCCCACTACTTGCTGGCAGTTTTCTGCTTATGCACAGTATACAAAGAAAACATCCAATCAGTGGTGTGGGCAGGGACATACAGAGTTCAGTATTCAGAGAACTGCTTGATCTGCAGCAGAGAAAACAAGGATTTTAACAAAATGATAATTTGCAGTCTATTAAGTGACACATTGCTGGAATTAGGGTCCCTGCCCCTTCAAAATGCTGCTTATGGGGTAGAAAAACCATGTGACAGATTTGCTTTACCTTAACTAAACTACCCTAATTGTTTCAGCACTGTGTAATGTACTGTATATTACTGAAATACAATGGGTGCATGGAGATACCAACAGTCACCATATGTGTCTCATTTGTAGGGAATAATACTTTCTCAGTATGTTGTAATGGCCTGTTCCAACTCTTTTTAAAGGGTTTTTCAATGACATACACTGATGGCCTATCACTAGGAAAAGCTCACTACGTATTTTCCCAATAATTCTTATTATGACTCTCATCGATCGCACATGACCCACCACAAGTATAGGCCATCAGTGTATTTTACTAGAAAACACCTATATCATTTAAACCCTCAAAACCAGCTTTTTGTGCTTCCTGAGGAATAAAAGTCAAAACAAGAGTGCATCAGAAGAAAGGGAAGAGGGAAATTCACCTTTTAATTATGTAATGTTTTGCTTTTTTAAAGAAGCCCTCCCATTAAAACTCGTATCATCCTAATATATCGCATTCATCATATTATATAGCACTGTGTACTTACAATTGCTCATTTCACCTTTCGACCTAGTTAATTCTTCTCTTTTCTCTGCTGTGTAGAAACAGAAAGTCTCTTGTCCCAGCAGAAACCATTCCTCTCTTTAACTCCAGACCCAGCTGCTCCCTCCTCCCCGCCTGTCAGGGACTTTTGCAGTGACTCATGACTCATACAGGGAAAATTGACCTCCTGTTTCTATATAGCGCTTAGAACGATTGATCTAGTCAGCTTTTAATCAAGTGATGCCATAGACATACTGCAGAAGAGAAGAATTAGCTGAGTAGAAAGGCAAAATGACCAATTGTAAGGACACAGTGCTACATAATATAATGACTGCAAAATATTAAGAGGATACAAAAAAATTGATGGGAGAAGGGCTTCTTTAAGCGGCTTTGAAAGAATTTTCCACCAGTTTACCTAAAGCTTACCTTTATTGTTCTTTTACTGTTGCAGTCCCCAGGTAAATAAATAAAAACTGGTGGGAAAATTGACATCCTTGTAATTCATAAAATTAGAGAATGGTAGAGTAGGAAGGGACCCCAAGGGTCATCGTGTCCAACCCCCTGCTCAAAGCAGGATTCACTAAACCATCTCAGATGTCTGTCCAGCCTCTGCTTTAAGACTTCCATTGAAGGTGAACTCACTTTATGTTCTACATCAAATAACCTTCTATCTTTTTGTATCCTGTTTGGGTCACATGAACATGTAACTTCTGAAGTCAATCACTGGCCCCAGCGTTGATGCATTGATTGTAGCGGACATGTGCCGTGAAGCTGGAAGAAGAGACTGTTGGGTGACCTGCGAAGTAGTACCAGAAGAGTGCTGTTGGATCAGTAGGTACATGAGCTTTTTTTTTCATTTGATCTCCACGTTGGGTCCATTTTTCTAAAAAATAAATTATGGACAACCACATTATTAAGGTATGTCCCTTCACAGTCTGACTTTGTCAAAACTAATTTGATGTCCGAGTGCATAGGGATACACCTATCTTACAAGAGGGATGGTAATTCCAGTTACCAGTTAATTTATGTATACATTTCCAGGAGGAATAATAGCACTATGCAGAGTAATTAAAAAATATATGCCAGAATTTATCGGAAGGGCAACAGACATTTCAGGAAAGTAGATCCTCCTAAAGTGTGACTGTGTGTTAATCGCTGGGTTTGCTGTCCATAATTCATCATTCTTCATATAGTTGAATCCTCGTTTTGATCCATATCATTTTTCTAGCAAACAGTTAATATTTTGCAAGTTCAGTAAATTATCATGTCAGCTTTTAGGAATTATCAATGGTAACAATAGGCCAGGAAGTTCCACAGCGTCAATGCAAAGGAACATTTACAGGGCGAACATTTATATTACCGTAAACATGAAAACCTTGAAATGTATTTTTCTGTAGTCATTGACATTAGTATTATGTAGTAAGGTCGATCGTATAAAGCGAGAACAGTCTGTGTTGTGTTCTTACTTGTTTTCAGAAAATCTGTAGATTTTTATTAAAGGCAACATTTGCATCTTTTCCTTTGACTTCTCGGGCTTTGTAGCATTTAACCCTTCATTTTCTTACCTTGAACCATATTTTTAATAATGTTTCGATCACATACTGTATTTTCCAGATATGAGACTATCCGAAAATATTTTTCTTGCTTGAATCAATACATCTTTTTAATCAATACTGAGCATTTTAGTCGGAGCTAAAAAATGTTATAAAACGTCAACGTATCACCCACCCCCTGTGCCTCACTCACAACACTGGAAGGAATTTATCCAGTGAGAAGTTTTTAAAGTCAGTTTTACTTGTTGCTGCATCACTGTAATTTGTGCCAAATGTACCAAATAATCACAATCAATCTGGTGCATCTTCAGGCATACCAAGTATATCTAGAACCTTTTCCCACTTTTTTCGCAACCAAATAATTGCATCATGCTGCGATTTCACAATACAAATGTCATATCCCAGTGGCTGAAGATTTAGTCAAAGCTTATATTCAGGACTTTACAAAAAAAAATGTACCTAGGCACCAACCTGCCAGTAGTTGCTACCTAACTTCCTGTTGTGCCCAGCGTCGTTCTTCTCCAGCACGGAGCAGTCACAGACTCCTTCCAACAGAGTGTGCAGCACGGAAGGTCAGTGTGCCATGCGATATTTTTTCTCACATTCATTGACTTCCATTGGAGAGTCTCGTCTGATATACGCAGTCAATCGTGGTATGCGATTTCAGATGAGCACTGACTCATTGAATAACATTGGTGGTGTGAGTGCAATGCAATTTTTTTTCTCGCGTTGCACTTGCCGATTTTTTAAGCAAGCCGGAGCGAGGCCTTAGTGCAAGTCTACAGGTGAGGACCATGCTGAAGATGGTTTTCCCAACAATGTGTAAACACACCCTGACACAGATCAAACTAGCAGTTTTTTCCTTAAAGTCACATCAAGCTATTTAATTATAGAAATGAAAATGTAATCCGTAGTTCTCAACCATTTATATACTGTATGTGTTTTGAAAAAACTAAGTTAACAAAAAGGAGAAAGATATACAAATATGTAGATATACAAATGTAGAACAGGGAACTGTGCAAATCATTAAGTAGAATTAAGCTGTGCGGGAGATAAGTGATGATGCGAGCAAATAGCACGCAAGTCGCACAGCATGAAACCCAATGCCAGTGACATTACCCTCTTTCACCACGCAACCCCCAACATACAGCATCATGTGATTCATATCACCCCTTTTCTGGCACATCCGTTCAGCATGCAACCCCACACGAGTGACATTACCCCCTTCCCCATGAAGCCCCATGAAGTTCCATGTAACATTTCATCATGAAGTATCACCTCCTCCCTCACACAGTCCCACAGCATGCATCATCATCATCCTCTTCCCTGTGTAGCCCCCAGCATGCAGCCCCATACAAGGAACAACATCCAATTTTCAAAACAGTGGCCAGCATGCAGCATCACCCCATTCACTGCACCGCCCACCCAGTATGCAGCATCATCTCATTTTCCACTCAGAACCCCCAGCATGCATGCAGGTTCACCCCATTCTAAGCACAGCCCCCTGCATGCAGTATAACCCCATTGTTTGCATTGCCCCTAAGCATGCAGCATTAACTTATCCTCCACACTGCCCCTGCAGCATCACCCCATTCTCCGCACTGCCCCCTAGCATGACTCAAGTCATCACCCCATTTTCCGCACTGCCCCACCAGCATGCAGCATCACCCCATTGTTTGCACTGCCCCCCAGCATGCAGCTTCACCCCATTCTCCACACAGGTCCCCATCATGCAGCATCACCCCATTATCTGCACAGAACCCCAGCATGTAAGCCCAGTCAAGTCATATCAACCCCTATCCTAAGCAAGCCCCAACCCTAAAAAGCAGCCCCATGAAAGAAGCAGCAGCAACATACAAGTAGCAGCAAGCCTTTTCCTGTACAACCCTCCAACCCTCAGCCCCATATAGTAACATAATTCATGTTTCTTTTCACCCAAAATAGATCCTCAAGGCCACACACATTTTGTCCTCTGTCAAAAAACTAAAAATAGAAGGAAACCTCATTCCCATCTGCGAACATCTCCATTCAGCCCCACAGTCCTCTCAGGATGTGATATCCAGCAGCCATAGCACACGACTACTTTCTGGTATCAGTTATGCACTAGACAGAAGCCCCGATCCCTCCTGTTACATTATCCCCCTCACGGGATCAGCTCCCATCTAAACCCCACCTTCTGTGCTCCCAGCACGTACTAGCTACTAGGCTGAGACTTGTGGCGAAACATCACCCACAGCTCAGTCAACCAGGTGGTGGCCGCAGTCTGAGACTAGGTCACGTATTAGTGATGCAACGTCAACTTCTAGAGCCCGCAAATTAACATGACATCACGGTACATGAGCACTGATGACATCTATGGTAACAAGATCAGCACTGAGAGTGCAGGGACAGCACCCCTCAGTGGTTGAGTTGGCAGCAGAACTTATTTAACATCTTAGTGACCGATCCAGTTTTGACTTTAATGATCAGGCCAAATTTTTTAATTCTGACCAGTGTCACTTTATGTGGTAATAACTTTGGAAAAATTCAGTGGAGCTTTTTTTGGTGACACATTGCACTTCATAATAGTGTTAACATTATGTGGCAACATTTGATCGATATGACTTGCGTTTATTTGTAAAAATATTGGAAATTTGGTGAAAATTTAGAAGATTCATGTACAGCAGTGTATGAGACTTTCAGGGAAAGACCCCTGGAAGCATTTCTGACTCCCAGATCATTGCTGAGAACAATGGTGTCACACTTTTACTCCACTTTAAGGACTGATAATAAAACATTCAAAATCGAAGAGAACTTGGAGTTTACAGGAAATAAATGTTAAGAAACATTTTTTTTCCTGTATACTGACTTGTATATAAGGCAACATTTAAAAAATCATTTAAATAAACCAAAATTTATTTTTTTAAATAAAAAAATTGGAAATTTCCGTGCAATTTATGAAGGAAACAAGAAATGCCAAAAATTAGGCACTCAGAAGCACTCAGAAACACCTTGTATTAGACGTAAAGACTGGCCTATCACCTCAACATACTTATCTAACTATCCCTGTTTTGCCCATACAAAATTTTCTTCAAAACCAGGACCCTGGTAAAATCTGTTCACACACCCTACATGCACTTGATAGCCCTCTGTGTTTGTACACATACTGGTTGGTGACTGGTTCATGCAGCATTATGAAATTACCCTATTTTTTATATTGATAGCTGGAAAGTACAATACAAGCAATTGTTACCATCCACCTTTCATGTCTCCCCTATTTCCTCATAGATTGCAAACTTGGGAGCAGGGCCCTAACTCTTCTTGGTATCTGTTGATTTACATGATTATTGCTATTCTGTAATGTCTTATATTGTCTGTACAAGTCCCATCTAAAGGCTGGGAAAGTGTCATGAAAATGGCCAAGGCCTTTGACAGTGTACTCTGGCTCTGATGTACCTGGTGTGTTTCCCTCACCACGCCTCCTTGGTTGGGTAAGGAAGCAATGGCATTCTGGTATACCACCATTTTTGTAAACCTTTCCGCCTCATAAAGGAGAAGCACAAGGTTTTCCTGGTAGTTTGAATCTAGCAGGGTGCACAACCAGTACTCTTTTTTGGCCAAGATGAATGTAATATGAGAGTCACATTGTAACGCACGGAAACAGAGGCACAGATGTAGAAGTTCACATTCGTATTTATTGAGGTTAAATGTGGAACCACTTGACCACGGTCCGGGGGGCTCCGAAGGAGGCGTTACTGCGTGAGCCCCAGACACCCGTAGTAAGTCCCCTCGAATAGGGACAGAATGGAATGCCTGGAGGACACGGGTGCTACCTTCAGTTAGACGCCATACTCGTGGCGGCTGTCCCAGTGGAACAGACAGACCAGCAGGGTTAGCGGATGCTGCAGAGCTGACCGGAAGGTACCGGGTGTTTGAGTAGAAGCTGGTACCGGGAGTACTGGCATAGTCCGGAAGAGCGACAGGCAGACTGGCGGGACTAGACAGGTAGAAAGTGCGGATGCAGTTCAGAATAACCGGGTCACAGGTAGCAGAGGATCTGTGGAGACAGACAGTGTAAGCGGAGTACTTGGCAGATACTTCAGAAACAGAAGCGCATGTAAACAGGAACCGGAAGTTAGCAACAGTGGATACTTGTTGCTCTGGCGCCCTCCCTATGGTGGAGGGGCTAGAAATAGTAGCCAACCACACGCTATTGGTTAGAGGCAACTTTTGGAAAATGCACACTGTCTCTTTAAGAGACCGGGAGTGAACACGCGTGCAACCTAAGAACCCTGCCTGGGAACCTGCTGGCTGCACGCCAGGAAGCAGGAGAGAAAGGAGGGGCAGAGGCTGCATGCAGACAGCATGGAGCCGGCACAGAGCGGGAGTCCCATTGGAGGTACAGGAAATGGACCGGGTGTAACACACATATGGTCTGCCATAGCTGCCAAGGTCCATACAGCCAACACTTTCCTGTATCCACCATGAAGACTACGCTCCATCTCCTCCTCCTCCACCTCTTTCTCCTCATTGCTCCCTGCAGACCATCCACGTAGGAAAGGCAGGACGAAGCTTGTGTGCAACCAGCTTCTGCTCCTCCTTTTCTTTAGCCTATGTAACAAGGGCAACCGGGGTGGAAGTCCTGACCGAGCTCACTCACGAAACACAGTTTGTAGACACCCCGGCCCCTTGTACATGCAATACAGAACTGACACAGCCTTTTCCCCAAGAGTTTCCTTCTTTTTTCTGGTCACCGTAGTCGAGGCAATAAGAGTCCAGGAATGCAACTATTTTCCAACATGGAAGTAACTTTTAATGAGTGATGAGTAGCCTTGAGCATTCCGATACCGCAAGTATCGTGTATATTCGCAGTATCGGAATTCCGATACCGAGTTCCGATACTTTCAGTATATCGGATACCGGAATCGGAAGTTCCCATAATTCAAAGAGCCAGAATTCAGCCAATGAGGAATCATTAGAAGTGTGGGCACATCCTGTTATGCATGTTAGGCATGTAACTACTGGCACGGCTGTGATTCGCTGCTGAAATGATGTCATGATGCACTATAAAAGCCGCCGCCTTTTTGGGTGCACTCTGCTGTGAATTCAGTTAGGGACAGGATGCTGTGTTTTGACTGAGGGCCAGTTTTGAGATAGTGATTTGCTTAATTGTGCTTTACCCAGGCAAATTTAGCAACCGCTGTGTGAGAACCTTGCTTTTGCCTTGCAGCGCTGTTCACGGCTGTCTGCAAGGTCTGTGTGTGAGTGCAGCTCACTCTGTAGTCTGGTATGCAGCCACCGCTGGTTTTAGTCAGCTTAGGGTGTTGTTGTGAGTTCCATTCTTGGGCTTCATCCTGTGGTTGCAAATGGTATTTTTGGGAGTTCTGCTCTTGGGCTCCCTCTGGTGGTTTCAAGTGGTACTTAGCAGCTGCTTTCACTAATCGGTTCCCTGGCCTTGTTATTTAACTGGGCTTTGGGCTGTAGTGGATGCCAGCTGTCAATGTTCCTTCCTGTGGATTCAGTCCTTTCCTGGAAGTTCTCTGTTGGCCAGTCCATTTCAGCTTAAGATAAGTTCTGCTAGTTTTTGGGTGTTTCCCTGCCTATGACCTTTTGTTCAGATTAAGTTATGTCTCTTTTGTCTAGCTTGTCATCATGAAATATTCCGGCTAGTTGGAAGCTCTGGGGTTGCAGATTTGCCCCTCCACACCGTGAGCCGGTGTGGAGGTTATTTTTGTAAACTCTGCGTGGACATTTAGTTTTTATACTGACTGCACAGTAGCCTTTTCTTTCTCTGTCTATTTAGATAGTAGTGGCCTCCTTTGCTAAAATCTAGTTTCATTTCTGAGTTTGTCATTTCCCTCTTCACTCACCATCAATATTTGTGGGGGGCTATCTTTACTTTGGGGGTTTCTCTGAGGCGAGATAGTTTTCCGTTTCCATCTTCAGGGGTAGCTAGTTCTTAGGCTGTGAAGAGGCGTCTAGGCAGAGATAGGAACGCTCCACGGCTATTTCTAGTGTTGGTGTTAGGAGTAGGGATTGCGGTCAGTAAAGTTACCACCTCCTCAGAGCTAGTACATTATTTGTTTTACCCACTAGGTCATTTTAGTGCTGCTCCGTAATCAATAGGTCATATAGGTGATTACTGTTTGTAGAGCTGCCACCTCCTCTGAGCTTGTCCATGATAGGTTTTACCCACCAGGTCATCTCAGTACCACTCCGTAACCACCAGGTCATAACAGTACAGCTGGCCCACAAAGTGTTAAATGCATCTCAAAAGAGGGAAGAGAAAGTTCTGAGTCATAGTTTTTTTTTTCTTTGATTCGTCCTTTTTTTTCCCCTTGATTTTTGGATGGTGCAGGAGCTTGGTACTGATATGGAGGTTCAGGGTCTGTCTGCGCGTGTTGATCATCTCGCTGCAAGGGTACAGAGTATCCAAGACTATGTTGTTCAAACTCCTGTTTCTGAGCCTAGAATTCCTATCCCTGATTTGTTTTCTGGGGATAGATCTAGGTTTTTGAATTTTAAAAATAATTGCAGATTGTTTTTTGCTCTGAGACCCCGTTCCTCTGGTGACCCCATTCAGCAGGTGAAGATTGTTATTTCTCTGCTGCGTGGTGACCCGCAGGATTGGGCATTCTCCCTTGAGCCAGGGAATCCTGCATTGCTTAATGTAGATTCATTTTTTCAAGCACTTGGATTGCTTTATGACGAACCCAATTCTGTGGATCAGGCAGAAAAATTTTTGCTGGCTTTGTGTCAGGGTCAGGAAGCGGCAGAGATATATTGTCAGAAATTTAGAAAGTGGTCTGTGCTTACAAAATGGAATGAGGATGCCCTGGCGGCTATTTTCAGAAAGGGTCTTTCTGAAGCTCTTAAAGATGTTATGGTGGGGTTTCCCACGCCTGCTGGTCTGAACGAATCAATGTCTCTGGCCATTCAGATTGATCGGCGCCTACGTGAACGTAAGGTTGTGCACCATATGGCGGTGTCCTCTGGGCAGAGTTCTGAGCCTATGCAATGTGATAGAGTTTTGACGAGAGCAGAACGGCAGGAGTTCCGACGTCAGAATGGGCTGTGTTTTTACTGTGGTGACGCTACTCATGCTATCTCTGATTGCCCGAAGCGAACTAGGAGGGTTGCTAGTTTGGTTACCATCAGTACTGTACAGCCTAAATTTCTCTTGTCTATTACTCTGATTTGCTCATTGTCGTCCTTTTCTGTAATGGCATTTGTGGATTCTGGCGCTGCCCTGAACTTAATGGACCTAGAATTTGCCAAGCGCTGTGGTTTTTCCTTGGAGCCTTTGCAGAGTCCTATTCCCTTGAGGGGGATTGATGCTACGTCATTGGCCAAGAATAAACCTCAGTACTGGACACAGTTAGCCATGAACATGGCTCCAGCACATCAGGAAAATATTCTTTTTTTAATGTTGCATAATTTGCATGATGTGGTTGTGCTGGGGTTTCCATGGTTACAGGTACATAATCCAGTGCTGGATTGGAAATCTATGTCTGTGACTAGTTGGGGTTGTCAGGGGATACATAGTGACATTCCTCTGATGTCAATTTCCTCGTCCCCTTCTTCTGAAGTTCCTGAGTTTTTGTCGGATTTCCAGGACATGTTTGAGGAGCCTAAATCCAGTCCTCTGCCTCCTCATAGGGACTGTGATTGCGCTATTAATTTGATTCCTGGCTGTAAGTTCCCTAAGGGTCGACTTTTCAATCTGTCTGTGCCAGAGCATGCCGCTATGCGGACTTATGTAAAGGAGTCCTTGGAGAAGGGGCATATTTGCCCGTCTTCGTCACCGTTGGGAGCGGGATTCTTTTTTGTTGCCAAGAAGGATGGCTCCTTGAGGCCCTGTATAGATTATCGCCTTCTCAATAAGATCACGGTCAAATTCCAGTACCCTTTGCCTTTGCTCTCTGATTTGTTTGCTCGGATTAAAGGGGCAAGCTGGTTTACCAAGATTGACCTTCGAGGGGCGTATAATCTGGTCCGCATCAAACAGGGTGATGAATGGAAAACAGCATTTAATACGCCCGAAGGCCATTTTGAATATCTTGTGATGCCTTTCGGGCTCTCTAATGCTCCATCTGTGTTTCAGTCCTTCATGCATGATATTTTTCGGGAGTATCTGGATACATTTATGATTGTATATTTGGACGATATTTTGTTTTTTTCCAATGATTGGGAGTCTCATGTGAAGCAGGTCAGGATGGTTTTTCAGATTCTTCGTGCTAATACACTGTTTGTGAAGGGGTCTAAGTGCCTTTTTGGAGTTCAGAATGTTTCTTTTCTGGGGTTCATTTTTTCTCCCTCGGCTATTGAAATGGACCCTGTTAAGGTCCAGGCTATTTATGATTGGACGCAGCCCACATCTGTGAAGAGCCTTCAGAAGTTTTTGGGCTTTGCTAATTTTTATCGCCGCTTCATTGCTAATTTTAATACTGTGGTTAAACCTCTGACCGATTTGACCAAGAAAGGTGCAGATGTGGTGAATTGGTCCTCTGCGGCTGTGGAGGCCTTTCAGGAGCTTTACTTCTGCCCCTGTGTTGCGTCAGCCTGATGTCTCTCTCCCTTTTCAGGTTGAGGTTGACACTTCTGAGATTGGGGCAGGAGCTGTTCTGTCTCAGAGAAGTTCTGATGGCTCTGTGTTGAAACCGTGTGCTTTCTTCTCCAGAAAGTTTTTGCCTGCTGAGCGTAATTATGATGTCGGCAATCGGGAGTTGTTGGCTATGAAGTGGGCATTCGAGGAGTGGCGACATTGGCTTGAGGGATCCAAGCATCGTGTTGTGGTCTTGACCGATCATAAGAATCTGATTTACCTTGAATCGGCCAAGCGGTTGAATCCTAGACAGGCTCGGTGGTCTTTGTTTTTCTCCCGTTTTGATTTTGTGGTCTCGTATCTTCCGGGATCTAAGAATGTGAAGGCTGATGCCCTGTCTAGGAGTTTTTTGCCTGATTCTCCTGGAGTCCGTGAGCCAGCTGGTATTCTCAAGGAGGGGGTGATTCTTTCTGCTATCTCCCCTGATTTACGGCGGGTGCTTCGGGAGTTTCAGGCTGATAGACCCGACCGCTGTCCTGTGGGGAAATTGTTTGTTCCTGATAGATGGACTAGTAAGGTGATTTCTGAGATTCATTGTTCAGTGTTGGCTGGTCATCCTGGGATCTTTGGTACCAGAGATTTGGTTGCCAGGTCCTTTTGGTGGCCTTCTTTGTCACGGGATGTGCATTCCTTCGTGCAGTCCTGTGGGATCTGTGCCCGGGCTAAGCCCTGCTGTTCTCGTGCTAGTGGGTTGCTTTTGCCCTTGCCTATCCCTGAGAGGCCCTGGACGCATATTTCCATGGATTTTATTTCTGATCTTCCTGTTTCTCAGAAGATGTCTGTCATCTGGGTGGTTTGTGACCGGTTTTCTAAAATGGTCCATTTGGTACCTTTGCCTAAGTTGCCTTCCTCCTCTGATTTGGTTCCTTTGTTTTTCCAGCATGTGGTTCGTTTGCATGGTATTCCGGAGAATATTGTGTCTGACAGAGGTACCCAGTTTGTTTCTAGGTTTTGGCGGTCCTTTTGTGCTAGAATGGGCATTAATTTGTCTTTTTCTTCGGCGTTTCACCCTCAGACAAATGGACAGATGGAGCGAACCAATCAGACCTTGGAAACCTATTTGAGATGCTTTGTGTCGGCTGATCTGGATGATTGGGTTACCTTCTTGCCGTTGGCCAAGTTTGCCCATAATAATCGGGCTAGTTCTGCTACCTTGGTTTCGCCTTTTTTTTGTAATTTTGGTTTTCATCCTCGCTTTTCTTCAGGGCAGGTTGAGCCTTCGGACTGTCCTGGGGTAGATTCTGTGGTGGACAGGTTGCAGCGGATTTGGACTCATGTGGTGGACAATTTGACATTGTCTCAGGAAAAGGCTCAACGTTTTGCTAACCGCCGTCGGTGCGTTGGTCCCCGGCTTCGGGTTGGGGATTTGGTCTGGTTGTCTTCTCGTCATGTTCCTATGAAGGTCTCTTCCCCTAAGTTCAAACCTCGTTTTATTGGTCCTTATAGGATTTCAGAAATTATCAATCCGGTGTCTTTTCGTTTGGCCCTTCCAGCTTCGTTTTCCATTCATAATGTGTTCCATAGATCTTTGTTGCGGAGATATGTGGTGCCCGTGGTTCCCTCCGTTGACCCTCCTGCTCCGGTGTTGGTTGAGGGGGAGCTGGAGTATGTGGTGGAGAAGATTTTGGATTCTCGTCTTTCAAGATGGAAACTTCAGTATCTGGTCAAGTGGAAGGGTTATGGCCAGGAGGATAACTCTTGGGTTTTTGCCTCCGATGTTCATGCTGCCGATTTGGTACATTCTTTTCATTTGGCTCATCCTGATCGGCCTGGGGGCTCTGGTGAGGGTTCGGTGACCCCTCCTCAAGGGGGGGGGGTACTGTTGTGAGTTCCGTTCTTGGGCTCCATCCTGTGGTTGCAAATGGTATTTTTGGGAGTTCTGCTCTTGGGCTCCCTCTGGTGGTTTCAAGTGGTACTTAGCAGCTGCTTTCACTAATCGGTTCCCTGGCCTTGTTATTTAACTGGGCTTTGGGCTGTAGTGGATGCCAGCTGTCAATGTTCCTTCCTGTGGATTCAGTCCTTTCCTGGAAGTTCTCTGTTGGCCAGTCCATTTCAGCTTAAGATAAGTTCTGCTAGTTTTTGGGTATTTCCCTGCCTATGACCTTTTGTTCAGTTTAAGTTATGTCTCTTTTGTCCAGCTTGTCATCATGAAATATTCCAGCTAGTTGGAAGCTCTGGGGTTGCAGATTTGCCCCTCCACACCGTGAGTCGGTGTGGAGGTTATTTTTGTAAACTCTGCGTGGACATTTAGTTTTTATACTGACCGCACAGTAGCCTTTTCTTTCTCTGTCTATTTAGATAGTAGTGGCCTCCTTTGCTAAAATCTAGTTTCATTTCTGAGTTTGTCATTTCCCTCTTCACTCACCATCAATATTTGTGGGGGGCTATCTTTCCTTTGGGGGTTTCTCTGAGGCGAGATAGTTTTCCGTTTCCATATTCAGGGGTAGCTAGTTCTTAGGCTGTGAAGAGGCATCTAGGCAGAGATAGGAACGCTCCACGGCTATTTCTAGTGTTGGTGTTAGGAGTAGGGATTGCGGTCAGTAAAGTTACCACCTCCTCAGAGCTAGTACATTATTTGTTTTACCCACTAGGTCATTTCAGTGCTGCTTCGTAATCACTAGGTCATATAGGTGATTACTGTCTGTAGAGCTGCCACCTCCTCTGAGCTTGTCCATGATTGGTTTTACCCACCAGGTCATCTCAGTACCACTCCGTAACCACCAGGTCATAACAGTGTGTGCCACTGCCTCATACCGTTCCATTGTCCCTTTTTTCAATTAGTGCAGCCTGCTGCACATTTTTTCAAATTTATCCTATTAGTGGCTTTCCATCCGTATCCTGCTAGATTGTGGAAAAACACTATATAGGATTACATAGAGGAGCTTTTTTGGCCTTGCAGCGCCGTTCACGGCTGTCTGCACGGTCTCTGTAGGCCTTTAATGTCTCCTCCACCTCCCTAAATACATCCTACATTATTCGTAGTTGTTTTCCTTCATGTAGAATTAACCTACAAGGAAAGAAATGGTTTATTTTAATTCCGATATTTTTGTCCCATTGACTTGCATTGGTATCGGGTATAGGTATCGGCGATATCTGATATTTTTTGAATATTGGTCGATCCAATCCGATACCGATATTTCTGGATATCGGAAGGTATCGCTCAACACTAGTGATGAGGGGATGTAGACAAAAGAGACAATTTCAACACTGGATTTCTGTTCTCTCCCTGACACTTGCTACGGCCATACCCACAACGGCTACAGTAGCCGAAGTTCACAGAAGTCCACTCGCTGGGATCTGGGCGCTTACAACCCCATCAGCAGGGGACTCTTCCAAAGTCCTGGGGCCCGTGTTGTGGTCCTTCAGTCCTTTTACGTCCTTAAGTCCCTCTTAAAGTCCTTGAGTCCAGGGCCGAAGAATCTCTCCCATCTGGGAGTCAGTCAATGCCCTGTCTGAAGTATACATCTGCCTTCAACCAACGTGGCCGGGCTACTGACTAGGAAGCAGCAGTTTACTATCTGGTCTCTGCTGCTGACCCGGCCCACAAAATTAAGTAGCTCGGTCCCTGCCTCTACTGCTATGATCCGGTGACCTTGGAGCCGCATGAAAACTTTCTCTGGAGTCGGTGGTACCTGTACTGACCGCAAATCCTGAACTAACACCGCAACTAGAAGTAGCTGTGGGGTGTGCCTAACAAACCCTAGACACCTCGACACAGCCGGAGGACTAAATACCTCTATAGATAGAAATAGGAATGCTATCTTGCCTCAGAGCAGACCCCCAAAGGATAGGCAGCCCCCCACAAATAATGACTGTGAGTTGGAGAAGAATAGACACACGCAGGTAGAAAACAGGATTTAGCAAAAGAGGCCACTCTAGCTAAATAGGAAAGGATAGGACAGATTACTAGGTGGTCAGTATTAAAACCCTTCCAAAAATATTCACAACAGATAATACAAAAAGTTCCACAATCTAACTAAAGACATGGAATGTATATCTGCCACTCCAGAGAATCCAGCAAGACTGAGAAAATACTGACACAATCTAAGCTGGACAAGAAAACACAAAGAATAGCACTGAATTGTGAAGCACACAGCATGTGTGCCACAGGAAAAAAAACAGACACTTATCTTTGCTGATTTGGCAGAAAGACAGGAGGAACCAGGCAGAGGTCCAACACCTCCCAACAACAATTGACAACTGGCAAGGACTAATGAATCCTGCACACCTAAATACCCCAGTCAGAACTGCAATCAGCAGACACACCTGACCAGGACTGCAACCCAGGGACAACTGCATTACCACCTACTACCACCAGAGGGAACCCAAAAGCAGAATTCACAACACTCTACTATGTGCATTACAAACACAGCACATCTAACAGTACAAGACACAGGAGGATAACATCAAGACATAAAACACACGACCATACATAAACATTTTACATTAATACATACTACCAAATACATCAGGTCAAACATAAAGCAGTGTTATAACTTATTTACATAAAAGGCACGGGGTCACAAGAAAGGAGGAGAGGGTGCAACTGAGGGGACCTGCCACCCCCTTGCACATAAGATGAAGCTGGGCTGGGTTCTACCGTGTTTCCCCGATAGTAAGACAGCATCCTACATTCTTTTACCACCCAAAAGTCCCACTATGTCTTACTTTCAGGGGGGGGTGTCTTACATTGGAAAAAAAACCTGTGTGGTCGCTGGAGAGCTGTCACACAGACAGCTCTCCAGCGACCAACTATGTGAAGTCCCCTGGTAACCAGGGTAAACATCGGGTTACTAAGCGCAGGGCCGCGCTTAGTAACCCGATGTTTACCCTGGTTACCAGTGTAAATGTAAAAAAAAAAAGAAAAAAAAGTGAGGTGTCATACCTTGTTTTTTCCAGAGGTGATTTTGGAGTTTTTGGGCTGTCGGGACAGAATACAGTGGCTCTTCCTTTGCCTTTTGGTGTTTTTAATCCTTCAGAAAGATACTGTTGACTTCCATCTCCAAGTTCTAATCGTCGCTTCGCCGGAGGGCGCCCCAGTGCAGGCTGCAGTAGGCCGACTCTGGCGGCGGGTCCATGCGGGGTGGAGTAGATGAAGCTGGCCGCTGCTTGCTGCTCCGGAGCGCACAGTCCGTGCGGGGGATGGTGCACCGGGCCGGGGGAGGACAGGACGTGCAGGTATCCGCCGCCTCCTGCGCCAACCACAGCGCCGCCCCTGGCCACGAACCCCCCGGAGAAGCTGGAGCATTTGTCGGGGAGCAGCAGCTGGTCGTGCCCGAGGTGGCTTCCCTTTCTCATGGTACGGAGCCGCCGCCTTCTTCGCTCTCCTCCTTGTGACCCCAGTAATCCGCACTGCCCGGCCTGCACCCTACAAATAGCCGGGGCTGCAGTTAGAGCAGGTCCCCTCGGTGCTGAGGTGAGCTCGTTGGAGGGCTATTGAGCACTGGGGGAGGCGGATTGTACGGCTGTGTGTGCTCGGGCCCCAGCTCCGACCTCCCTGCCACCGCCGCGGCTGAAAAATGGCTCCAGGAAGCTGACAATGAATGAAGGGATGCGGTTTACGCGCGAAGGTCGGAGCTGGTGCCCCGAGCACACACAGCCGTACAATGCGCCTCACAAGGAGGAGAGCGGAGAAGGCGGCGGCTCCGTACCATGAGAAAGGGAAGCCTCCTCGGGCACGACCAGCTGCTGCTCCCCGACAAATGCTCCAGCTTCTCCGGGGGGTTCGTGGCCGGGGGCAGCGCTGTGGTTGGCGCAGGAGGCGGCGGATACCTGCACGTCCTGTCCTCCCCCGGCCCGGTGCACCATCCCCCGCACGGACTGTGCGCTCTGGAGCAGCAAGCAGCGGCCAGCTTCATCTACTCCACCCCACATGGACCCGCCGCCAGAGCCGGCCTACTGCAGCCTGCACTGGGGCGCACTCCGGCGAAGCGACGATTAGAACTTGGAGATGGAAGTCAACAGTATCTTTCTGAAGGATTAAAAACACCAAAAGGCAAAGGAAGAGCCACTGTATTCTGTCCCGACAGCCCAAAAACTCCAAAATCACCTCTGGAAAAAACAAGATATGACACCTCACTTTTTTATTTTTTTTTTACATTTACACTGGTAACCAGGGTAAACATCGGGTTACTAAGCGCGGCCCTGCGCTTAGTAACCCGATGTTTACCCTGGTTACCAGTGAAGCCTTCGCTGAATCGTCCGCATCCCGCAGTTAATGCAGCAAAAGGTACCGGTGCGGCTTATATTTTTCCAACGTACAGTACTATGTCTTACTTTCGGGGTGCGTCTTACATTAGCCGACCCCGCTAAAACCCCCACTACGTCTTACTATCGGGGAAACACGGTATCTCCCTGTGTCATGTCTCCGTCCATCTCCAGCTGGTCTGCATGCAAAGCTTCATGTTTAATTGACAGCAGCAACTCTTTAAGTAGGCACAGAAGCAGGATCATTGCGCTGATGATGGTGTAATCACTGCTCGCAGTCTTTGTAGAGTTCTCATAGTCTTGGAGAACCGCAAAACTGTCAGATATCCATACCCACTCTTCAGTTGTTATGCTCTGAGTCTGAATACCGACAGGCGTGTTGGAGTTGGTATTTCACAACTGGCCTTTGCAGTACTCGCAGTCATTCATCAGTTTGGCACTGGTGCTGTGCAGCGAGAGAAACAGCTGGTATGAACTCAGGTGACCTTACAGTAAGGTTACCACAGTTCACAAGCAGGCTTACACAGAGCTTACCATGAGCACTGCCGCCTGTGACCTGCGGTAACTTTAATGACATCACTGCTTGTCACTGCAGCCGCATTGTCAAGCTAAGCTTAGTGTGTTCTGGCTGGCGTGGTGTGCGGTCACATTACTAATGTCACCGCTTACCACATCATCTAGATGTAGCAGAAATGGGGATCATCGTGTGACTTCATCATCATTGATTAACATCAGACAGGTGAGAATTACTTTCCTTATTTAGTTTTATGTTAATAAATAGTAGTGTTGAGCATTCCGATACTGCAAATATCGGGTATCGGCCGATGTTCGCTGTATCGGAATTCCGATACTGAGTTCCGATATTTTTGTGATATCGGAAATCGGAATAGGAAGTTCCTATAACTTCCCAGGCGTGTGCGGTGTGTATGGTTCCCAGGGTTTGGAGGAGAGGAGACTCTCCTTCAGGCCCTGGGATCCATATTCATGTAAAAAATAAAGAATAAAAATAAAAAATATGGATATACTCACCCCTCCGACGGACCCTGGACCTCAGTGGTGCAACCGGCAGCCTCCGTTCCTACGAATGCAGTGCAGGACCTGCGATGACGTTGCGGTCTTGTGATTGGTCGTGTGACCGCTCATGTGACCACTCACATGACTGCGACATCATTGAAGGTCCTTCACTCTCTGCATTCTTAGGAACGGAGGCAGACGCTTGCAGCGGTGACAGCCAGGGCTCGTCTGAGGGTGAGTATATCCATATTTTTTATTTTTATTCTTTATTTTTTACATGAATATGGATCCCAGGGCCTGAAGGGGAGTTTCCTCTCCTTCAGACCCTGGGAACCATCCAGGATCACTTCCGATATTTGTGTCCCATTGACTTGTATTGGTATCGGGTATTGGTATCGGCGATATCCGATATTTTTTGGATATCGGCCGATCCAATCCGATACCGATACTTTCAAATATCGGAAGGTATCGCTCAACACTAATAAATAGGTAAAAGAGAGTAATTGTCAATGAGTGTTTTATTTAATTAAAAGACTTTTCTATGTGTGTGTCTTTATTAGTTTTGACTACAGGGTTAGTAATGGGGAGTCTGATAGACACCTCTCTATTACCAACTTATTGGCTTTATGTCAGCAGACATTATACAGCTGACATCAAATCCATAAACTATTACCCCACTTGCCAGCACACCAGGGTAAGCGAGAAGAGCCGAGGCTAAGTGCCAGAATTGGTGCATCTAATTTCTGAGGCGGCCTATTAATATCAGACTGCAACTGTCTGCTTTGCCTTAGCTGGTTATTAAAAATAGAGGGGGACACCACGTCCTTGTTTTTAGGATCCACCCTAAGTTTAATAACCAGCTAAGGCAAATCAGACAGACACAGGCTAATATTAATGGTATGGGCAGCTCCATGGATATTAGGCTTTTCCCTATCTAAAAATACCAGCTCCCAGATGTCTGTTTTCCCTTAGCTGGTTTTAAAAAGGATGGGGACAGCACATCATTTTTTTAAAACTATTTATTTTAACTTCTGTCCATTCAATCACAGCCATGCCATTACTTGACATGACTGTGAGGGAGATAAACATAGTATAAGGAAAGAGCTTTACCAAAACCTGTCAGATGATGAATGAACTAGCAGGATGTAGCAGACCCCCACTACAAAGGCAGTCAGCTCATGTGAAACCTGCTGCTAGAAACAGCCACCCACACACCTACCAAATTATGGAGGGGTTGGCTGCCTAGTAGAAAAAATACACAGAAATGAAGCTTGAGTAGGACACCAGTCACACAGGTATGTGTGATGCAAAGTGTTCGACTTATAGCCTGTTGATGACGCCCATAATATTATATTAGACGGGCTGCCCAGCACTATATACATGCATAATATTATATCAGACGGGCTGCCCAGCACTATATACATGCACCCCACAGGGACAGACTCCCCAATACACCTAGCCAACAAACAATAAAACAGCCAATGCTGTTTTTTTTAAATTAGTGTTAGGACTCGCAAGTATGAGGACCCTTGACATTGGGTTGCAAGCTTATTTATTTTGGCCAAAATATCAAGCAATATCTCATTTAATGTATTCATCATATGCGTTATTTTTTTCATCTTTTATTGCACTTTTATCATTTTTTGCAGGATGCAGCCATGCCCCTTTTTGTTGGCTGGGTGTATTGGGACGTCTGTTCCTGTGGGGTGCATGCATATAGTGCTGGGCAGCCCACCTGATATAATATTATGGGCATCGTCAATAGTCTGTAAGCCAGACACTGCATCACACATACCTACTCAAGCCTCATTTATGTGCATTTTTCCTACCAGGCAGCCAACCTCTCCATAATTTGGTAGGTGTGTGGGTGGCTGTTTCTATCAGTAGTTTGCATATGTGCTGCTCCTGCTAGTGCATTTATCATCTGACAGGTTTTGGTAAAGCTCTTTCCTTATGGAATGTTTTTCTTAATTTTTCTATGTTGCTGTTTTTGAAATGGCTGTGATGGAGCCAGAAGTGCCCACATCCTTAAAGCTTGTTGAGTTATACTGTAAAGCACTGCGGAATATGTTGGTGCTATATAAATGAAGATTATTATTATTATTATTATTATTATTATTGTTATTGGCTGTAATGCAGCCTTTCAACCAGCTTTATTAGGCTATGTGCACACGTATAATGGTTCACTGCGAATTTTTCCGCAGCAGATTTTATAAATCTGCAAGGCAAAAATGCTACATTTTTGCTGCAGATTTATCGCGGATTTACCGCGGATTTCACTGCGGTTTTACAACTGCGGTTTTCTATAGTAGCAGCTGTAAAACCGCTGCGGAATCCGCAGAAAGAAGTGACATGCTACGGAATGTAAACCGCTGCATGTCCGCGTGTTTTTTTCCGCAGCATGTGCACAGCGTTTTTTGTTTCCCATAGGTTTACATTGTAATGTAAACTCATGGGAAACTGCTGCGGACCCGCAGCTGCGGAAAAGCTGCGGATTCGCAGTGTTTTCCGCATGGTGTGCACATACCCTTTGACTTCCCGATCCGAACAGGAAACCTGATATCCGCATTCGGGGTCCGGTACTGGACACAAGAAGTCCTGTATGAACCTCAAACTTTCCAGTTCTGTAGTTTTGATCTCTCTGTCTTTCACTATTCTAAATCACGCCAAGTTATCTGCTGCCTCTCCTGCCTAGGTTTTTATACAGATTGTGATAGTTGCATATGATTGGCTGTTCTTTATCATGCGATATGTAAGGTATCAATTAAAACGAATAACCGCTGTCTCATGTCTGAGGTCATGTCAGTCTTCTGTAGTTGATGCAATCTTCTGCACTGTGTAATAATTCAGCGTGCATTTTTTTGACATCATTTGCTAAATGATTGAAAATTGTTCGAACCTGCAAAATTTCTATATTTCGTCCCAAATTTTATTTTGCATTGAATTGAATTGATTTAATCAACTCATCTTACAAGATGCTATGAGGACACAAAATAAAAAGAACTGTTGCAGATAAGCCAGGCCATGATACCAGCAGGTTAGCTACACCTCTGCTGGTGCTGTAATTACCTCCATTTGCATCAGTTAACTCCTGCTAGCCCCATGAAGGCCGGGGTCACACTAGAGAGGAATACGGACGTATAAGAGGCGCTAAAACAACGCATTGCACACCGACCAATGTTTCTCTATATATCTGCCATATATTTCTCGGCCGTATTTTACGGGCTGAGAGAGTCGCAGCATGCTGCATTTGTCAGCGTATTATGCAAAAAATCCACCAATGAAAATCTATGGGGGTGAGAAAATGCAGATTACACACGGACCATGAGTGTGACTTGCGAGAAATACGCATCGGTGTTCTATAGAAAAGCCGGTAATTCATCACGGTGTACAGTAAAATCACACTGACAAGTTAGAACAGAAAAGCTAAAATAAATGTCTATACATAGAGTAGGTATATATATATATATATATATATATATATATATATATATATATATATATATATACCGTATTTTCCGGCGTATAAGACGACTGGGCGTATAAGACGACCCCCCAACTTTACCAGTTAAAAAATAAAATCTTCTTAAAAGTCGGGGGGTCTTCTTATACACCGTATGTCGTCTTATAGGGCCGGTGAATATGTGCCTTTTGGGGGGGGGAGTGATCCTGATGACGACGAGGGGGCGTCTCACAGGAAAGTGAGTATCCCCCATTACCTTATCATAGCGCTGCAGCGTGGGGTCTCTGTGCTGGGAGCGGCGGCTGCTGTGCTGTGCTGTGGCGGCTCCTCTTCTGCAGTGTGGGGCCTCTGGTGCTGTGGGGCGGCGGCGGCGGCGTATCTTCATGCAGTCGGGGCTCCTCCGGCATCTCAAATCCTGGAAGCCCCGCCGGCAACTCCATCGGTACAATGCGGTGGCCTCCGGGAAAATGGCCGCTGCTCAGATTCAGATCTCGTCCCGAGATCTCGGGAGACGAGATCTGAATCTGAGCAGCGGCCATTTTCCCAGAGGCAGCTCAATAGGTGCGATGCGGTGGCCCGGCCGCTGGGGGCTGCGCATGCTCAGATTCAGATCTCGTCCCGAAATCTCGGGACACGAGATCTGAATCTAAGCAGCGGCCATTTTCCCGGAGGCCACCGCATTGTACTGATGGAGTTGCCGGCGGGGCTTCCAGGATTTGAGATGCCGGAGGAGCCCCGACTGCATGAAGATATGCCGCCGCCGCCGCCCCACAGCACCAGAGGCCCCACACTGCAGAAGAGGAGCCGCCACAGCACAGCACAGCAGCCGCCGCTCCCAGCACAGAGACCCCACGCTGCAGCGCTATGTGTTGTGAATCCGCTTTTGGGCTCCCCTGGTGGTTGCTGGTGGTACTGGTGACTTGTGTGTCTTTGCTGTCTCAGTTCACCTGCTCCCATCAGTGTTTGGGAGTTTCCTATTTAGCCTTGCTCTCCAGTCATTTCCTTGCCGGTCATCATTGTAACCAGAGCCTTCGGTTGCATGTTCCTGCTACTAGTCTGCTGATCAGCTAAGTGGACTTTGTCCTTTTGTTTTGTATCTTTTGTCCAGTTTGCAGTTTTGTTATTCTCTGTAGCTGGAAGCTCTTGTGGGCTGAAATTGCCACTCCTGTGTCATGAGTTGACACAGGAGTCTTAAAGTAATTTCAGGATGGTTTTTTGATAGGGTTTTCAGTTGACCGTGAAGTCCTCTTTTGTATCCTTCTGCTATCTAGTAAGTGGACCTCTCTTTGCTAAATCTACCTTCATACTGTGTATGTCTTTTCCTCTAAACTCACCGTCATTACATGTGGGGGGCTGCTATCATCTTTTGGGGTATTTCCCTAGAGGTAAGCCAGGTCTGTTCCTTCTTCTACCAGGGGTAGTTAGTCCTCCGGCTGGCGCGTGGCATCTAGGGTTAATCAGGTATGCTCCCTGGCTACTATTAGTTGTGTGGTAGATTTAGCTCACGGTCAGCTCGAGATTCCATCACCCAGAGCTCGTCCGTTATCTTTGTGTTTTGATGTTTCCCTGCCATTGGGAATCATGACAGTATGACCGGCCCGTGTTAAAGTTACTGGCAGAAGAAAGGAGAGAAAAAGAAGTCTGTAGAGTTTTTTTTTTTTTTTTCCTATGTTTGCTCCATAGTTGGATCAGTTGTATTTCAGCTCTAATTACAGCCTTTGCCTTTCTCTCCTTCTAATCCTTGAATGGCTCTGATCTCACCTGTTTAAAGATGGATCCTCAGAGCTTGGCTGCAGGTTTAAATAATCTTGCTACTAAGGTTCAAAATTTACAAGAATTTGTTATACATACTCCGATGTCTGAACCTAAGATTCCTACACCAGAGGTGTTTTCCGGAGATAGATCTCGGTTTCTGAATTTCAAATATAATTGTAAATTATTCCTTTCTCTCAGACCTCACTCCTCTGGAGATCCTGTCCAGCAGGTTAAGATTGTGATTTCTTTGCTGCGAGGTGACCCTCAAAACTGGGCATTTTCATTGACACCAGGGGATCCTGCGTTGCTCAATGTGGATGCCTTTTTTCTGGCTTTAGGCTTGCTTTATGAGGAACCTAATTTGGAGATTCAAGCTGAAAAAGCTTTGATAGCCCTATCTCAAGGACAAGATGAAGCTGAGATATACTGCCAAAAATTTCGTAAATGGTCTGTGCTTACTCAGTGGAATGAGTGCGCCCTAGCGGCAAATTTCAGAGAGGGCCTCTCTGATGCCGTTAAGGATGTTATGGTCGGGTTCCCTGTGCCTACAGGTCTGAATGAGTCCATGACAATGGCTATTCAGATTGATCGGCGTTTGCGGGAGCGCAAGCCTGTTCACCATTTGGCGGTATCTTCTGAAAAGTCGCCAGAGAATATGCAATGTGACAGAACTCTGTCCAGAAGCGAGCGGCAGAATTACAGGCGTAAAAATGGGTTATGTTTCTATTGTGGTGATTCTGCTCATGTTATATCAGCATGCTCTAAACGCACAAAGAAGGCTGACAAGTCTATTTGCACTTTACAGTCTAAATTTATTCTGTCTGTAACCTTGATTTGTTCATTATCAGTTATTACTGTGGATGCCTATGTGGACTCTGGCGCCGCCCTGAGTCTTATGGATTGGTCCTTTGCCAGGCGCTGTGGGTTTGATTTAGAGCCACTGGAAGTCCCTATACCTCTGAAGGGTATTGATTCTACCCCTTTGGATAGTAATAAACCACAATTCTGGACGCAAGTGACTATGCGTATGACTCCAGACCATCAGGAGGTGATTCGCTTCCTTGTGTTGTACAATTTACATGATGTTTTAGTGCTTGGATTACCATGGTTACAATCTCATAACCCAGTCCTTGACTGGAAAACAATGTCTGTGATAAGCTGGGGATGTCGGGGGGCTCATGGGGATGTACCTTTGGTTTCCATTTCGTCATCTACTCCCTCTGAGATTCCAGCATTTTTGTCTGATTATCGTGATGTCTTTGAAGAGCCTAAGATTGGTTCTCTCCCTCCCCACAGAGATTGTGATTGCGCCATAGATCTGATTCCTGGCAGTAAATTTCCAAAGGGTCGTTTGTTTAATTTATCTGTGCCTGAACATGCTGCTATGCGAGAGTATATTAAGGAGTCCCTGGAAAAGGGACATATTCGTCCTTCTTCATCTCCTTTAGGAGCTGGTTTTTTCTTTGTGTCTAAGAAGGATGGCTCTCTGAGGCCTTGTATTGATTATCGACTCCTGAATAAAATTACAGTCAAATATCAGTATCCGTTGCCTTTGTTGACTGATTTGTTTGCTCGCATAAGAGGGGCTAAGTGGTTCTCTAAGATTGATCTTCGTGGGGCGTATAATTTGGTGCGAATTAAGCAGGGGGATGAGTGGAAAACCGCATTTAATACGCCTGAGGGCCATTTTGAGTATTTAGTAATGCCTTTCGGCCTTTCAAATGCACCTTCGGTCTTTCAGTCCTTCATGCATGATATTTTCCGTGAATATTTGGATACATTTATGATTGTGTATTTGGACGATATTTTGATTTTTTCTGATGACTGGGAGTCTCATGTTCAACAGGTCAGGAGGGTTTTTCAGGTTTTGCGGACTAGTTCTTTGTGTGTAAAGGGTTCAAAGTGTGTTTTTGGGGTTCAAAAGATTTCTTTTTTGGGGTACATTTTTTCCCCTTCTTCTGTTGAGATGGACCCTGTTAAGGTTCGGGCTATTTGTGACTGGACGCAGCCTACTTCTCTTAAGAGTCTTCAGAAATTCTTGGGCTTTGCTAATTTCTATCGTCGATTTATAACTGGGTTTTCTGGCGTTGCTAAACCTTTGACTGATTTGACTAGAAAGGGTGCTGATGTTGCCGATTGGTCCCCTGCTGCTGTGGAGGCCTTTCGGGAGCTTAAGCGCCGCTTTTCGTCTGCTCCTGTGTTGCGCCAGCCTGATGTTTCTCTTCCCTTTCAGGTTGAGGTCGATGCTTCCGAGATCGGAGCAGGGGCGGTTTTGTCGCAGAAAAGTTCCGATTGCTCAGTGATGAGACCTTGTGCGTTCTTTTCTCATAAATTTTCGGCCGCCGAGCGAAACTATGATGTTGGTAATCGGGAGCTTTTGGCCATGAAGTGGGCGTTTGAGGAGTGGCGTCATTGGCTTGAGGGTGCCAGACATCAGGTGGTGGTTTTGACTGATCACAAGAATCTGATTTATCTGGAGTCTGCCAGGCGCCTGAATCCTAGACAGGCACGCTGGTCTTTGTTTTTTTCTCGGTTTAATTTTGTGGTCTCATACTTACCGGGTTCTAGGAATGTGGAGGCAGATGCTCTTTCTAGGAGTTTTGAGCCTGACTCTCCTGGGGATTCTGAACCTGCTGGTATCCTTAAGGATGGGGTGGTTTTGTCTGCTGTCTCCCCAGACTTGCGACGTGCTTTGCAAGAATTTCAGGCAGATAGACCTGATCATTGTCCACCTGGTAGACTGTTTGTTCCTGATGATTGGACCAGTGGAGTCATCTCGGAAGTTCATTCTTCTACTCTGGCAGGTCATCCTGGAATTTTTGGTACTAGAGATTTGGTGGCTAGGTCCTTCTGGTGGCCTTCCCTGTCTCGAGATGTGCGTGTTTTTGTGCAGTCTTGTGGTGTTTGTGCTCGGGCCAAGCCTTGTTGTTCTAGGGCTAGTGGGTTATTGTTGCCCTTGCCTATTCCGAAGAGGCCTTGGACGCACATCTCTATGGACTTTATTTCTGATCTCCCTGTTTCTCAGAAGATGTCTGTCATCTGGGTGGTGTGTGACCGTTTTTCTAAAATGGTCCATTTGGTGCCATTGCCTAAGTTGCCTTCCTCATCTGAATTGGTCCCTCTGTTTTTTCAAAATGTGGTTCGCCTGCATGGGATTCCGGAAAACATCGTTTCTGACAGGGGAACCCAGTTCGTGTCTAGATTTTGGCGGACATTCTGTTCCAGGTTGGGAATTGATTTGTCTTTTTCATCTGCATTCCATCCTCAGACTAATGGCCAGACGGAGCGAGCTAATCGAACTTTGGAGACTTATTTGAGGTGTTTTGTGTCTGCCGATCAGGATGACTGGGTTGCCTTTTTGCCGTTGGCAGAGTTTGCTCTTAATAATCGGGCTAGTTCTGCCACTTTGGTTTCCCCTTTCTTTTGCAATTCAGGGTTTCACCCTCGTTTTTCATCTGGTCAGGTGAAATCTTCGGATTGTCCGGGAGTTGATGCTGTGGTGGATCGGTTGCATCGGATTTGGGGACAAGTGGTGGACAATTTGAAGTTGTCCCAGGAGAGGACTCAGCAGTTTGCTAACCGCCGGCGTCGTGTTGGTCCTCGCCTTCGTGTTGGGGACTTGGTGTGGTTGTCTTCCCGTTTTGTCCCTATGAGGGTTTCTTCTCCTAAGTTTAAGCCCCGGTTCATCGGTCCTTATAGGATTTTGGAGATTCTTAACCCTGTGTCCTTTCGTTTGGACCTCCCGGCATCTTTCGCTATCCATAATGTATTCCATCGGTCGTTGTTGCGGAGGTATGAGGTACCGGTGGTTCCTTCTACTGAACCTCCTGCTCCTGTGCTGGTAGGGGGTGAATTGGAGTACGTTGTGGAGAAGATCCTGGACTCCCGTATTTCCAGACGGAGACTTCAGTATCTGGTTAAATGGAAGGGCTATGGTCAAGAAGATAATTCTTGGGTAACTGCCTCTGATGTTCATGCCTCGGATTTGGTTCGTGCCTTTCATAGGGCTCATCCAGATCGTCCTGGTGGTTCTCGTGAGGGTTCGGTGCCCCCTCCTTAAGGGGGGGTACTGTTGTGAATCCGCTTTGGGGCTCCCCTGGTGGTTGCTGGTGGTACTGGTGACTTGTGTGTCTTTGCTGTCTCAGTTCACCTGCTCCCATCCGTGTTTGGGAGTTTCCTATTTAGCCTTGCTCTCCAGTCATTTCCTTGCTTGTCATCATTGTAACCAGAGCCTTCGGTTGCATGTTCCTGCTACTAGTCTGCTGATCAGCTAAGTGGACTTTGTCCTTTTGTTTTGTATCTTTTGTCCAGTTTGCAGTTTTGTTATTCTCTGTAGCTGGAAGCTCTTGTGGGCTGAAATTGCCACTCCTGTGTCATGAGTTGACACAGGAGTCTTAAAGTAATTTCAGGATGGTTTTTTGATAGGGTTTTCAGTTGACCGTGAAGTCCTCTTTTGTATCCTTCTGCTATCTAGTAAGTGGACCTCTCTTTGCTAAATCTACCTTCATACTGTGTATGTCTTTTCCTCTAAACTCACCGTCATTACATGTGGGGGGCTGCTATCATCTTTTGGGGTATTTCCCTAGAGGTAAGCCAGGTCTGTTCCTTCTTCTACCAGGGGTAGTTAGTCCTCCGGCTGGCGCGTGGCATCTAGGGTTAATCAGGTATGCTCCCTGGCTACTATTAGTTGTGTGGTAGATTTAGCTCACGGTCAGCTCGAGATTCCATCACCCAGAGCTCGTCCGTTATCTTTGTGTTTTGATGTTTCCCTGCCATTGGGAATCATGACAGCTATGATAAGGTAATGGGGGATACTCACTTTCCTGTGAGACGCCCCCTCGTCGTCATCAGGACCACTCCCCCCCCCACCCACCATATACACCCGGCGTACAAGGCGATTCCCGGCGTACAAGACGACCCCCGACTTTTAAGAAGATTTTCAGGGGTTAAAAAGTCATCTTGTACGCCGGAAAATACGGTATATATATATATATATATATATATATATATATGTCATTGAGACACACACTCCCATGCAATTTTCTCCACCAGAGTGGGAAAGCCAGTGACTGAGGGCAGATATTAATAGCCTAGAGAGGGACCATGGTTATTGCCCTCCCCCCAGCTAAAAACATCTGCCCCCTGCTCCCCAGAAAAGGCACATCTGAAAGATGTGCCTATTCTGACACTTAGCCTCTCTCTTCCCACTCCAGGGTAGCATTGGGATATGGAGTAATAAAGCGTCTTCAGAAAAATTTCCACGCTAGATTTCTTGTGAGTTTATGCCACCAGGGGGCACATCACTGCAAGTCTATGAAGCTACGTTCCCCTGCATTCCATTCATTCCCCAGTTTTTACAGCCAGGGGCAGCTGCATTAGTAGGCTACTGGTTGTAAAATTATTTAACCCCTTCAGATGGATTTACATCGTTGGACATGACTGTACGGCAGACAGGTAAGGGATATAGTTGGTTTTTTTATGTTCCTTTTTTTCATTAGACAACGGTCGTCAGTTGAATTGAAAGTATAATAAAGATGTTAAAACCCATGTGTCTTTATTTCATAAAGTACTTTATTCATAATGTGTGTGTTTTTTAACCCTTTATTACTATTGGATTAATAATGGATAGGTGTCTTATTGACATCTCTCCATTATTAACCAGGCTTAATGTCACCTTATATTAACAAGGTGACATTAACCCTTTATTACTCCATATCCCGCCGCTCCTCAAGAGTGAGAACAGAGTAGCTAAGTGCCAGAATAGGCACATCTTACAGATGTGCCTTTTCTGGGGTGGCTGGGGCAGGTGTTTTTAGCCAGTGGGGGGGGGCAATAACCATGGTCCCTCTCTAGGCTATTAATATCTGCCCTCAGTCACTGGCTTTCCCACTCTGGCAGAGAAAATTGCGCGGGGGCCAATGCCAGTTTTTTTCGTGATTTAACTCTTTATTTTAACACCTAGAGCTCCCAAATTTTGCACACAGACACTTCTAACATTAGTAGTGAGGAATATGTAAAAAAATAAGGGATATGAAATGGTTTACTGTATGTAAACCATGTCTCATATCCTGTCGGGTTTGATAAGGAGATATCAAAAAACGGCAATTGAATTACCAGCTTTTCTGCTAAATACAGTAGCTGTGTATAAAAAAAAATATATATATATATATATATATATATATATATATACAGTATATATATATATACAGACTGTATATATGTTTTCTCGAATATCTGAGCACATGGATCCATTCTATGCCCATTTTGCAAGAGATGTCGCCGCACGGATGCCATACGGAGGTTTACATGCGCAAAATACGCAGCCACACCTTGCCGTTCGCCGTTCGCATCTCGGCTTCAGGAAAATGGCCGCTGCGATCTCCATCTGCGCACGCACGGCATCCTGCGGTCATTTTCCTGAAGCCGCGGCCAGCAGAGCGCCGCTTCTGCGCACGCGCGGCCAAAGGAAGATGGCCGCCCCCACCGATCACCAATGAAATAGTGCACATCGCGCTCTTTTAACTCCCCTATGCAGTGGATTCGGGACCTTGGGCATGCGCAAACCACTACGCCACCAACGGAAAACTAAGCAAGATCTGGGGGAAGACACCACGCCCTTTTGACCAGACCAGCCTGATTGACAGGCGAAAACGGCTACTTTGGTAACGTATTTTGGCAGCATAGGTGGGGAATCGGGGTCCACAAAATACACTGTTGTAATGCACAGCTCAGGCCCTATTTAACAGTATTTTTATCTCATACTGAAAAAACGGGGTGACAGGTTCCCTTTAACTTCTAAAATTAGTACTACATATATCACAGGCTGTCCTTGCCTTCTTGTTTTAGGTCCTTCCTAATAGACAATTGAAAAAAGAAATTGTAGCTTTATTATCAATATCAAATAAAAAAGGGTGAAAGGTCCACGTACAAGAAATGATGTGCTATTTGTGTACTGAGTGTGAAGCTTAGGGGATACATTGTACAGCAAAAGCAGTTATGTGCTAAATAGCTTCGGGTATGCAGGTACCCCTGCAGGGTGACATAAAGCAAAGGCATAATTCTGTAGTTATTTCTCAGCCCCGAGCAAAATAAGAAACAGTCCTTTTTCTAAAAGACAGACTTTTTTTTGATAAGTGGAAATTTTAGGTAGTGAGTGACATGTAGATGAGCCCCCACGGTGCATCCCTCAATCTTGTTTTGTTTATTTTATTTGAGCATTCTTTGAAAATACACTTGATCCAGTTCTCCGTGCACAAAGAATACAGTTTCATGCTGAATAAAAGATGTGTGTGCACATTCATGCCTAAAAAAGATATAAGCATTGTACAAAAACACAGAAAACCAATGTCACATTACCAAGAGTGTCCACATAACTGAATACCAATTACTTTTATGCTGAAATGCTTGGGCTTTTATAAAAAAAAAAAAAAATCCTTATTTAAGCCAAGCCTGCTTCGCCTTTGCATTAGTTTGTAATGGTGGGGGCTGTCAGAAAGTTGTCTTATAAGGAAGAGGCAGAAAAGACAATTGAGCTTCTTTCCACAGGAGGGAAAATGGTAAAAAATGATTTTTTTTTTATTTTTTTTATTTGCATCAGTAGCAAGCTCATTTTCCATGATAAACAACCTTCGGCAAGGAAAATCATTTATTATCCCTTGAACGCACAGTGGCTGCGTGTGAGCAGTAATGAATACTAAGCAGAGGACACTGCTCTTTTAGTGACTGCCTTGTTTAACAGCAATGATCAAAGAGGCTTAAACCAAGAACTGTTTATTTGTCTAATTTGAGGAGCATTTCTTCATTTGCGATGCTTGAGAGTATGGAAGTAACAAAATCAGGCATTCATTCAGGGCCTAAAGCTAAAAATGGGCCCATGGTGGTCCTAAAATAAAAAGATAAGACATTCCCCCCCTATATTTTCTCTTCTATGTACTCATGCTGATACTAGACTTTTTTGGGTTGGGGGAAGAGGTGGCATCTAGTGAATCACTGATTAGCTGCAGTGATCGCTGTTTCTTCCGGCTTTGATAGAACATGACCTCTGCAGCCAATTATTTGCACTAGATTGGCTACAGGGATAAATTAAGACTTCTCTGTTGGAAAAGAATGGCAGAAAAATGGTTTGGGCACAGGTAGCAGTAGCAGTAGCAGAAGGTGTCGAGTAGGTTAGTATGCATTTTCTTTTTTCTTTTATGGTCCCATTTTAGGGTATTAAGATGTAATGGACTATCCTTTTTATAAGGAACCCGTCATCATGGTTTAGTATGTTTCCATAAAGGTATGACCATAATGGCTCTTTTATGCTGATTAAATGGATACATGTAGAGAAGAAATACACATCTTGGTTCTTGTTTTTGGTTAAATATCCCCCTCATTGCATCAAGGTGGGACGTTGGGTCAACACTGTGAGTAGGGTTTTCAGCTCTGCCATGTACGGTCTCTCAGCATTTGTACGAGCCTCCTTCATTAAAGTGTGCACTAGCACCGCCCTTGCCACTGGCAGCGCTTACGTATATTCATCTCCCAGTGTTCTTAAGCAAAATGGTGCAGGTGGCAGAGCATGCGTAGATTAGCATCCGCATGTCTTCATTAAATGATGTGGGTTTTGGCGCATGCGCAGATTCTGACCCCAGCTCAATTGATGAAGACATTCAGATTCAATCTGAACATGCGCTGCCACAGTCGCCATTTTGCAGAAGACATTAGGGTGTCCATCTGTGCTAGTGCCGTCTTTGTGTTAACTTGAGTAAAAAAGAGGCTCATACATATGTAGAATGGCCGCTGCAGAGATGAAAACCCTGTCTACAGTTCCGCTAAAAATGTCTGCCCCCATGCAAGAAGAGGATATTGCATCAAAACCAATGTGAATTAAGCAAGAACCAGGATGTGGATTTCTTCCTTACATGTATCTATTAAATCAGTATAAAAGCACCATTATTGTCATACCTTTATTTTAACATACTAAATCATGATGACATATTCTCTTTAACCCCTTTACACCTGAAGGTGGTTTGCACGTTAATGATCGGGCCAATTTTAACAATTCTGACCACTGTCACTTTACGAGGTAATAACTCTGGAACTATTCAACATATGCCAGTGATTCTGAGATTGCTTTTTTTGTGACATATTATACCGTATTTAATTTAGTATAGGCTGACCTGAGTATATGCCAAGGCCCCTAGTTTTGCCATGAAAAAATGGGTAAACTTATTGACTCGAATATAAGCCGGGTATGCATGGCTCCCCATCCCTGTCCTTGTATGCATTGCTCCTTATCCCTGTCCTTGTATCCATGGCTCCTTATCTCCTATCCTTGTATGAATGGCTCCCCATCCCTGTCCTTGTATGCATGGCTCCTTATCCCTGTCCTTGTATGCATGGCTCCTTATCCCCTATCCTTGTATCCATGGCTCCCCATCCCTGTCCTTGTATGCATGGCTCCTTATCCCTGTCCTTATATGCATGGCTCCTTTTCCCCTATCCTTGTATCCATGGCTCCCCATCCCTGTCCTTGTATGCATGGTTCCTATAAAAAAATCCTACTTACCTTCCTGCGTGCCCTTGCTTCATCTCATTCCGGCGCCAGTAGCTCTTGCTGCCAAGCGATCACGTGGCCCCTCTCATTAAGGTAATGAATATTCACTCCATGCCTATGGGAGTGGAGAGGCATGAATATTCATTGCCTTTATGAGTGGGGCCATGTGATCGCTCAGCCGGAAGAGCTGCTGGTGCCGGAACGAACAAGATGCCATGATGGCACGCAGGAAGGTAAGCAGGATTTGTGCTAGAAGCTGGCAGTTGCGGCTGTAACTGTGCATGCTGTAAGAGAAATTAATATTTACTGCCAGCACAATGAATATTCATTTCTTTTTAGCAGTGGGCGCAGACTTTAGCCGCCAGCTCCTGCCTCCTGTGACCTGCTGCCTCCCCCCACCATCTTTCTGGGACAATAACTCATGTATAAGCTGAGGAGGGAGTTTTCAGCCCCCAAAAAATGTGCTGCAAAACTCAGCTTATACACGAGTATATACGGCTTCATGTTTGTGCTAAAATCTCTTCGAGCAATAAGCACCCATGCCTTTTAGTGCTCTCTCATCTCTAGTGAAAATAAAAATAATCTTTATTGATATAGCACCAACATATTCCACAGCCCTTTACAGTTCTACAGTTTATATACAACAGTAGACAGGGGTATCCAAATTCTAGGGGCAGATCAGTGTATCGTGATGCTAGGTCATACCATGGATGCCCTGATTGCCATAATTTGTGTAAGTGAATAAAGAGCATTTTTTGCACATCAGACAGTCAAATTTTTACAGAAAAGCTAACAGTTGTTTAGGTTCTACAATATATCTCCGGTATGACTATGTTTGGTTGAAATTGTGTTTTGGGGGTGACCTTTAATTGTTGTGAGACTCTTATAAGTGTTTTCATCATGAGCTCAGAATAAACAACTCTTGTAGCTTTTATACAAATATTTTATTTAGAATTTATGCAATTTTTAGAACATTTATCCTCTTGACGTATTTGTTTTGCGCATGGCATACTGCCTCTATATTTACAACTATGTTTTTTTAAATGGGAAATAACTTTGGCTCATGAAATTGATAGTCTGCTTAAGGTGAATTATGGGAACAAAAAGGTTGACGGAGTAAAAGCAACATCATTGCCTGATTTATTTATTATTAAGGACACTAGGGAGTACACCATAATACAAGGAGAATGTCTAGCAAAAGCTTCCTACTTGTGAGTGTTTAGAGCTCAGAACAGACATCTTCAATATACTTTTCTTAGACAGAACTAGTGGGAGTTTTAAATACGGTAGATAAAGATATACTGTATCTCTATGCGTCCAACACTCCCTGAAAGGGGTCATAACATGGGTAAGTAGCGATCGTTCAAGTTCTGTTTCCAAGACTGTATAAATCTATTTGAACACAAAGCTAACAATTCAAACTCATGTTTCTATATACGCTTGAAGAATGCTGCTGTTAAGACCTAAAGGAAATCTGTCATCTGATCCATGCTGCTAAACAGCGGGCAGCACGGAACGAAGTCTGACTGCATGATTGCAGCCAGATAAATTAAAATGTTAAGTTCTCCAGCATTTCTAATAAAATATACTTTGAATATCCTTCAATATATACTGTCTGCTTCTAGAGCTGTTGTAGGTTATTGACAAATCTCCATCTCGAGTTTATATAGTCTTACTGGATTAGTGGCTTATAGTGTTGAGCGATACCGTCCGATACTTGAAAGTATCGGTATCGGAAAGTATCGGCCGATACTGTCAAAGTATCGGATCTGATCCGATACCGATACCCGATACCAATACAAGTCAATGGGACTCAAGTATCGGAAGGTATCCCTGATGGTTCCCAGGGTCTGAAGGAGAGGAAACTCTCCTTCAGGCCCTGGGATCCATATTAATGTGTAAAGTAAAGAATTAAAATAAAAAATATTGATATACTCACCTCTCCGACGCAGCCTGTACCTTACCGCTGTGAACCGGCAGCCTTCTTTGCTTAAAATGAGCGCGTTCAGCACCTTCCATGACATCACGGCTTCTGATTGGTCGCGTGCCGCTCATGTGACCGCCACGCGACCAATCAGAAGCCGTGACGTCATCCCTCAGGTCCTAAATTCCTAGAAGGGAATTTAGGACCTGAGGGATGACGTCGCGGCTTGTGATTGGTCGCGTGGCGGTCACATGAGCGGCACGCGGCCAATCAGAAGCCGTGACATCATGGAAGGTGCTGAACGCGCTCATTTTAAACAAAGAAGGCTGCCGGTTACCAGCGGTGATGTCCAGGGGCCTCCGGACAGGTGAGTATATCAATATTTTTTATTTTAATTCTTTATTTTACACATTCATATGGATCCCAGGGCCTGAAGGAGAGTTTCCTCTCCTTCAGACCCTGGGAACCATACACTGGAAACTTCCGATTCCGATTCCCGATACCACAAAAGTATCGGATCTCGGTATCGGAATTCCGATACCGCAAGTATCGGCCGATACCCGATACTTGCGGCATCGGAATGCTCAACACTAGTGGCTTAGTGATCGGACCCAAAGAGTGGTCATAAATGGCTGCACATCCAGTAGGAAGAATGTCACAAGTGGAGTGCCATAGGGTTCTGTCCTGGACCCTGTGTTGTTCAACATCTTTATCAATGATTTAGATGAAGGAATTGAGGATAAACTGATTAAATTTGCTGATGACATAAAGCTAGGAAGGATAGCTAATACGAGAGAAGAGAGAGAGAATTCAAAAAGATGTAAATAAACTGGAACTGAAGGCAGCAACTAACAGAATGGCTTTTAACAGGGAAAAATGCAAAGTACTACATCTGGTCAATACAAATAAAAAAGCATATACAGAATGGGAGGAATAGGGCTAAGCAACAGCACATGTGAAAAGCATGTGGGTATACTAATATACCATAAACTGAACATAAGTCAACAGGATGATGCAGCAGCAAAAAAGGCAAATGCAATGCTGTGATGTATTAACAGAAGCATACAGTCTAGATCACGTGAAGTCCTTATTGCCCTCTACTCCTCTTTGGTCAGACCTCATCTGAAATACTGTGTCCAGTTTTGGGCACCACATTTTAAAAAAGACAAACCGGAGCAAGTTCAGAGAAGATGAACCAGAATAGTGACTGGTCTGCAAACCATGTCCCATGAGGAACAGTTACAGGATTTGGGAATGTTTAGCTTGCAAAAAAGAGGACTGAGAAGAGACTTAATAGCTGTCTACAAATATCTCAAGGGCTGTCACATTGTAGAAGGATCATCTTTATTCTCATTTGCACAAGGAAAGACTAGAAGCAATGGGATGAAACTGAATGGGAGGAGACACAGATTAGATATTAGAAAAAACTTTTTGACAGTTAGGGTGATCAATAAGTGGAACAGACTGCCACGAGAGATGGTGAGTTCTCCTTCCATGGAAGTCCTCAAACAGAGGCTGGACAGACATCTGTCTGGGATGATTTAGTGAATCCTGCTTTGAGCAGAAGGGGTTGGACCAGATGACCCAGGAGGTCCCTTCCAACTCTACCATTCTATGATTCAATCTATGATTCAATGATAGTCAACTACCTCTAGCAGCACTGGGAAGAGCTGGCAGGGGCAAGAGCCAGACCAGTCTCCTCTCCGGCTATGGTCGCTGGCTGGATCTTCAAATTATATTGTCTTTGAAATGTTGGAGCATTTTAGAAAATAATGTACCTTACTTCAGTAATGCAGCCAGGCTTCAATTCATGCTGCCTGCTGTTTAGGAAGCATGAATCATCTGATAGTTTCCTGTTATTGCTTGTGCCCATGATTCGGAATAGGAGCGTTTTGGACGCAGCTCACCTGCCTTGCATCCAAAATGCTGCATTCTGTGATACAAGCACAATGGATAGGATTTATTGCAATCCCATGCCCATTGTACTTCTATTTGATGCTGCGTAGACTCACCCGCTGCACTGGTTTACAAGCCTCAGCATGTCAATTTCTGTTAGAGATGCTTGTTTCCACAACAGAAATTTCCACAATAGAATGTATTGGATGCAGTAAATCCGCATTGCTCAATGAACACATGTGGAGTAATTGCGCGATGGAACTCATCGTTTCCTGATCATGGGCAAGTAATCTTAAGGTTACTTGCTTCCCTAAAGGTATCTCTAAACAAGAGAATATTAATAGTACAATACTTTTTCAAATTTTTACTTTAAAGATGGCAATATATATTTGTTATTCAAGGATCCTATAAATAATTTATTTTTATGGGTTATTATAACCATTATTAGGAAAGAGAAAGAGGTTGTAGTGTGTGCTGGTTAATAATATTCTAATCATTCCAGCACCCAAGAAAGCTCATATGGTGAGTACTGTCATGGATAATAGTGTAGGGACTGAAGATACCTTAGTTTTACTCATCTGTGTGGATGGGAAAAATTACAAAGGTAAGGGGACTATCTATTGATGATGTTTAATACTGCCACAGTCATAACATATTGGAACAGGAGAGCTTCGTGCTTTTTTTGTCCCATTTATTTCCATAGTTTTTGGCTTAATACTATTGATGAGCGAACACTGAAATGGTTGGGAACAATATGGGAAGACTCTGAATCCTAGGTCGCCACTGGGAACGATGTTGTCAGAGTATTACGCCACTTTTACAGACTGACAAAACCAGCAAAACCAAAGATACAATGAATTTTACTGGAAAAAATGTTAAGAAACATTCTTTCTAGGATAATGAATTGTACATAAGGCAAAATAAGTAAGAGAATAAGAAATGCTTATTCCCTAGTGGTTCTCAGTCTGGATGGTCGTAATCCTCCCCTTATGTTATGTTCTCAAGTAGTGTTTTTGCTCTGTTTTTGCATGTTTGCTTTTCTTTCAATGGTGAAAAAAGCATTCACCAGGAAATGTAATTTTAACGTTTTACTACCTTATCTGGCCATGTGGTTTGTGAGACATGACCAGACACATCCTGTTTAATTTGTGAAGGAGGAATGCTGAAAGTCACAAAGTTCTTCAGGGCCATCAGGTGGCCCTCACTGTTGTCAGATGGCCATGAGGTGGCTCTCTCTCAAGTTTTAGAGGGCCAGCAGCCGGCCCTCACTCAATAGTTTTTGAGCCAACCCTCACTAAGCATTTTTTGAGTCCCAGGAGACGGCTATGCTTTGCATAGCCATATATTGCTACTGCAATATAATTTATCTATCCGAGGTGGGCAAATTTTCCTTTTCATATTAATACTGTAAAGTTTGAAACACAATTTATTTTAGGGCCAGCAGGCGCCCCCACTATTTTTAGAGGGCTTGAAGGACTTTTAAAAAGATGAGACCAAGATAGAGCTTTTGGTAAAGCACATCATTCTACTGTTTGCTGAAGTTAAATGAGACTTACAAATAAAAGATCACAGTAGCTACAGTTAAATATGGTGATGCTTCAAAGATAAGCTGGGTTTTGCATCCTAGGTCATGGGTTTTCCAGCAGGATAATGACCCCAAACATAATTCAAAAAGCACCAGGAAATTGATGAAATTAATTAAAACAAAGTCCTAGAGACTTCAGAAGTGGTAAATCCAGCTGAAGTACCGTAAATTTTTCCTCCACTACCTCTTATATACAGATGCTACAGAGAAACTGCAAATAAACACATTAAATCAGTTAGTTTTACCTGTTTTGATGAATTTCTGAGCACAGATCACCGCTAAAACATGAATCAATCAATGAGTGTATAGAAAAAAAGCAAAAAAAATATGGACTGTGGAAGAGATATATTTGACCAGAATGAGCAATAATTTCCAGCAGATGATACTTAGCATCTGTCTCGACACTAAATGCAGCTAACAGTGGTATTAATAGGGAATAGAATAGATGTTACCTTGATTTTTTTTTAGGTTGCAGCAGCAAGGATTATAATTTATAAGGCCAAAATCCCTAACTAGATGCCTGTAATACCCTATCCCTACTGCAACAGCTCACCCTACATGAATCGCAGATAATATCGGTATTATTGCAGAATATAGAATGGATTTGAATTGGCCATGAAAAGATTTTTTTCTTGTACATGGCAGCAACAAATTCTGGAGGAATGCAAGCAACCCTGCCTGCTTTGATGAATTTCTGAGTACAGATCACATTAAAAAAACATGGTTCTGTCAATGAGTGTATGGAAAAAAAGCAATCAAGTTATGGACTGTGGAAGAGATGTTTGTAACCAGAATGAACACTCATTTCCAGCACATGATACCAGGCTTTGACTGGCCCATAGGAGAGTGGTATAGTTACCAAAATGGGGTCAATTGTTGGCGTTTTTCATTCTTTATACACATCAGGGGGTCTTCACACGTGATTTGGCGTCTGCTAATGATTCCAGCAAATTTTGCATTCAAATAGTCAAATGGCGCTCCATCCTTTCTGAGCCCTGCCATTGTGCCTAAATATTAATTTTCTTATACATATTATACATATCAGCATACTCAGGAGAAATTGAACAAAAAAATGTGTGGTGCACTTTCCCTTGTTACATTTTTGTGAAAAAAAGTTAAATGTTCAGTTTTACCCTCCACATTCCAATAATTCCTGTGAAGCACTTGAAGAGTTAATAAGCTACTTGAATGTGGTTTTCAGCACTTTGAGGGCTACAGATTTTTAGAATTGAGTAAATCTAGGGTATTTTCTGTCAAATAGATCCCTCAAAATCACTTCAAATGTGATGTGGTTTTGTAAATTTTGTTGTAAAAATGAGAAATCACTGCTCAAATTTAACCCTCATGACTCACTAATGAAAAAACAATATGTTTCATAAATTGTGCTGATGTAAAGTAGACATGTGGGAAATATAATTTATTAATTATTTTGTGTGCCATAATTCTCTGATTTAAGGATATAAAAATGAAAAGTTTGAAAATTGCAAAATGTTAAAAATTTTTGCCCGATTTCCGATATTTTCACAAACACATGCAAGTCATATTGAACAAATTTTGCCACTATCATGAAGAACTATATGTCAAGAGAAAACAGTCTCAGAATTTCAAGGATCCAGAGTTATTACCGCGTAAATTGACACTCATCAGAATTGAATAAATTGACCCGGTCAGGAAGGTGAAAATAGACTTCATGGTGAAGTTTTTAAAGGATTTAAGAAATCTTTTTTGAAGGAAAGTACACTGCTCAAAAAATAATAAAAGGAACACTAGAACCACATCCTAGATATCACTGAGTGAAATATTCCAGTTGCAAATCTGTGTTCATTGCATAGTGTAATGCGTGGAGAACAAAAAATAAAAATGATCAATGTACATCAAACTTAATATACCGTGGAGGTCTGGATTTGGAATGATACTCAAAATCAAAGTGGAAAATCAAATTACAGGCTGATCCAACTCTAGAGGAAAGGCCTGAAGACAAGGAAATGATGCTCAGTGGTGTGTGTGGCCTCCACGTGCCTGTATGACCTCCCTACAATGCTTGGGTATGGTCCTGATGAGGCAGCGGATGTTCTTCTGTGGTTCTCCTCCCAGACCTGGAATACAGGATCAGTCAACTTCTGTACAGTCTGTGGTGCAATGTGGCGTTTTTGAGTGGAACGAGACATGATGTCCCAGATGTGCTCAACTGGATGCCAGCAGGCCAGTCCATAGCATCAATACCTTCATCATACAGGAACTGCTGACACACTTACGCCACATGAGGCCTAGCATTGTCATAAAAATAACCAAAGATATGAACTGGGATATAAACTGTTGTGCATGCAGCGTGTAAGGGCATGTTCAGACTTGCCACTGAACAGAAAAAAGCAAAGACAAAATCATAATGATCGAATGCCCTGCACTAAATAAATAAACAGCATAGTGCATGATAATGATATACGGTACTTAGCTAACATATTTAAAAAAAAAATCAAAAGCCATCTTACCACTGCACAGTGATCGTAATTGGGGCAGTCCTAACTCTAATATTAAAAACCTCACCGTTTGTCAAGTGACTTGCATGTGGATGAGAGCTGAGAAGGACTGGGCCCAACTAGTGGACACACAGCCATGGGAGATCACATCAATTTAATGCCCATCTCAAGGAAAGTCAGGCCATCCCTTTTATTTGCACATGATGCAAACAGACTGAAAAAACCCTAAAGGCATGCATTAGAAGGAACCCAGGGCCCAGTGCACTTGCATTTAGTCTCACAATGGGTCTGTAGATCTCATCCCGGTATCTAATGGCAGTCAGGGTACCTTTGGCTGTGCGGCCCTCCAAAGAAATGTCTCCCTACACCATTACTGACTCACTGCCAATCTGGTCATGCTGGAGAATGTTTTCCATGATTCTGTCACATGTGCTCAGTGTGAACATGGTCTCATCTGTGAAGAGCACAAGGCACCAATGTTGAAACTGCCAATCTTGGTGTTCCGTGGCAAATGCCAAACGCCCTGCATAGTGTTGAACTGCAAGAGTAAAACCCACTTGTGGACACCGGGCCCTCATAATACCCTCGTACAGTCTTTTTCTGACAGTTTGAGCAGACTCCTGGATGTTAGTGGCCTGCTGGAGGTTATTTTGCTGGGCTATGGCACTGTTTCTCCTGTTCCTCAAAGCATAAAGGAGGAGGTAGTAGTCTTGCAGCTGGGTTGTTGCCCTCCTACGGCCCCCTTTACATCTCCTGGTGTATTGGCCTGTTTCCTGGCATCTGCTCCATGCTCTGGACACTGTGCTGACAGACACAGCTACCCTTCTTGTCACAGCTCACATTGATGTGCCACTCTGAATGAGCTGCACAACCTGAGAAACTTCTGTGGGATGTAGACACGACTTCATGCTACCTCTAGGGGTGGGAGCAATGACAAAATGCAAAAGTGACCAAACAGCAGCCAAAAATGATGAGAACAGAGAAATAGTATGTGACCACCCCTGCAGACCAACTCCTTTTATAAGGGATTCTAATTGCCTATCATTCTACCTGTTGTCTGTTCCATTTGCAAAACAGTAGGAGAAATTGACTGGACAGGTTGATTTCACAGAAGTGTGATTGACTCGGAGGTGCATTGTGGTATTTAAGTGTTCCCTATATTTTGTTAAGAAGTGTACATACTGTACAACATTTGAAATGAATTGAGTTAGGAACCTACAATAGCCGTAGCATGTGCAGTGTCAGATTTTGCCTTAATTATTTGTTAATTGTTAAAAGATTGCCATATTTAGTCAGTGAAGTACTTTTATTTGTGAGATTTAGATTGCCAAAACCTCTGGCTAGTGCTGTCAAACAATCCAACAAACTGAATCTAGACTGGCAAGCTTTCCATACCCAGTTCCTGAAGTATTCCCTGTCTAAAAACAATGCCTTTTTTAGTATTCTTTTGGAGAAAGGTTTACAAGGGTGTCATGATTTTTGTTTGAACATTGCTGTTTTTCCCCATATACTATTCGTTAGTGGATTTGCACTGCAGTACTTATGTGAAGTCCATTTCCCTCTTAGTTTCTCCTACCTTTGTAAAGTTTTACAGCCCCTGCAGAATAAAATTTTTATCTTTTCTTTCAGAAGGTGAAAGTCAAGTTGAAGTGTAATGAAAACTTGACGTGGATGTCATTTTTTTAATATATCTCCTTTTGTCAAGTAGAAATTGGTTTAACTGTAGCTGAGCGGGCTGACAAAAAGCACAAAAAAGGATTCATTGTGTGAACTGAGAGCGTGCTTCCTTTAATCTGTAAGTAAGGCAATCAAAGCAATATTTTATATGCAACTTGGGTAGCTGGAAGAGAAAAAATGTTGGGCTACTGGGGTAACGGGTTAATTTCTTTTAACAATTTCTACATTATTATAAGTAACTAAAAGGCAAATCTAATGAACAGATAGCATTACAAAAAACTCTAAAGAGGGAAATACAAGATAGTATATTTTTTTTTTATATATATATATATATATATATATATATATATATATATATATATATATATATATATATATATATATATATATATATATATATATATATATATATATATATGGTACATATATCAGAAAGTATATTATAATATTATCAATGGAGATTTTAATAAAACTTTCATTTTGTTAAGCTTTAAGGGGCTGCAAACATCACGATCCCAGTATGGACCAAGCCAATATGTTTGTAAACCACAAAAAAGACGTTATCCAAAGGGACCCATGGGCATCTATATAGATTTGAATAATTAACCATAGTACATTTATACTTACTCTTGACCATCATTATGAATAATATTCTTTAAATGTTCAAAAAAATATTTCTTTTGAATTGGAAAATTAAAGGGAGCCTGACAGCACAATTTTATGATATAATGGCCAGACTGTAATGGTGATGTAATACAGATTACACTGATTGATAACTTTGGTGAAGAAATCCAATTTGTGGTTATTCTGTAATCTGCATTTAAATTTTTCTAATAATTAAATTTCAGTGCACTGGGTCTTCTCACTGTGTTTGCTTTCCAGCCAGTACACCTGTCTTTGGTCTTTGGTCTTTTGGTCAGTGACAAGTCACTGCTGATATTTCAATGCAGGCAGGTCATTAAAAGGATGGAGGCAACTGTAAAGTGTTCGCAGTAAAGTCGGCTGCTTCTAGTACTGGGAAGCTGGAAATCGTGGTCTCCAACGCCCGGAAAGGCCGTCTTACAGTCCTTTGTCCAATTCTTGGTGATGTTCGTCAGGGGCTTCTTGAGGCTAAAATGGTGGGGGATGAACCTTTTACAGTACCCAGTCTTGCCCAATAAGGACGTCACTTGTTTCTTGGTCCTGGTGTTGGGCCAAGATTTGATGGCATCCACCTTCCTGGGCTCTGGTTTAAGAGTCCCCCCACCTACCCCGTGTTCCATGTAGTGGACTTCACTCATACCCAGCTGGCACTTTTCCTGATTAAAGGTCATGCCTACCCAGCAGATTCACCTAAGCACCTACTCCAGATGCTCTAGGTGACCCTCCCAGGTGGGACTGAAGATGGCATTGTCATCCAGGTACGCTGCTGGATACCCTTGAAGTCCCTTGAGCAGCGTGTTGACCATTCACTAAAAGTGACAGGGGATTCTTCATGCCAAATTAAATCACTGTGGTCTCATATAGACTAAATGGGGTGGTAAAAGCAGAGCGTTCCCACACCTTGCAAGTCAGGGGAATCTGCCAATATCCCCTGCTCAGATCCATGATGGTCAGATACTTGGCCCCGGCTAACTGATCAAGCAGCTCATTGAAATGCGGCATTGGTTACGCATTGGTGACCGTCACAGCGTTGATCCCCCTGTAGTCCACACAAAACCGGGTTGTCCAGTCCTTCTTTTGGACAAGAAAATTGGCAGAAAAAAGACAAAACAGATAATGGTGTGCACACCTGACACAAAGTAAACATTTAAATATGTAACTAGGGTTGAGCGACTTTCATTTTTTTAAGATCGAGTAGGGTTTTGGGAAACCCGATTTTGTCCAGAGTCGAGTCGAGTGCAGTCGGCCGATTATCGCTAAAAGTCGGGGATCGACCGAAACACGAAACCCAATGCAAGTCAATGGGGAAGCATAGTCGGCAGTGAGTGGAGGCCAGGAAAACACCTACAGTGCCCATTTTAATGCCAAAAACATCCATTCTTGTTTCTGAAGCTTGCCAATCTTAATTAACTGTATAATAATAGTTGGGCATAGGGAATTGGGGGAAAGTTGTGGGGGGAGTAGGGCTGGCTCAAGTTTTTCGTGGGCCCAGGAAATGCGGACTACGTCACGGCGGTGTTGCAGGGAAAGGTAAGTATTTAAAAGTTGCAAGTGCTGTGATCCTGAGCAAGCAGGGGGGGCCCACTCGTTCGCATTGCCACTGGCACAGGGCCCCTCAAAGTACGGCGGTGTGTTTGCATGGCGGGGGCGCCTCCCACCAGCAGCGACACTTTTGCGTACTCTGAGGGGCCCTGTGCCAGTGACGTCGCCAACGAGTATGCCCCCCCACCTGATGAAGGAACCTGCACTTTCATCTGCACCTTCCTCTTTGTCCCTGTGTAAGGTGGTATAACATGCGGGAAGGGGAACCTTACTTTCAGCAGGGACAGATTCTGGCTGTGTAGAGTACAAGGGGAATGTAGTGGTCTAGGTCAATGTACCAGCAGACTCATTTAGCAGTGGCTGGGCAATGGGCAGGATGAGGAGGAAACAGATATAGGGCCAAAGAATAAAGTAGGCTACATGCAGTTCAAAATTGGTAACAGGACTAAACAGGCGGCATTGCTTTGTTCAGTGGAGTAGCAAACCCAAGAGCAGCAGACACTGTTTCAAGGGCCTAACCACACTAGTAGGCCAAATGCAGTTTAATATCTGATAGTATAGGGCGAAAGCCAGAATGTGGAAGCTCAGCTTTGTTCAGTTGAGGACAACACCAGGGAGGGGCAGACACCTTTAGTAGGCCGGAAAAGCCTATTGCATTTTTTAAAATGGTAATTTGGAGCAGAAGGTTGAAGCTCAGCTTTATTTAGTTGAGGGCAACACCAGGGAGGGGCAGAAGCCGTTAGTAGGCCCTAACCACCATTTTTTTTTTTTTTAAAACCACTTAATGAGAGCCGGAAGGTTGAAGCTCAGCTTTATTTAGTTGAGGACAACACCAAGGAGGGGCAGAAGCCGTTAGTAGGCCCTAACCACCATTTTTTTTTTAAAACCACATAATGAGAGCCGGAAGGTTGAAGCTCAGCTTTATTTAGTTGAGGACAACACCAGGGAGGGGCAGAAGCCGTTAGTAGGCCCTAACCACCATTTTTTTTTTAAAACCACTTAATGAGAGCCGGAAGGTTGAAGCTCAGCTTTATTTAGTTGAGGACAACACCAGGGAGGGGCAGAAGCCGTTAGTAGGCCCTAACCACCATTTTTTTTTTTTTTAAAACCACATAATGAGAGCCGGAAGGTTGAAGCTCAGCTTTATTTAGTTGAGGACAACACCAGGGAGGGGCAGAAGCCGTTAGTAGGCCCTAACCACCATTTTTTTTTTAAAACCACTTAATGAGAGCCGGAAGGTTGAAGCTCAGCTTTATTTAGTTGAGGACAACACCAGGGAGGGGCAGAAGCCGTTAGTAGGCCCTAACCACCATTTTTTTTTTAAAACCACTTAATGAGAGCCGGAAGGTTGAAGCTCAGCTTTATTTAGTTGAGGACAACACCAGGGAGGGGCAGAAGCCGTTAGTAGGCCCTAACCACCATTTTTTTTTTTTAAACCACATAATGAGAGCCGGAAGGTTGAAGCTCAGCTTTATTTAGTTGAGGACAACACCAGGGAGGGGCAGAAGCCGTTAGTAGGCCCTAACCACCATTTTTTTTTTTAAAACCACATAATGAGAGCCGGAAGGTTGAAGCTCAGCTTTATTTAGTTGAGGGCAACACCAGGGAGGGGCAGAAGCCGTTAGTAGGCCCTAACCAAAGTTGAAGGCCAAATGCAGTTTAATTTCTGATACTATAGGCCGAAAGCCAGAAGGTGGAAGTTCCGATTTAGACAGTGGAGGACAATTTGAATTAGGGACTGCAGACAGACTTAGTAGGCTGTCCCCTGTGGACCATGCATCCACCACATTAACCCATTGCGCCGTAATGGACACGTAATCTTCCGTGGCCATGCCTACAGGTCCATGCGTCTGTTGTCAGGTGCACCTTTGTACTCACAGATTGCCAGAGTGCATGGACAATGCGGTCTTCTACATGCTGGTGGAGGGTTGGGATGGCTTTTCTCGCAAAAGAAGTGTCGACTGGTTAGCTTGTAGCGTGGTACAGCGTAGTCCATCATGGCCTTATTAATAGTAAATAAAATATATAACTAGGCTCTATGAACTTTTAAATAGGTTCCAGGGGTACACGGGCAGCATTGGTGTGGTCAGTGGAGGAGTATTGCAAGTAGGGGCTGCAGACAGGCTATCAAAGGCCTAAAATAACAAACAGTAGGCAGTCATGGCAGTTTTACATCGGTTACATGGATACACAGGCAGGCACTCCAGGCAGCATTGTGCTCAGTGGAGGAGTATTGCAAGTAGGGGCCGCAGACAGGCTATCAAAGGCCTAAAATAACAAACAGTAGGCAGTCATGGCAGTTTTAAATCGGTTACATGGATACACAGGCAGGCACTCCAGGCAGCATTGTGGTCAGTGGAGGAGTATTGCAAGTAGGGGCCGCAGACAGGCTATCAAAGGCCTAAAATAACAAACAGTAGGCAGTCATGGCAGTTTTACATCGGTTACATGGATACACAGGCAGCTAGGTGGTGAGTGGAGGAGTATTTAAAGTAAGGACCGCAGACAGGCTATCAAAGGCCTAACATAACAAACAATAGGCTCATGGCAGTTTTACAGCGGTTACATGGATACACGGGCAGGCAGCTTGGTGGTGAGTGGAGGAGTATTTAAAGTATGGACCGCAGACAGGCTTCGAAGGCCTAACACAATAAAATGGGCTGGCTGTAGGCACTTTAAAATTGGTTCCAGGGGTACACGGGCAGCAGTGGTCTGGTCAGTGGAGGCCTAGTGGAAGTATGGACCGCAGACAGGCTTCGAAGGCCTAACACAATAAAATGGGCTGGCTGTAGGCACTTTAAAATTGGTTCCAGGGGTACACGGGCAGCAGTGGTCTGGTCAGTGGAGGCCTAGTGGAAGGAGGGACCGCAGACAGGCTTCGAAGGCCTAACACAATAAAATGGGCTGGCTGTAGGCACTTTAAAATTGGTTCCAGGGGTACACGGGCAGCAGTGGTCTGGTCAGTGGAGGACTAGTGGAAGTATGGACCGCAGACAGGCTTCGAAGGCCTAACACAATAAAATGGGCTGGCTGTAGGCACTTTAAAATTGGTTCCAGGGGTACACGGGCAGCAGTGGTCTGGTCAGTGGAGGCCTAGTGGAAGTATGGACCGCAGACAGGCTTCGAAGGCCTAACACAATAAAATGGGCTGACTGTAGGCACTTTAAAATTGGTTCCAGGGGTACACGGGCAGCAGTGGTCTGGTCAGTGGAGGACTAGTGGAAGTATGGACCGCAGACAGGCTTCGAAGGCCTAACACAATAAAATGGGCTGGCTGTAGGCACTTTAAAATTGGTTCCAGGGGTACACGGGCAGCAGTGGTCTGGTCAGTGGAGGACTAGTGGAAGGAGGGAGCGCAGAAAGGCTTCAAAGGCCTAAAATAACAAACAATAGGCTCATGGCAGTTTTACAGCGGTTACATGGATACACGGGCAGGCAGCTTGGTGGTCAGTGGAGGAGTAGGGACCGCAGACAGGCTATCAAAGGCCTAAAATAACAAACAATAGGCTCATGGCAGTTTTACAGCGGTTACATGGATACACGGGCAGGCAGCTTGGTGCTGAGTGGAGGAGTATTTAAAGTATGGACCGCAGACAGGCTTCGAAGGCCTAACACAATAAAATGGGCTGGCTGTAGGCACTTTAAAATTGGTTCCAGGGGTACACGGGCAGCAGTGGTCTGGTCAGTGGAGGCCTAGTGGAAGGAGGGACCGCAGACAGGCTTCGAAGGCCTAACACAATAAAATGGGCTGGCTGTAGGCACTTTAAAATTGGTTCCAGGGGTACACGGGCAGCAGTGGTCTGGTCAGTGGAGGCCTAGTGGAAGGAGGGACCGCAGACAGGCTTCGAAGGCCTAACACAATAAAATGGGCTGGCTGTAGGCACTTTAAAATTGGTTCCAGGGGTACACGGGCAGCAGTGGTCTGGTCAGTGGAGGACTAGTGGAAGGAGGGAGCGCAGAAAGGCTTCAAAGGCCTAAAATAACAAACAATAGGCTCATGGCAGTTTTACAGCGGTTACATGGATACACGGGCAGGCAGCTTGGTGGTCAGTGGAGGAGTAGGGACCGCAGACAGGCTATCAAAGGCCTAAAATAACAAACAATAGGCTCATGGCAGTTTTACAGCGGTTACATGGATACACGGGCAGGCAGCTTGGTGCTGAGTGGAGGAGTATTTAAAGTATGGACCGCAGACAGGCTTCGAAGGCCTAACACAATAAAATGGGCTGGCTGTAGGCACTTTAAAATTGGTTCCAGGGGTACACGGGCAGCAGTGGTCTGGTCAGTGGAGGCCTAGTGGAAGGAGGGACCGCAGACAGGCTTCGAAGGCCTAACACAATAAAATGGGCTGGCTGTAGGCACTTTAAAATTGGTTCCAGGGGTACACGGGCAGCAGTGGTCTGGTCAGTGGAGGCCTAGTGGAAGTATGGACCGCAGACAGGCTTCGAAGGCCTAACACAATAAAATGGGCTGACTGTAGGCACTTTAAAATTGGTTCCAGGGGTACACGGGCAGCAGTGGTCTGGTCAGTGGAGGACTAGTGGAAGTATGGACCGCAGACAGGCTTCGAAGGCCTAACACAATAAAATGGGCTGGCTGTAGGCACTTTAAAATTGGTTCCAGGGGTACACGGGCAGCAGTGGTCTGGTCAGTGGAGGCCTAGTGGAAGTATGGACCGCAGACAGGCTTCGAAGGCCTAACACAATAAAATGGGCTGGCTGTAGGCACTTTAAAATTGGTTCCAGGGGTACACGGGCAGCAGTGGTCTGGTCAGTGGAGGCCTAGTGGAAGGAGGGACCGCAGACAGGCTTCGAAGGCCTAACACAATAAAATGGGCTGGCTGTAGGCACTTTAAAATTGGTTCCAGGGGTACACGGGCAGCAGTGGTCTGGTCAGTGGAGGACTAGTGGAAGTATGGACCGCAGACAGGCTTCGAAGGCCTAACACAATAAAATGGGCTGGCTGTAGGCACTTTAAAATTGGTTCCAGGGGTACACGGGCAGCAGTGGTCTGGTCAGTGGAGGCCTAGTGGAAGGAGGGACCGCAGACAGACTTCGAAGGCCTAACACAATAAAATGGGCTGGCTGTAGGCACTTTAAAATTGGTTCCAGGGGTACACGGGCAGCAGTGGTCTGGTCAGTGGAGGACTAGTGGAAGGAGGGAGCGCAGAAAGGCTTCAAAGGCCTAAAATAACAAACAATAGGCTCATGGCAGTTTTACAGCGGTTACATGGATACACGGGCAGGCAGCTTGGTGGTCAGTGGAGGAGTAGGGACCGCAGACAGGCTATCAAAGGCCTAAAATAACAAACAATAGGCTCATGGCAGTTTTACAGCGGTTACATGGATACACGGGCAGGCAGCTTGGTGCTGAGTGGAGGAGTATTTAAAGTATGGACCGCAGACAGGCTTCGAAGGCCTAACACAATAAAATGGGCTGACTGTAGGCACTTTAAAATTGGTTCCAGGGGTACACGGGCAGCAGTGGTCTGGTCAGTGGAGGACTAGTGGAAGTATGGACCGCAGACAGGCTTCGAAGGCCTAACACAATAAAATGGGCTGGCTGTAGGCACTTTAAAATTGGTTCCAGGGGTACACGGGCAGCAGTGGTCTGGTCAGTGGAGGCCTAGTGGAAGTATGGACCGCAGACAGGCTTCGAAGGCCTAACACAATAAAATGGGCTGGCTGTAGGCACTTTAAAATTGGTTCCAGGGGTACACGGGCAGCAGTGGTCTGGTCAGTGGAGGCCTAGTGGAAGGAGGGACCGCAGACAGGCTTCGAAGGCCTAACACAATAAAATGGGCTGGCTGTAGGCACTTTAAAATTGGTTCCAGGGGTACACGGGCAGCAGTGGTCTGGTCAGTGGAGGACTAGTGGAAGTATGGACCGCAGACAGGCTTCGAAGGCCTAACACAATAAAATGGGCTGGCTGTAGGCACTTTAAAATTGGTTCCAGGGGTACACGGGCAGCAGTGGTCTGGTCAGTGGAGGCCTAGTGGAAGGAGGGACCGCAGACAGGCTTCGAAGGCCTAACACAATAAAATGGGCTGGCTGTAGGCACTTTAAAATTGGTTCCAGGGGTACACGGGCAGCAGTGGTCTGGTCAGTGGAGGACTAGTGGAAGGAGGGAGCGCAGAAAGGCTTCAAAGGCCTAAAATAACAAACAATAGGCTCATGGCAGTTTTACAGCGGTTACATGGATACACGGGCAGGCAGCTTGGTGGTCAGTGGAGGAGTAGGGACCGCAGACAGGCTATCAAAGGCCTAAAATAACAAACAATAGGCTCATGGCAGTTTTACAGCGGTTACATGGATACACGGGCAGGCAGCTTGGTGCTGAGTGGAGGAGTAGTGCAAGGAGTGTCTGTCCCAGTACTCCCAAAATATAAATAGATGTTAATGTCTCGCAAAACAACCAAAACAAAAAAAAAGATGGCATACTTAGGTACAGGGGTGGGCTCATCTGCTGTGTTTCTGACATAGTAATTTGGCAGTAACTATTTAATGGTGCCAATATAGGACACAGACACAGACTACTTTAAGTTGCATCATAGATGTCTACAAATTTGTATTGTCAGTGCCAGACATTGAATGATGTCAGCGAATAGACTAAAGATTGGTGGAGCTGTGCGACATAATTTTGCACGTAGTAGAGCCCAGTTTGAGCTGGGGTAGGGGGGAACTCTCTTGAGGCCGGCGGGACCGCCCCAGGGCCACTCATGTTACAACGGTGTGTCTGACGTTGGGTGCGCACCACCACCGCCAGAGACACTACATTGTACTATGAGGGACCCAGTAGCAATGCCGTCAACCAAAAGCGAGCACACCCACCTCTTCAGACAAACAGCAGTCTCACGGGTGCTTGCGCCAAGTCGCGATACCACGGCCCCGTGTGGGGAGTTTGGCCATTTAGGGAGGTGTAAACATGTCGTATGCTGTACAATCTGCAGCAGCAAATTAGACATTAGAAAAGTAATTCACAGGCAAGAGCTTTTCATAGGAAAGCTAGGTGTCGGCCGGGCAAGGTGGGGCAAAAGATTTTGAAATCCAGTTGTGGTTCATTTTAATGAATGTTAGATCGTCAACATTTTGGGTAGCCAGACGAGTCCTTTTTTCGGTTAATATTGACCCTGCAGCACTGAATACTCTTTCTGATAGGACACTTGCTGCCGGGCAAGCAAGCTCCTGCAATGCATATTCTGCCAATTCTGGCCAGGTGTCTAATTTGGAGGCCCAGTAATCAAATGGGAATGACGGTTGAGGGAGAACATCGATAAGGGATGAAAAATAGTTAGTAACCATACTGGACAAATGTTGTCTCCTGTCACTTTCAATTGATGCAGCAGTACCTGTCCTGTCTGCGGTCATAGCAAAATCACTCCACAACCTGGTCAGAAAACCCCTCTGTCCAACGCCACTTCTGATGTGTGCACCCCTAACACTCCTAGTCTGCTGCCCCCTGGAGCTCGTGTGAGAACGATCACGTGCGCTGTGTGCTGGGAATGCCTGAAGCAAACGGTCAACAAGAGTTGATTGTTTGGTTGCTAATATTAGTTCCAAGTTCTCATGTGGCATAATATTTTGCAATTTGCCTTTATAGCGTGGATCAAGGAGGCAGGCCAACCAGTAATCGTCATCGTTCATCATTTTCGTAATGCGTGTGTCCCTTTGTAGGATACGTAAGGCATAATCCGCCATGTGGGCCAAAGTTCCACTTGTCAAATCTCCGGTTGTGATTGGTTGAGGGGCAGTTGCAGGCAAATCTACGTCACTTGTGTCCCTCAAAAAACCAGAACCCGGCCGTGACACGCAACCAATTTCCTGTGCCCCCGTGAAAGTTTCCGCATTAAAAATATACTCATCCCCATCATCCTCCTCGTCCTCCACCTCCTCTTCGCCCGCTACCTCGTCCTGTACACTGCCCTGACCAGACAATGGCTGACTGTCATCAAGGCTTCCCTCTTCCTCTGGTGCAGACGCCTGCTCCTTTATGTGCGTCAAACTTTGCATCAGCAGACGCATTAGGGGGATGCTCATGCTTATTACGGCGTTGTCTGCACTAACCAGCCGTGTGCATTCCTCAAAACACTGAAGGACTTGACACATGTCTTGTATCTTCGACCACTGCACACCTGACAACTCCATGTCTGCCATCCTACTGCCTGCCCGTGTATCCTCCCACAAATAAATAACAGCACGCCTCTGTTCGCACAGTCTCTGAAGCATGTGCAGTGTTGAGTTCCACCTTGTTGCAACGTCTATGATTAGGCGATGCTGGGGAAGGTTCAAAGACCGCTGATAGGTCTGCATACGGCTGGCGTGTACAGGCGAACGTCGGATATGTGAGCAAAGTGCACGCACTTTGAGGAGCAGGTCGGAGAACCCAGGATAAGTTTTCAATAAGCACTGCACCACCAGGTTTAAGGTGTGAGCCAGGCAAGGAATGTGTTTCAGTTGGGAAAGGGAGATGGCAGCCATGAAATTCCTTCCGTTATCACTCACTACCTTGCCTGCCTCAAGATCTACTGTGCCCAGCCACGACTGCGTTTCTTGTTGCAAGAACTCGGACAGAACTTCCGCGGTGTGTCTGTTGTCGCCCAAACACTTCATAGCCAATACAGCCTGCTGACGCTTGGCAGTAGCTGGCCCATAATGGGACAACTGGTGTGCAACAGTGTCATCTGCCGATGGAGTGGTTGGCCGACTGCGTTCTGTGGAAGAGCTGTAGCTTCTGCAGGAGGACGAGGAGGAGGAGGAGGGGGTGCGAACGCCTACAGCCAACTGTTTCCTAGACCGTGGGCTAGGCACAACTGTCCCTAAATTGATGTCGCCTGTGGACCCTGCATCCACCACATTCACCCAGTGTGCCGTGATGGACACATAACGTCCCTGGCCATGCCTACTGGTCCATGCATCTGTAGTCAGGTGCACCTTTGTACTCACAGATTGCCTGAGTGCATGGACGATGCGCTGTTTAACATGCTGGTGCAGGGCTGGGATGGCTTTTCTGGAAAAAAAGTGTCGACTGGGTAGCTCGTATCGTGGTTCAGCGTACTCCATCAGGGCTTTGAAAGCTTCGCTTTCAACTAACCGGTAGGGCATCATCTCTAACGAGATTAGTCTAGCTATGTGGGCGTTAAAACCCTGTGTACGCGGATGCGAGGATAAGTACTTCCTTTTTCTAACCAGAGTCTCATGTAGGGTGAGCTGGACTGGAGAGCTGTAGATCGTGGAACTTTCGGGTGTGCCGGTGGACATGGCAGACTGAGAGACGGTTGGAGACGGTATTGTTTCCGCCGGTGCCCTACATGCAATATTTCCTCCTACAAAACTGGTGATTCCCTGACCCTGACTGCTTTTGGCTGGCAAAGAAACCTGCACAGATACTGCCGGTGGTGCGGAAAATGGTGGCCTTACAGTGACGGAAGGGATGTTGCGTTGCTGACTAGCTTCATTGGCCGAGGGTGCTACAACCTTGAGGGACGTTTGGTAGTTAGTCCAGGCTTGAGAATGCATGGTGGTTAAGTGTCTATGCATGCAACTAGTATTTAGACTTTTCAGATTCTGACCTCTGCTTAAGCTAGTTGAACATTTTTGACAGATGACTTTGCGCTGATCAGTTGGATGTTGTTTAAAAAAATGCCAGACTGCACTCTTCCTAGACTCTGATCCCTTTTCAGGGATTGCAGACTGAGCTTTAACCGGATGGCAACGCTGTGCTCCAACAGGTTTTGGCTTTGACACGCGTTTTGGTCCAGATACGGGCCCGGCAGATGGAACCTGTTGCGATGTTGATGCCTGCTGCGGCCCCTCCTCCACCTCCGCTTCTGAACTACTGCCGCCTGCACCCTGTTCCCCCAATGGCTGCCAATCGGGGTCAATAACTGGGTCATCTATTACCTCCTCTTCGAGCTCGTGTGCAACTTCGTCTGTGTCACTGTGTCGGTCGGTGGTATAGCGTTCGTGGCGGGGCAACATAGACTCATCAGGGTCTGATTGTGGATCTGTACCCTGAGAGGGCAATGTGGTGGTCTGAGTCAAAGGAGCAGCATAGTACTCTGGCTGTGGCTGTGCATCAGTGCACTCCATGTCAGAATATACTTGTAATGGGCATGGCCTGTTAAATGTTTCACTTTCTAAGCCAGGGACGGTATGTGTAAAGAGCTCCATGGAGTGACCCGTTGTGTCGCCTGCTGCATCCTTCTCTCTTGTTGTAGTTTTTGCTGAGGAGGACAAGGAAGCGACTTGTCCCTGACCGTGAACATCCACAAGCGACGCGCTGCTTTTACATTTACCAGTTTCGGAAGAGGAGGCAAAAGAGCTAGAGGCTGAGTCTGCAATGTAAGCCAAAACTTGCTGTTGCTGCTCCGCCTTTAAAAGCGGTTTTCCTACTCCCAGAAAAGAGAGCGTTCGAGGCCTTGTGTAGCCTGACGACGAAACTGGCTCCACAGCTCCAGACTTAGGTGGAATATTTTTATCCCCACGACCACCTGATGCTCCACTACCACTACCATCATTACCAGCTGACAATGAACGCCCACGACGACCTCTTGCACCAGACTTCCTCATTGTTTTAAAATCTTAACCAAAGTAACTTTATTTGTTGCTATCAAACAACTTACACGGTGAGCTATAACTTCAGTATGATTTCAATATCCCTTAACAGGTTGGTGAGACCACAAGGAAAATCAGGCACAATGTTACACACTCTGTTTTCTGTGGCACAAAATCACAGAGATGACACACACGCAGGACTGTCACTCAAGCACTAATGTCAATATTAATCTCCCACCTAATTTATTTATTTTTTTTTCTCAGGGAGACTTTAGAAACCAAATAATATTAAAAAAAAAAAAAAAAAAGGCTTTCTATGGCCCACAATTAGAGAGAGAGAGGTGGCACAACCAGGAGTCAAGACTGGCGCACAAGCTGAAAGGGCAATATTACTCTCCCACTGTTTTTTATGTATTTTTTGTTTTTTCAGGGAGACTTTAGAAACCCAATAATATTTAAAAAAAAAAATAAATAGGCTTTCTATGGCCCACTGAATGAGAGGGAGAGAGGTGGCACACCCAGGAGTCAAGACTGGCACACAAGCTGAAAGGGCAATATTACTCTCCCACTGTTTTTTTAGGTTTTTTTTTTTTTTTCAGGGAGAATTAGAAACCAAATAATATTAAAAAAAAAAAAAATAGGCTTTCTATGGCCCACTGAATGAAAGGGAGAGAGGTGGCACACCCAGGAGTCAAGACTGGCACACAAGCTGAAAGGGCAATATTACTCTCCCACTGTTTTTTTATGTATTTTTTGTTTTTTCAGGGAGACTTTAGAAACCCAATAATATTTAAAAAAAAAAATAAATAGGCTTTCTATGGCCCACTGAATGAGAGGGAGAGAGGTGGCACACCCAGGAGTCAAGACTGGCACACAAGCTGAAAGGGCAATATTACTCTCCCACTGTTTTTTTAGGTTTTTTTTTTTTTTCAGGGAGACTTTAGAAACCAAATAATATTAAAAAAAAAAAAAAAAAAAAAAAAATAGGCTTGCTATAGCCCACTGAATGAGAGATAGCACACACAGCAGTGGCACACAAGCCCTTACTGAGGCCAATATTTTTCTCCCACTGATTGATGTAGTGTTTTTGTGTTGAGGTAGAATTTAGAACACAAATCACGGAAAAAATAAATAGGCTTTCTATGGCCCACTGAATGAAAGGGAGAGAGGTGGCACACCCAGGAGTCAAGACTGGCACACAAGCTGAAAGGGCAATATTACTCTCCCACTGTTTTTTTATGTATTTTTTGTTTTTTCAGGGAGACTTTAGAAACCCAATAATATTTAAAAAAAAAAATAAATAGGCTTTCTATGGCCCACTGAATGAGAGGGAGAGAGGTGGCACACCCAGGAGTCAAGACTGGCACACAAGCTGAAAGGGCAATATTACTCTCCCACTGTTTTTTTAGGTTTTTTTTTTTTTTCAGGGAGACTTTTGAAACCAAATAATATTAAAAAAAAAAAAAAAAAAAAAATATAGGCTTGCTATAGCCCACTGAATGAGAGATAGCGCACACACAGCAGTGGCACACAAGCCCTGACTGAGGCCAATATTTTTCTCCCACTGATTGATGTAGTGTTTCTGTGTTGAGGTAGATTTTAGAACACAAATCACGGAAAAAATAAATAGGCTTTCTATGGCCCACTCAGTGAGAGATGGCACACACAGGGATGGCACTGTAGCAGAAATGCCAATCTTAATCTCCCACAAAAAAAAAACAAAACAAAAAAAAAAACTGTCCTACAATTACTATCTCCCTGCAGTAATGTAAGCCAGGTATGGCAGGCAGCAATAGGAGTGGACTGATGCACAAATTAAATAAAAAGTGTGGACAAACAAAAAAGATAGCTGTGCAGAAAGGAAGGAACAAGAGGATATGTGCTTTGAAAAAAGCAGTTGGTTTCCACAGTGGCGTACACACAGCAATACAGCTATCACGGAGCCTTCTAGGGCAGCCCAATGAGCTACAGCGCTGAGGGGAAAAAAAAAAAAAAATAGCTTCCACTGTTCCTGCACACCGAAGGTGGTGTTGGACAGTGGAAATCGCTGCAGCACAAGCGGTTTGGTGGTTAGTGGACCCTGCCTAACGCTCTCCCTGCTTCTGATGAAGCGGCAGCAACCTGTCCCTAAGCTCAGATCAGCAGCAGTAAGATGGCGGTCGGCGGGAACGCCCCTTTATAGCCCCTGTGACGCCGCAGACAGCAAGCCAATCACTGCAATGCCCTTCTCTAAGATGGTGGGGACCAGGATCTATGTCATCACGCTGCCCACACTCTGCGTTCACCTTCATTGGCTGAGAAATGGCGCTTTTCGCGTCATTGAAACGCGACTTTGGCGCGAAAGTCGCGTACCGCATGGCCGACAAGCACAGGGGTCGGATCGGGTTTCATGAGACGCCGACTTAGCCAAAAGTCGGCGACTTTTGAAAATGATCGACCCGTTTCGCTCAACCCTATATGTAACCTTTATTAGAAACCCTAGACATACACAAATGTACATTAAAACCATCTAAAAACATGTATGAAACATAAATAAACAGCACCTCCGGACAATAACCATATGGGACAGCTAAGTGGATCTCCACTAATATACAGGGTGGGCCATTTATATGGATACACCTGGGTGGGCAATGTATATGGATACACCTAAATAAAATGGGAATGGTTGGTGATACCAACTTCCTTTTTGTGGCACATTAGTATACGGGAGGGGGAAAACTTTTCAAGATGGGTGGTGACCATGGTCGCCATTTTGAAGTCGGCCATTTTTTTGCAACTTTTTACATGGCCCACCCAGGTGATGCAACTTTATACATGACCCACCCTGTATATATGAGCCAGGCTGTTGTGAATTAGACTTTTTTGGCTCCCTCTTGTGGTCACTAGTGATATGACTCTGGGATTGTCTTTCTTCAGTTTTGGCACCCACCTGGGTCGTTAGTCCAGGGGTGTTGCTATATAAACTCCCTGAATTCTCAGACTGGTGCCTGGCATCGTTGTAATCAGTTCCTTTCTGTTTGCTCCTGTCTGCTGGTCCTGGATCTTGCAAAATTAAGCTAAGTCTTGCTTCCTTGTTTTTTGGTTATTTGCATTGCTATTATTTTGTGTCCAGCTTGTACTAAATGTGATTCCTGATTCTGCTGGAAGCTCTAGGGGGCTGGTGTTCTCCCCCCGGGCCGTTAGACGGTTCGGGGGTTCTTGAATATCCAGCGTGGAAATTTTGATAGGGTTTTTGCTGACTGTATAAGTCATCTTACTATATTCTGCTATTAGTCAGTGGGCCTCTCTTTGCTAAATATCTAGTTCATTCTTACGTTTGTCTTTTCTCCTTACCTCACCGTTATTATTTGTTGGGGGCTTGTATCCAACTTTTGGGGTTTTTTCTCTGGAGGCAAGAAAGGTCTATCTTTTCCCTTCTAGGGTTAGTTAGTTCTCCGGCTGGCGCGAGACGTCTAGAACCAACGTAGGCACGTTCCCCGGCTGCTGCTATTTGTGGTGCTAGGATTAGATATATGGTCAGCCCAGTTACCACTGCCCTATGAGCTGTTTTTTTGTGTTTGCAGACTTGGTATGTATTTTTGAGACCCTCTGCCATTGGGGTCATAACAGTATGCCAGGCCAAGGTTGAATGTTTAATGCATTGCAGAAGTGGGATTACAAGAAAGGAAAGTCTGAGTTTTTTTTTTTTTTTCTTTCCTCTCTTTTTTCCTCCCCTTTACCTCTGAGTGGCTTGTGCTTGCTGCAGACATGAATGTCCAGACCTTGATTACAAGTGTAGATCGGCTTGCTGCTCGTGTGCAGGGTATACAAGATTTTGTTACCAATAGTCCAAAGTCTGAACCTAAAATACCTATTCCTGAGCTGTTCTCTGGAGACCGATTTAAGTTTAGGAATTTCAGGAATAATTGTAAATTGTTTCTATCTCTGAGACCCCGTTCATCTGGAGATTCAGCTCAGCAAGTAAAAATTGTTATCTCTTTCTTACGGGGCGACCCTCAGGATTGGGCCTTCTCGCTAGCGCCAGGAGATCCGGCATTGGCAAATGTTGATGCGTTTTTTCTGGCGCTCGGATTGCTTTACGAGGAACCCAATCTTGAAATTCAGGCAGAAAAAGCCTTGCTGGCTATTTCTCAGGGCCAGGATGAAGCTGAAGTGTATTGCCAAAAATTTCGGAAATGGTCCGTGCTTACTCAGTGGAATGAGTGTGCTCTGGCCGCAAATTTCAGAAATGGCCTTTCTGAAGCCATTAAGAATGTGATGGTGGGTTTCTCCATTCCTACAGGTCTGAATGATTCCATGGCGCTGGCTATTCAAATTGACCGGCGTTTGCGGGAGCGCAAAGCCGCGAATCCTCTGGTGGTGTTGTCTGAACAAACACCTGATTTAATGCAATGTGGTAGAATTCAGACTAGAAATGAACGGAAAAATCATAGACGTCAGAATGGGTTGTGTTTTTACTGTGGTGATTCTACACATGTTATATCAGCATGCTCTAAACGCCTAACTAGGGTTGTTAGTCCTGTCGCCATTGGTAATTTGCAACCTAAATTTATTTTGTCTGTGACTTTAATTTGCTCATTGTCCTCCTACCCTGTTATGGCATTTGTGGATTCAGGTGCTGCCCTGAGTCTTATGGATCTGTCGTTTGCCAAGCGTTGTGGTTTTGTTCTTGAGCCATTGGTAAATCCTATCCCTCTTAGAGGTATTGATGCTACGCCATTGGCGGAAAATAAACCGCAGTTTTGGACACAGGTAACCATGTGCATGACTCCTGAACATCGGGAGGTGATTCGTTTTCTTGTTCTGCATAAAATGCATGATTTGGTCGTTTTGGGTCTGCCATGGTTACAGACCCATAATCCAGTCTTGGATTGGAAGGCAATGTCTGTGTCAAGTTGGGGCTGTCAGGGAATTCATGGTGACTCCCCGCCGGTGTCTATTGCTTCCTCTACTCCTTCGGAAGTTCCTGAGTATTTGTCTGATTACCAGGATGTATTCAGCGAGTCCAGCTCCAGTGCACTTCCTCCTCATAGGGACTGTGATTGCGCTATAGATTTGATTCCAGGTAGTAAATTTCCTAAGGGAAGATTATTTAATCTGTCTGTACCTGAGCATACCGCAATGCATTCGTATATCAAGGAATCTCTGGAGAAGGGGCATATCCGTCCATCCTCTTCCCCTCTTGGTGCGGGATTTTTTTTTGTGGCCAACAAGGACGGATCTTTGAGACCTTGTATTGACTATCGGCTTCTGAATAAAATCACTGTTAAATTTCAGTATCCTTTGCCTCTGTTGTCAGACTTGTTTGCCCGGATTAAAGGTGCCAAGTGGTTCACCAAGATAGATCTTCGTGGTGCGTACAACCTTGTGCGCATTAAGCAAGGAGATGAATGGAAAACTGCATTTAATACGCCCGAAGGTCATTTTGAGTACTTGGTGATGCCTTTTGGGCTCTCTAATGCTCCTTCAGTGTTTCAGTCCTTTATGCATGATATTTTCCGGAAGTATCTGGATAAATTTATGATTGTTTATCTGGATGATATTCTGTTTTTTTCTGATGATTGGGACTCGCATGTAGAGGAGGTCAGGATGGTGTTTCAGGTTTTGCGTGAGAATGCTTTGTTTGTTAAGGGCTCAAAGTGTCTCTTTGGAGTACAGAAGGTTCCCTTTTTGGGTTTTATTTTTTCCCCTTCTGCGGTGGAGATGGACCCAGTCAAGGTCCGAGCTATTCATGATTGGACTCAACCCACGTCAGTTAAGAGTCTTCAGAAGTTCTTGGGTTTTGCTAACTTCTACCGTCGTTTTATCGCTAATTTTTCTAGCGTTGTTAAACCTTTGACGGATATGACCAAGAAAGGTTCTGATGTTGCTAACTGGGCTCCTGCAGCCGTGGAAGCTTTTCAAGAGTTGAAGCGCCGGTTTACTTCGGCGCCTGTTTTGTGCCAGCCTGATGTCTCACTTCCCTTTCAGGTTGAAGTGGATGCTTCTGAGATTGGGGCAGGGGCCGTTTTGTCGCAGAGAGGCCCTGGTTGCTCTGTAATGAGACCATGTGCTTTCTTCTCTAGGAAGTTTTTGCCTGCTGAGCGGAATTATGATGTTGGCAATCGGGAGTTGCTGGCCATGAAGTGGGCATTTGAGGAGTGGCGTCATTGGCTCGAGGGTGCTAAGCATCGTGTGGTGGTCTTGACTGATCACAAGAATCTGATGTATCTCGAGTCTGCTAAACGCCTGAATCCTAGACAGGCCCGTTGGTCATTGTTTTTCTCCCGTTTTGACTTTGTGGTCTCGTATTTACCAGGTTCAAAGAATGTGAAGGCTGATGCTCTTTCAAGGAGCTTTGTGCCTGACTCTCCTGGAGTCGCAGAACCAGTTGGTATTCTTAAAGAGGGAGTAATCTTGTCAGCCATTTCTCCGGATTTGCGACGTGTGTTGCAGAGATTTCAGGCTGGTAGACCTGACTCTTGTCCACCTGACAGACTGTTTGTTCCTGATAAGTGGACCAGCAGAGTCATTTCCGAGGTTCATTCCTCGGTGTTGGCAGGGCATCCGGGAATTTTTGGCACCAGAGATCTGGTGGCTAGGTCCTTTTGGTGGCCTTCCTTGTCACGGGATGTGCGGTCATTTGTGCAGTCCTGTGGGACTTGTGCTCGGGCTAAGCCTTGCTGTTCTCGTGCCAGCGGCTTGCTCTTGCCCTTGCCTGTCCCGAAGAGGCCTTGGACACACATTTCCATGGATTTCATTTCAGATCTTCCGGTGTCTCAAGGTATGTCTGTCATCTGGGTGGTATGTGATCGCTTTTCCAAGATGGTCCATTTGGTATCTTTGCCTAAACTGCCTTCCTCTTCCGATCTGGTTCCCTTGTTCTTTCAGAATGTGGTTCGTTTACACGGCATTCCTGAGAATATCGTGTCTGACAGAGGATTCCAGTTTGTTTCCAGGTTCTGGCGATCCTTTTGTGCTAAGATGGGCATTGATTTGTCATTTTCGTCTGCCTTTCATCCTCAAACTAATGGACAAACGGAGCGAACTAATCAGACTCTGGAGGCTTATTTGAGGTGTTTTGTTTCTGCAGATCAGGATGATTGGGTGACCTTCTTGCCATTGGCTGAGTTTGCCCCTAATAATCGGGCTAGTTCCGCTACCTTGGTTTCGCCATTTTTTTGCAACTCTGGTTTCCATCCTCGTTTTTCCTCGGGACATATGGAGCCTTCTGACTGTCCTGGGGTAGATTCCGTGGTGGATAGGTTGCAGCAGATCTGGAATCATGTGGTGGACAACTTGAAGTTGTCACAGGAGAAGGCTCAGCGTTTTGCCAACCGCCGCCGCGGTGTGGGTCCCCGACTTCGTGTTGGGGATTTGGTATGGCTGTCTTCTCGATTTGTTCCTATGAAGGTCTCCTCTCCTAAATTTAAGCCTCGCTTCATCGGTCCTTACAAGATATTGGAAATTCTTAATCCTGTGTCCTTTCGCTTGGATCTTCCGGTGTCGTTTGCCATTCACAACGTGTTCCATAGGTCTTTGTTGCGGCGGTACGTTGTACCTGTGGTTCCTTCTGTTGAGCCTCCTGCTCCGGTGTTGGTTGAGGGCGAGTTGGAGTACGTGGTGGAGAAGATCTTGGATTCTCGTCTCTCCAGGCGGAGGCTTCAGTATCTGGTCAAGTGGAAGGGCTATGGTCAGGAGGATAATTCCTGGGTGGTTGCCTCTGATGTGCATGCGGCCGATTTAGTTCATGCCTTTCACGCTGCTCATCCTGATCGCCCTGGTGGTCTTGGTGAGGGTTCGGTGACCCCTCCTTAAAGGGGGGGTACTGTTGTGAATTAGACTTTTTTGGCTCCCTCTTGTGGTCACTAGTGATATGACTCTGGGATTGTCTTTCTTCAGTTTTGGCACCCACCTGGGTCGTTAGTCCAGGGGTGTTGCTATATAAACTCCCTGAATTCTCAGTCTAGTGCCTGGCATCGTTGTAATCAGTTCCTTTCTGTTTGCTCCTGTCTGCTGGTCCTGGATCTTGCAAAATTAAGCTAAGTCTTGCTTCCTTGTTTTTTGGTTATTTGCATTGCTATTATTTTGTGTCCAGCTTGTACTAAATGTGATTCCTGATTCTGCTGGAAGCTCTAGGGGGCTGATGTTCTCCCCCCGGGCCGCTGGACGGTTCGGGGGTTCTTGAATATCCAGCGTGGAAATTTTGATAGGGTTTTTGCTGACTGTATAAGTCATCTTACTATATTCTGCTATTAGTCAGTGGGCCTCTCTTTGCTAAATATCTAGTTCATTCTTACGTTTGTCTTTTCTCCTTACCTCACCGTTATTATTTGTTGGGGGCTTGTATCCAACTTTTGGGGTTTTTTCTCTGGAGGCAAGAAAGGTCTATCTTTTCCCTTCTAGGGTTAGTTAGTTCTCCGGCTGGCGCGAGACATCTAGAACCAACGTAGGCACGTTCCCCAGCTGCTGCTATTTGTGGTGCTAGGATTAGATATATGGTCAGCCCAGTTACCACTGCCCTATGAGCTGGTTTTTTGTGTTTGCAGACTTGGTATGTATTTTTGAGACCCTCTGCCATTGGGGTCATAACACCAGGCATGAAAGGAATATGTACTAAAGTCATATATATAGATTTACAAGTATAACAAGCAGGGACATAAATATAACCACATAATAAATTCCCTAGATATAATGCATCTATAAAATACAACCAACGGCTAAAAAAATCCCCTAACCAGGTGTGCAAGGGACTGAAGTACTCATGTATAAAACAATCAAAATAGCTGAGATGGTTACGAGGAAAAGAAGGCAGCAGCCATTTACAGGTTCCTATAAAATATAGATTGCTTGGTGTAGCATGCACAGCCATGGAAGTAAAGTATGAATGCAGGAGATAATATAGAGGTAGAAAGGTGCAAGAATATATAATAGCCTGCTGAAAGGTAAGGTGCAGGAGTTAGGAAGTAATGTCCATGGGCATTACTACCTGAATGGCTCAGAAGGAACTCTTGCAGCAAGCCAAAATGGGCAAAAATCCTCATGGAGCAGGGGTGTGGGAGAACTCCACTTGTATCGCTGCTCAGGGCAGCTTTGTCAAGGGAAGTTTTTCTTTGGGATAAGGACTATAAACGAGGTCCAAACGTTGCTGGATGTTTGGATGACCCCCAGCTTCAGCATCTCGTCAAACTCCTGGCGCATATGCTGCTTCATTTCCAGGGAGACTTAATATGTTGTATGCCGGGTTCGGGAGTGATCTCAGCGATGGACGGCCAAATCTCTGTCCTTCCTGGCTCATTGCTTAACAAATCTCAGACAGGAGCTGTTTGCAAACCTCCACATCCTCGAAGGTCCCACCCGCCCTAGCGAGGGCAAGCATATACGGGAGGGTCTCTGCCTCTCCCTCTTATGGAGGTTGCATACAGGGAGGGCACAGGCCTTCCGCTCATGATGTGCCTTCATCATGTTCACATGGAAGGTTTTCCGCCTTCCCCGTGTGTGGTCCAGTGTGACATGGTGCGCTATGGCAATGAGCTGCTGGTGCATGATGTATGGGCCCTTCAAGGCCACATGAAGCTTGTCCTGGAGTATGGGGACCAGTACCCACACCTTTTAACCCACCTGATAGGCCTCTCACAAGCATTCTGGTCGTATTATCGCTTCTGGTCGACCGGGGCTTCCATCATATTATCGTGAACCAACTGCACCGAGGCCTGCATCTTGTCATGGAAGTGCATGAAATACTCGATGACTGACACTCCAGGGGTGGCTAAGTCTCCTTCCCAGACCTCTTTCACCAGAGCCATGGGCTCCAACACATGTCACCGATACAGGAGCTCAAAGGGGGTGAACCCTGTTGAGGCCTGTGGAACTTCCCAGTAGGCAATTAGTAGTTGTGGGAGGTACCACTCCCAGTCACGCCCATGGGAGTCTGCCAACATCTTAAGCATCTTCTTCGGGGTGTCATTGAATAATTTGCATAGGCCATCACCAGATGTTGCACCTGTATTTGCCTAGAGAGGGACTATCCGCTGTGATATAATCTGGATACTTTGGTTGGTGAGCATTTCCTGGAGAAAAAACACTCAGGAGAAAATCACCAGTAAGGCAGTGCCCAAATGGGCGACAAGGCTACTGCTTTCAGGTACTAGGTGGCATAGTCTACTACCGTCAGTACAAAGCGTTTCCTGGAACTGCCATTGATCCAACCAGATCTACAGTGACTTTCCTAGAAGGCTCTTTAATAATAGGCAGAGTTACCAGTGGGGCTTAGGCACGCCACCCTACCTTCCCCACCCTCTGACAGCTGTCTCACAAACTGCAGTAGGCATAGACATCGGCCCACATTCTTGGTCAGTAGAAATGGTGATCTAGCCTGGCCTTTGTCTTAGTGATATCTAGATGTTCGAACACCGGAATCTCATGCACAATCCGCAACAACTCCTCCCTGAAATGATAGGGTACTAACTAACCTAGGTCACACCTCCGGTGAACCCTGTTGAGCTGTTACTGGGTACAGCTGACCATGGTCCCAGACCACCCACTCGAGGTCTGAGGTGGACGGAGGCTATGCTACGTGCTCCTTGAGAGCTTTCTTTCAGGCTATCATCGGTTTCCAACACCATCTGAGACCCATGACCGGACAGGGCCAGAATAGACAAGACTGTCACATCTGTCAGTTACCCAGGAACTGTTTCTTGTCTTCCATCTGATCTGACAGCCACTTGGTCAGAAGGGGGGAAACCGTTAGACCCCCGAGGGGCCACTGGGGCCCTGGTGCAACCACTACGCATGACATTGGCTATGGCTGCTGCAGGAATGGGTAGTGCTTGCTTCTCCTTTTCTTCGGACCAATTTGTCTGTTCAGACTGACTAACCTGGCACTCTGATATCTCGGTTGTGGAGGAACACTGCAATGAATCCTCACCTGGGAGCCCCACCTCTCCTGGGATCTCCCTGCTTTCAATTCTTTCAATTGCCTGCTCGTCCTTTGCAGCTGCCTTCCTCCTACCTGTCCCTTCTGGGACAACCTCATAGCTTGCCACACTCTAAGGCATTATTACAGTTTGCTTGATTGATCTCCTTCCCCCTGAGGGGAGAGGGATGCAGTAGATCGCACACCCCTTCATCCCCATCAGTAGGCATGTTAGTCACATTGATATCATCAGGGATGGACATTACATTGTTGTCTGGAGGATCAGGCCTTTGGAGTTCAGTGACCACATACTGGGACACTAGCCTCCCCAAGTCTGTCCCAAGCAAAACACTTGCAGGAATATTCAAGATTATCCTCACCTCCCGCACTCTGTTTCTGGCTTCCCAGTCCATTTACACCTTGGCAATGGGCAGCATAGGTTCAACTCCTCCAATCTCGGAGACATTGATGGTTTTCCTTGGTACCAAATCCTGTTAAGACACCAACTCAGGCCGCACAAGTGTCATCAGTGCTGGTGTCCCATAGTCCCATAGCAATGGCCTGGCCTATGATGATGGCTTGAAAGTTGTCAAGGGACCTTCCACCACCCACACAAAACAGTGGACAGTTTCTGGGACAGGGAAGGGCCCTGCTGGTTCTGTCCCACATGACTTTGAAGTTTCTCGGCTGTTTGCAGAAATTATATAGTTGGTGTTCCCAACTGATGTGAAGAGGGAAACATAGGGCTTGGCAGCAGGGACAGAAGGCAGCATGTTCATCTTACTCCCTCTCCAGCCAGCAGGTTTCTTGGCCTCTGGAGTCCTGTTGTTAGAGTACGAGTCAGCAAGTGTCGCTGTTGTAGAAACCTGTTTGGCTTCTTGTCACCGAGATACTGCTAGAGGTCTTCCATGTAGTTTCACAAAAACTGCTCAGTTGTGATGAGCTCCTTCATCTGCTGGACGATGGTAAGCTCAAATCCCATGGTCCATAGGTCTCCGGCTCTTGGTAGGACCCGCATGTGATCGGCCCGACTGTCTACAGGACCCTGCTACACAATCCGGAGCTTCTTCCGGTACATCTCAAGGGTCAAGTTATACTGACAGGCAAGAGCCTGCTCGATATCCTAATAAGTCAAGGTGGTCAGGGCAGGTACACAAAGTTTTCCACGGCCTTACACCGGATTCGAGGGGTTAAGAACTGGACCCAATGGTCCTAAGGCAGATGGTATTGATATTCCAGCAAGAAAGTGTCCAATTTCTTCCATACCCAGCAGGGGAAAGTCCTCCGCCAGTAACTTTGGGACCCGGATCTCAGGAGACTCATGACTGGCTGGGGTCTGTGACTGAAGCTGGAGTTGGAGCTGAAGCATTTGTTTTTATTTCCTGAAGGTAAAGTAGGTTACATTTGAAATGCATAAACAAACAAATAGATAAGTTATGGTCTGGTATCAAAATCATATAAACCCAGCAGAAGCAAGCAAACCTAAAAATTAGCTTTTATTTTTACCTCTTAAAAACTTTAGTTCAATAAAAAAGCACACATCTTGATGAATGGAGCAGACATGGGTGCTCATACACCAGGTTAGTGAACATTAATGGAAAAATCTAAGGGAATAGAAATTAATACTCCCTGTTCCCCTACCTGGCAGCTGAGGTTGGCACCCTAGGGGAAACGTAATGACGCCCCCGCTCAACGTAGACTCACCCTGTCTGACCCTCTAAGGAAATCCCTCATCAAGCCATCTCCAATACACACATTTTACAGGAAAAACAAATTGCCTTGCATGTAAGTCAAAAGTTAAAAATGATTTAAAAAAATTATAATTTAAGTAACCATTTTTTTTTTCAATAGGAAATTTCATTTTAGTTTATGAAGGAAGCAAGAACTGCCAAGGAATGTTCCCAAGATCAGGAATGGCTCAGTATTTGCTCAAGATGTGACACAGGTGAAATCTTCACCAAATCTGCATTTGAGGTCACAGCCAGGTCACCTGCGTTTTTGATGCGTTTTTTCCGCATGCGTTTTTGATGCTTTTTTTCATTGCATGCTTTTTTTGTCACTTGAAATAATGCTAATTAAAAGTTGGCTTCTGGGAAGGGAAAAAAAGGAAAAAGTGATTTCCTGTTTGCCGATATATTAGGGTATGTTCCTATGGTGAGTAAACGCTGTGGGTTGGATGTTGCGCAGATCAGCTTGCAGATGATCATCAGAGTTATCTCTGTCTCCGGTGGTCACCTACACTGTGGTTCTCATGATCAGCTGAGCTCATCCCGAGGACTGCAGTGGACACGAACTTCCAGCTGTGGCACAAGGTAAAACATTATTTAAATGAGTTCACATGCATAGTAAGGTGTGCTACCACACTCATTACGCATGTGACTATAAAGATAATGCATTTTTTACTGCATGTAACGATAGTGTGTGGGTAATTTATGCTGCGGATACTGAGCGCCTCTGCAACATAAATAGACATGCTGCAGCCTGAAAAGACGTGCCGCATGTCCGTTTATGCAGGAAAGCCACAGGCATCTCTGAACACATAGTGAAGATGAGATTGCTTGAAATCCCATCCACTATGCTGTAACATCTGGCCGCTGTGGGATGGAACCTGCAGATGCATCCAACCCGCAGCGTTTACTGGCCGCGGGAACATACCCCAAAAAAGTTAGTTACTCATAGGGATGCAGATATGCCCTATATTAGATATAAAGGAGGGCTTCATACACATTCTGTTCAAATTGTTATGTATTGGTACTCCTAGACTCACAATGGCTATGCACTAAGTGCAAATCCTGCCAACCATTACTGCTATCATCTGGTGATGTGTAAAGGTACCGTCACATTAAGCGACGCTGCAGCGATATCGACAATGATGCCGATCGCTGCAGCATCGCTGTGTGGTCGCTGGAGAGCTGTCACACAGACAGCTCTCCAGCGACCAACGATGCCGGTCCCCGGGTAACCAGGGTAAACATCGGGTTACTAAGCGCAGGGCCGCGCTTAGTAAGCCGATGTTTACCCTGGTTACCATTGTAAATGTTAAAAAAAACCAGTACATACTCACCTTCTGATGTCCGTCAGGTCCCTGGCCGTCTGCTTCCCGCACTGACTGTGAGCACCGGCTGGTGGTTTAGTCGATCGGTGGTTACTGCAGGTTGTAGGCTTGCTGGAAGAGGTAGGCCTTCAGTTTCTTTTATGATGTTTGGGATGGACTTCATGGTGGGCTTACCCAAGTCTGGTAGCTGCACCGCTATCTGGGTAGTCACCGACCATTTTTCTAAAATGGTGCACTTGGTGCCGCTTCCACAGTTACCTTCTGCACGGGCCTTGGCGGTGTTGTTCATTAAACATGTTTTCCATCTACATGGCATGCCTGACAAAATTGTCAGTGACCGGGGTCCCCAGTTTGCATCTCGGTTTTGGAGAGAGCTCTGTCGTTTACTCACGATTGAGCTGAATCTCTCTTCTGCGTACCATCCCGAGACGAATGGGTTGGTAGAGAGGGCCAACCAGACTCTGGTCACATACCTGTGACATTTTGACTCCGCAAGGCAGGATGACTTTGTTACCTTGGGCGGAATTTACTTTGAACAACGCTGCAGCTGATTCCACCGGGCAGACTCCATTTCTCCTTAATTACGGCAAGCATCCGCGTGTCCCTGTGCCCATGCCCGTGTTATCCACCAATTCTAGGGTAGCAGACTGGGCGGTGGAGGCACATGACATTTGGGACTGCACAAAGGATGCAATCCGGGCCGCCAAGGAGAGGATGAAGGTTTCTGCTGATGCACACCGGCGCCCCACTCCGACCTTTGCTCCTGGCAACTTAGTGTGGCTCTCCGCCCATAACATCAGGATGCGTGTTGAGTCCACTAAGTTTGCGCCTCGCTACATACGCCCTTTCAAGGTTCTGGACCAGGTTATCCCTGTGGTCTACCGTTTGGCTATTCCTCCGCGCCTAGGTATCTCTGACACTATTCATGTATCCCTCTTAAAATCCGTGTATATGTCCCGGTTTTCAGAGTCATCTGCCAGGACATCGGGTTCGTCCACGGATGAGTACGAGGCAGGGCCGGTGTTTGGCCCAGGCAGACCAGGCAGATGACTGGGGCCCCACCTACAAAGGGGGACCCCTTCATCGGCAACCCCTGTATAAAGTGCCCAGAGGGTGTTCAGCAGTGAATAATGCTGTGCATTGCTCTGTAGTCCCAGAGCTTCTCTCCCAACCCCCCCTTGAGACCCCCTCAGTGCAGTGATTTACTCACTGTGGTCCCAGAGCTCTGTGCTAATTGCTGTAGAATCAGATTTCACAGTCACATACAGCAGCCATCAGCATTGGCTCTGACCAGTCACTAAATCATTGCTTTTAATCTGACAGGGCGACCTCCTGTCACTACTGTCTGGATGACACAAGACAGGAATATTGTCTGCTGAATCAGGGCATTTATTATATAGAAATAAATGAATTCCCACGTGAAATAATAAGGGTAAACCATACACATATATAGTACAGGTGTGCATAGAAATCAGCGTTTTTGGAGCATTTTTTTGCAGCCAAAACCTGCTCTCTTGGCAGTAAAAACACTGCTTTCAAAGCACCCATTTTTTAGGGTATGTGCAGAGGATCCAGAAATGGCAGCCCTTTGGATGCAGCGGACATGTGCACACAGGTGATTCCGTATGTGTTTATTGAACCGCGCGGAATCACCGCGTCCTATACATTGCAGGGGTGAGATTTCTCTTGTGGAGACTCGCGTCTACGCCAGATAAACTGGCATGCTGGGGTCTGGAGAGTTGCGCCGCATGTCCGTCTCTGTGGGTGAGGTGCGGGTGTCAGTGCACGCATAGTAGAGAAGGAATTTCTTGAAATCCCATCCACTATACTGTAAGATCTGCCCGCTGCGGGTTGGACGCTGCACAAGTACACAGCAACCGACATGCAGCGTTTACTGATTGTGGGCACACACCCTTAGAGCTTTTGCTGTTTGTTTTTTACAGTATGCATTTTGTCTACAGTACATGTTTAAGAAAGTTAGTTTTATTCACCAAAAACGCAGCGAAAAACAACTTTGCAACGTTTTTTTCCCCAAGCTTGCTATATATATGAGCTGTATATGACTGCCACTAGGGTTGAGCGAAACGGGTCGGCAATTTTCAGAAGTCGCCGACTTTTGGCAAAGTCGGGTTTCATGAAACCCGACCCGACCCCTGTGTGGGGTCGGCCATGAAGTCGGCGATCTTCTGAATCTGGAATCGGAATTCCGATACCGATTCCCGATATGTTTAAGATATCGGGAATTGGTATCGCAATTCAGATTTAAGTGTAAAATAAAGAATTAAAATAAAAAATATCGCTATACTTACCCTCTGATGCGCCCTGGTACTAAGCGGGAACCTTCCTTCCTTAGAATCAGCCTTCCAGGACCTTGCGGTGACGTCGCGGCTTGTGATTGGTCGCGCGGCCGCCCATGTGACCGCTCGCGCGACCAATCACAAGCCGCGACGTCACCGTGACATCACCGAAGGTCCTGGAAGGGCTGATTCTTAGGAAGGAAGGCTGCCGGAAAGAAGCAGGGCACGTGCGAGGGTGAGTATATACCTAATAGGAATATACTCACCCTCGGCTTCTTTCCGGCAGCATTCCTTCCTAAGAATCAGCCCTTCCAGGACCTTCGGTGACGTCACGGTGACGTCGCAGCTTGTGATTGGCCGCGCGACCAATCACAAGCCGCGACGTCACCGCGACGTCACCGCAAGGTCCTGGAAGGCTGATTCTAAGGAAGGAAGGTTCCCGCTTAGTACCAGGGCGCATCAGAGGGTAAGTATGGCGATATTTTTTATTTTAATTCTTTATTTTACACTTAAATATGGATCCCAGGGCCTGAAGGAGAGTTTCCGCTCCTTCAGACCCTGGGAACCATTGGAAACCCAATGCACTGCATTGGGTTTCGAGTTTCGGCCGACCCCGACTTTTTTATAGGATCGGCCGATTTCACTCGACCCGACTTTTGAAAAAGTCGCGTTTCGTGAAACCCGACCCGATCCTATAAATGTAAAGGTTGCTCAACCCTAACTGCCACTAATGGTGACAGGTGTACCAATTCTTTTTATAGTATTAGTGGCCGGACATTCGGTTGAATGATCGTTAGGCAACAC